>NW_024425119.1:17806377-18396283 GCF_017311325.1 Ursus maritimus | reverse complement strand
GAGGGGGGAGGAGGAGGGGGAGGGGAAGAAGAACACCTGGAATATACATAAAGGATTTTTATTGATTAACTTTAGCATGCGTGCTAAAGGGGCAGTGATTTGTGAAAGCTTTCTCTGGGAATAGAGGTGCTTGCAGGTGCTGTTTCTCTTGCCCTCCATTCAGCCCTAGCTAGCCAGGTGTTTGAGGGAACCTGTTCTGACACTCTCCATCTACCCGCTAGCACAGCTTGCCCCACCCAGGCATTCCCTGTGGACCCACCCTGTCCAACACACCCTGGCAGGTGCCTCTCATCAAATCACAAGAGAGCAACAGTAGGAGAAAAGAACAGAGAATACAAAAACAACCAGAAAACAATTATCAAATGGACAATATGTATGTACCTATCAGTAATTACTTCAAATGCAAATGGTCTAAATGCTTCAATCAAAAAACGCGGAGTAACTAAATGGATTTAAAAAAAAAAAAAAAAAAAAAACCAAGAGCCATCTACGTTCTGCCTGCAAAAGACTCACTTCCAAACCTAAAGACACATACAGACTGAACATGAAAGGATGAAAAAAACAGTCCATAAACTTACAGCAAGACTCATCAAGAAAGAGGACTCAGAAATAGAAGGGAAGTAATAACCAACACGAAAGAAATACAAAGGATTTTAAGAGACTACTACAAAAAATTATATGCCAACAAACTGGACAACTTAGAAACTTATATCTTCCAAGACTTAATCAGGAAGAAAACAAAACCTGAACAGACCAATTACTAGTAACAAATGTAATTGGTAATCATAAAACTTTCAACAAACAAAACTTCCAGGACCAGATGGCTTCACAGGTGAACTTTACCAAACATTCAAAGAAGAGTTAATACCTATCCTTCTTAAACTATTCCAAAAAAAAAAAAACAGAAGAGGGAGGAATCTTTCAAATTCATTCTTTGAGGCTAAGAGACACGTGAAAAGATGGTCAACATCACTAATCATCACAGAAATGCAAATCAAAGCCAAAGGAGATAATGCCTCACACCAGTCAGAATGGCCAGTTTCAAAAAGATAAAAAGTAACAAGTGCTGGCAAGGATATAAAGAAAAAGGAACCCTCATGTTCTGTTGGTGGGAATGTAAACTGGTGCAGCCCCTACAGAAAACACTATGGAGGTTCCTCAAAAAAATTAAAAATAGGAGTACCATACAACCCAGTAATTCCACTTCCAGGTATTTGTCCAAAGAAAATAAAAACACTAATTCAAAAAGATATATGTATCCCTGGGGCGCCTGGGTGGCACAGCGGTTAAGCGCCTGCCTTCGGCTCAGGGCGTGATTCCGGCGTTACGGGATCGAGCCCCACATCAGGCTCCTCTGCTATGAGCCTGCTTCTTCCTCTCCCACTCCCCCTGCTTGTGTTCCCTCTCTCGCTGGCTGTCTCTATCTCTGTCAAATAAATAAAATCTTTAAAAAAAAAAAAAAGATATATGTATCCCTATGTTCACTGCAGCACGATTTACAATGGTCAAGGTATGGAAGCAACCTAAGGGTCCATCAATAGGTGAATGGATAAAGAAGATATGGTATACATATACACAAGAGATTATTACTTGGCCATAAAGAATGAAATCTTGCCATTCATTGGATGGACCTGGAGGATACTATGTTAAGTGAAGTAAGTCAAAGACAAATACTGTATTATTTCACTTATATGTGAAATCTGAAAAACAAACAAAAATAGACTCGTAAGTACAGAGAACAAACTGGTAGTTGTCAGAGAGGAGGTGGGTGGGGTGATGAGCAAAAGAGATGAAGGAGGTTAAGAGGGAGAAATTTCCAGTTATAAAATAACTAAGTCATTGAAATGAAAAGTACTGCATTAAAAATACAGCGTTAATTCAACAATTCTATATATCACCCAGTGCTCATCATGACAAGTGCACTCCTTAACCCCCATCACCTATTTCATCCATCCCCCACCAACCTCCCTTCTGGTAACTATCAGTTTGTTCTCCATAGTCTATTTCTTGGTTCGTCTCTTTTTTTCCTTTGCTCATTTGTTTCTTAAATGCACTACAAGTGATATCATATGATTTTTGTCTTTCTCTGAATGGCTTATTTTGCTTAGCATTATACTCTCTAGCTCCATCCATGTTGTTGCAAATGGCAAGATTTCAGTCTTTTTTATGGCTAAATAATATTTGATTGTATACACACACACACACACACACACACACACACACACACTACGTCTTCTTTACCCATTCACCTATCAGTGGACACTTGGGCTGTTCCATAATTTGGCTATTGTAGATAATGCTGCAATAAACATAGGGATGCATGTATCCCTTTGAATTAGTGTTTTTGTATTTTTGTGATAAATATTCAGCAATTACTGGATCATAGGGTAGTTCCATTTTTAACTTTTTGAGGAACCTCCATACTGTCTTCCACAGTGGCTGCACTCGTTTGCATTCCCACCAGCAGCGCACAAGTGGTCCTATTTCTCCATATCCTCTCCAACACTCCTATCTTGTGTTTTTATTTTAGCCATTCCACAGGTGTGAGGTGATATCTCATTGTAGTTTTGATTTGCATTTCCCTGATGATGAGCAATGCTGAGCATCTTTTCATGGGTCCTTTGGCCATCTGTATCTTCTTCGTAGAAATATCTTCTCCATCTGTTCATGTCTTCTACCCATAGAAATCTCCACACTTAAACTTTTGGGTACATGAAGTATTTCAATAAAATGCAATTTTGGGGGGGTTTCTGAAGTCACCTAAAAGAGCTCTGAAGAAATGGCCCACATGGCAAGTGTTTACTGGGAGCCTTAAAAAATTCAGAGTACGGCTACTGCCCATGAAAGATAGACCCCATGCCACATCACGGTGTTGTCTGAGTGCGGGGATGGGGACAGTAGTGCAACGCGAGGGCAGCAATCTCTCACTGTTTAATTATTAACAACTTGACCACCCCATCCCCTCACCACAGAGATACATGCTGGAAATAAGAGTGTGGGAAGCGTGGAGAAAGGCAGGGGAAAGGGAACAAAACTACTTTCCACAAATTAATTAGCCCCAATGCAGAAGAAACCATCCTGGAATAATGAACTGGGAAACCTGGCTTCAGTCCCAAACCTGTCACTACGTAGCTGAGCAATTATCACTTAATTTCTCCCATTCACCGTTTCTTCATCTATAAAAGGAAGAGGTGGAACAAGATGATGCATGAGCTCAGGGATTCCAAGTGCTCCCGGTCCTATTGAATTATATCTCCTACTGTGTCCTGTTGGGTTCTACAATTTTGTAGTGAGAGAGGTGAAATGTTTCCACTTGGGATAGGAGGTAGTCATTGTTTATTTTCACGTCTACCGTAGCAACATTCAAACATGCTGGGATCACAGAAATGTCTGGCTCTCTCCCCAGTGACCTGTTGCTGGCATGCTTTCCAAAGAGCAGACTTGAAACAATAAAGTACAAAGTCATGGGGAATTCCTACATCTTGCTTAAGATAATGCTTCACTATCAGGACTCAGCTTTGGCCTATGTTAGTATTTTCGCTAATGGCACCAATTTTCCCACAGGTTGTTGTGTTAGAATTCATAGGTGATTATCCCCAGGTGACATTCATTACATTTTACTGAAGGTTTATACTCTTCGAACTTTGAACATTATTCCATTTTAGAGGGCAAATGTGCCAACAGAAGAGTCAAAACTGGACAGCTAACAAAAGCCCAAATATTTTAAATGGGAGTTATTTTCTATCCATTTCAAAGCAATACCTCAAAAAAGCAACTTTCAGTGGGCTGAACTGCAGTTTGCAACATTAGAATGACATCAAGGAGCTTAAGATTTAGTCTGGCAGTGATGATACTATCCAGTCATTTACAGGATGCAAAATGTTGCAGACCTGTGGATATGAAAGTCCTGACAAAATTATCTACGATCTTGCACTATCAAAATTATTCAGGCATGCCACAAATACACGTAAAAAAACCAAAAAGTTGACATTTCCTGCTCAGAAAACGAGTTCATGAGATAGGATCAGGACGTTAGGGACTGAAGCAACCATCAAATTGCGGACAGGTCAAGTAGAATGGTTCTAGTTTATCCAGTAGCCACTGCGCAGGAGAGCTCACGATCCATCCACTGCTCTCCTCACAAACGCCTGCCCTATCTTGGGGCTGGAGTGGACAGAGGTGGGAGAGAAGGGGTATAAGATAGGAGGTTTAACATGAACTTTTGGCTACAGATATGGGATCCAGAGGGGAGAGGAAAGAACCCTCAGTTATCTTTATCCTGACCCTGCTATAACAAATGTGATCCATGAAATTCTACCAGTTTTTACCAGAAAAAGAAAAAAAGAAGGAAAGATACATTTCAGTTGGTAGCAGGGTCTGTTTAATATTTTACCATTTTCATTTGTGTTTTCACAAAACTAAATTTTACTATCCAGCACACCTGCTAAAAATAAAAGTATAGTTTAATAATCAGCTTACTTCTAACTATGTATCATTCTGATTTCTATAAATCCAGTCCTAAACAACCCTGATTTTAAATTAAAAGAAAAGTTTACTCTCCTTTTATGTAATTTCTAAAAATAGTTTGCTTAGCTAAATATGTAGGTCCTGCAGAATTGGCTAGATTTATGAAACATTCTTTAATAAACCAAACAATGTCTATATAAAAAGCAGATGCAATACCTTTGTAATTCAATTTTATAGTTTAAAAATATTCTACATGGAAGTGCCAAATTCTGCCCTGCAGAGACACAGGGCTCCCAGTGACGTCAATAAGAGCCATGTATCCACAAAGGAGGGCAAAACTATGCCCTGAGCACTTAAATTTAGTAATCCATTAGGCGCAGTGAGGAAGAAAAAGATCAGTTCAAATACCATCTCATCAGCATTTAAATCCGCTGATGCTAAATGCTGTTGGAGGCCTGTTGAAATCTACAAAGCTTATAGATGTAGAAGAAACACAAGAGCAGAACAGTCACTTTTCATACGACTGACCGATTTTTTAATTTGCCATCTTACGTACATTGCTTTTGAGACCATCTTTTACCATCTTAAGGTAGCTGGAGTCTGATTTCCTGAAATAAAATGTGGAACTTGTAGTTGTATAAACAAGGAAAAGCTCTTCCTTAAATGAAGAGAAAGAGGATTTATACATGAACTAATGACTGTTTTTGATGTATGCCTCTATTCACATGAATAAGATACGAAGACAACAGCAAAGAGAAAGGCTAAAGGATGCAAGATCAGGGCGATGCTTCCAGGTTAACTACACCCTGTTAAAATAAAATGAGGCTGCACTTCCGTACTAAGTGTAAAAATACCTTAAAGAGCTAAAGGTATCCCAGAAAAATACAGTCATAGCAGAAACATCATGTTGATATAGTCTTCAAATTCAAATATGCTTTCATGTTTCCTTGTCAGATTCTGTCAGTAATGGAATTTTCCACAGGAGAGTTAATGCCTTGACTGCTTCATGAATTTTAGACGTCACAGAGACATAACAGGTGCTTTTAATTTTAAAGCAAGACTAGTTTACCCCTAATAAGTCTTCATTCTTTCTAGTCTCTTCCTCTTTTGCTCACCTTTACTTCCTGCTGCCAGAACAATCTTAGTGAAGAACGTGGTTCCCAGTTTAAACAATTCTACTGCCTCTCCATTAACCAAAGGGCAAGTCCAAATGCCCTAACCCGACAATCAAGGTTCTCTTTAACCTGATCCCACTTTCCAGTAACCAAACGGAACTATTCACTGTCCCCTTATAACAGCCCCCACACTTTCCCACTTCTGTGCCTTTGCTATTTTGCTCTGCCAACAAGCTCGTCTCCAGAGGTCCCCACCTAGGTATCTTTCAAAATGGGTTCCACAAAGCACCCCCATAATGCCACCCAAACTCCCCACAGCAGTTAGCTTGTACTCCCCTTACTGCAGTGAATGACCTTCTCCACTCAGTTTTAGTTAATTATGTGTAAGATTTATTTATTAGCCTATAAACACCTTAAGGGCAAGCTGCATATTTAGTTCATATTTTTATCATAAAATACCTAAACCTTCACTAGCATTGCAAGACCTAAAGACACTTGCTGACAACTGAAAAGATTAGTATACAATGTTATAATTATTGGTTGAGGAAACGACCATTATAGTCAAAGTCAAAATAACTGTAAAATGCTGGCTCCATCTCAAGAGTGGTCAGAAAGCCAAGAAGGGCTATAAAACGTTCTCGCAAGTGGCTTCCAGTCTGGCAGCATCTACCAGTGAGAATTTCCTCCCTGGGACCATGTCTTAAAAATGTGAAGCTATTACTTGTTACATTATTGCTAGAGAAAGAGAAAGAGCAGGGTAGCTGAGGAGCCTTTCTCGCTGTCACCATCCAAAACTCAATCCACCTGCACACCGCGCTGCTCGTACCGCCTCGAGAAGCCCGGCAGGTTTTATAACAGACGGACTCACAACAATACGTACAGGGAAGCTCTCCCACCACTTCTCTGACAGAAGCAAGTCCAGGAGGTAGTGTCTCATCTCCGTTCCCTAGGCAATTGAGGAGCAGAGACTTCTCCGGATGGGAAGGAGGGACAAAGTTGAAAAGATAAGGAATAGGAGCGCCTGGGTTGCTCAGTTGGTTAAAGTGTCCAACTCTTGACTTCAGCTTAGGTCATGATCTCAGGGTTGTGGGATGAGCCCTGCATCGGGGGGAGCGCTCAGCGCGGAGTCGGCTGCTCTCTCCCTCTGCTCCTGCCCCCATCGTGCACTCTCTCTCTCTCTCTCTCTCAAATACATACATACATACATACATACATACATACATACACACGTACATAAAATCTTAAAACAAAAAGGACTATAACACATTGGTGAGATGACTGCAAATTAGGCTGAAGGAAACACTTTTCAGGGAATATAATCGGTTGTGCTGCCACGGAGAGCCCTTAACCATTTCCAGCTGTGTGGAAACCTGCTCAGCTGATTCACCTGGGGCACTTAGGGAGCAGGCAGAGGCTGAGTCCACCTCCAGGATTTCTCACTAAACGAGGACTGGCCTAGACATCGGGCATCTGTGTTTATAACAAGTGCCTGGGACACTAGGCTATATAAATCAGAGACGAAGATTCAAATCCAGTTTAAAAGCTATTTTCCTTTTTAAATTTCATTACCTCCATGTAGGGAAACTCTGTCATTATGTCCACAACTTAAAATGACTAACCACTGCTATTAGGTTCATCAAAGTAAGACAATCAGAATCAACAACAGATATATATAGGAAAAGAATATTTTACTAAGTGTCTTATTGCTTAATCAATTATAATCTGGAGCAGAATTTGCAGGGGAGGGGCCACCTATGCAAATGAGAAGGAGTGCTTGCCAGTTAAAAGCAAAACCACTTTTTGCATTTTGGTATCAACTTCTTTGGCCAATATACAACAGAATTTCATTAATGTAATCAACATTTTTGTTTCAAAAAGATACTGTTTCGAGTAGGTAAAGACATAGGTAACTGTCAGCTACCCTGGGGTGCCTGATGCAGCATGAGCTTGCATTCCCTTTCCTCCCTTTGCAGGAAGGCCTAGGTAAGAAGGCCCATCTAAGGCTTATTTTCTTCTGGAAATCCTTATTTTTTTTTTCTTTCTCCTCCTCCTCTCCAATTATTCATTTCTCTTCCTTTACTATTAGAAGCAACAATTGGGTCTCACATTTGGAGGATGGCCTGAGAATAAGAATCCACTCTGAAGTAAACATTTGAATCCATTCCAATATATCTGAAATCCCTGAGTTTCAAAAAACTTGGCTAGAAATAAGCTATTTCCCTCATAAGCTATTTAGTCTTTCCTGCTGCATGTTTTCTATTTTCGCATTACTAAAAAAAAAAAAAAAGAAAAGAAAAAAAAAGAAAGAAAAAATAGAAGATGGTGAAAGTTATTCTTTGTTAAAAACTTACACGAGGTCATGTTTCAGGCGTTAATGATCCTGGGGTGCCTGGGTGGCTCAGCTAGTTAAGCGACAGCCTTCAGCTCAGGCCATGTTCCCAGGGTCCTGGGATTGAGCCCTGCATCAGGATTCCCGCTCAGCGGGGGTCTCAGCTTCTCCCTCTCCCTCTGCCACTCCCCTTGCTTGTGCTCTCTAGTGTTCTCTGTCAAATAAATAAATAAATAAACAAACAAACAAATATAAAATAAGTTTCTTGTTTTTTCTCATTTTCTCTTTTAACTATTTTCTCTCTCCTTTTCTATCAGATCAGAATTTTGTTGCAGATCTAGTTTGGAAAATCTTTCCCTTTCCCAACCATCACCCATTTTGCCTTTATTCCATAACTCAACGTATTTTAAAATTTACTTGAAAAGGACATTCTTCCCCACTTGGCTGTGTTATATGGAGACCACAGTGAGCCTACCAGAGTAAAAGTAATAAGCAAAAAGTAGTAATAATGGGAACAGAGAGAAAAGTTAACCATGCCCTTGTTCTAGCAAAAGTAACCAAATTTCTCCTCACTCCGTTTAAGTGAAGGTCACCTATAGGATATAGGGTATCATAAGTAAAAAAAGAAATAAGGACAAAAGAAAGACCAAAGAAACAAACTATCACCGAGGAGATACCAATTCAAATACAAGTTCTGTGATTCTGAATCTTTTCAATATCAGGTTCAGTTTCTCAACAATTTCTAGCGCATGTGACAGCTTTTTTAATAAGCTGCCCAGTGGCTTAGTATGAAGTAAAGTGCTGATTTTTAAATTGTTTTTATTTGAGTATAGTTGACACACAATGTTAAAATAATTTCAGGTGTACAACATAGTGATTCAACTTCTCCCTGTTTTATGCTATGCCCAACATAAGTGCAGCCAAGTGCTACTTTTGAATGGAGCTCACCAAGTAATTCCAAAAGTACTTATGCAATAAAAATCCTTCTTTAATTTTTCTGATTATTAACTTTCCCTGAATCAAAATCCAGAATGACAAGGTTGGGAAAACAAGGCACACTCAGCTTGTAAGTCAAAAAAAAAGAACCCAGAATGGAAAATCATCTTCTAAAATGAGCTCCTGGGGACGCCTGGGTGGCTCAGTTAGTTAAGCATCTGCCTTCGGCTCAGGTCATGTACCCGGGGTCCTGGGATCGAGTCCCACATGGAGCTCCTAGCTCAGCAGAGAGCCTGCTTCTCCCTCTGCCTGCTGGTCCCCCTGCTTGTGCGTTCTCTCTCTCTTTCTCTGACGAATAAAATTTTAAAAAAATAATAAAATAAAATAAAATAAAATAAAATAAAATAAAATAAGCTCCTGATCTTGACTGCAACAAATATCTTAAGAGTGGTTATTATCAAGTCTACTCAAAATAGAGCATCTGACAAAAGCCTGCATTGCATTCCCAATGGTAGGGGAAGGTTGGTGTTCTGTAATAGTGTATTTTCCTTATGTAAAATTTACCACTATTTGGTTGTTTGAATGTTATAGCTTACTTATATGCACAATAAAGATGTAAAACAGGTATTAGAAGAAAATCATAGAAATTGCTCATCAATAAAGTTGGAGAACTTAGAAGCTACTTAATCCAATTTTTCACAAAATGCAAAATCCCCAGGGTCTCTGTGATGGGAAGAGGTTGGCAACCTATAAATCTGAAATTATTACTTAATACACAGAAGAATAGCAGTAATATATTATAAAAACCCAAAATATTTCCTACCAAGGTCATTCCTTGAATCTAAAAATCTAGAGAAAGTTAATTTAAACCTTTTGGCTGCTTGGTTCCTCTGGCTGAAATCCTTCCTTTTGCCCCCATATCTGCCCACATATTTTGTGTTCCTTTTTTCACACTCTGCAAATCTTGTGACATAAGAACTGCTTTGCTTATGTTTCTATCTCTCCACTTAGATGATGAGTTTCCCGAGGGCAGAAGACAGGAGTCAGGGAGTGTTTATCTTTGAATTCCTGTTGCTTAGAACATTATTGTGCTGGGCATCTAATTGCATGCCTGACACTAATAGTACTAGTAAAAGTAACATGATTTATGAAGTACCCAATAAGCACTACGACTCTGCTCACAACTTTTAAAATAGTACCTCTGATAATGACAATAATCCTGCAAAGTATATTTTATTGAAACACATTTTACAGATGATGGAACAGGTGGAAAGAGAGTAAATAAGTGGTCTAGCATCACACAGATTTTAAGTGCTGGGTTTTGAATTTTAACCCAGAAAAAAATAATCAATGTGACATACTTTCCACTATACCAGTTAGCAGGTGCACCAAATAAAAATCTGCTGAGTTAAAATGAATATAAACAGTACAATAATATGGCTACAACATTAAAATGAGCTCTAAGACAGCATATGAATAGCTGTAAAACAAGTAACATAACTATACAAAACTGGCAAATTTATCCACTTTTTCTGCACAATGGGGATTATAAATATGATGACAGCTGACCTGGAAAATCCCAAGGACATATAAAAGTACAAAGAATGATGTTTAAAAAGAAAACCTTCAGTTCTACTACTCAGACATTGTTAATAATTTGGTAAATATTATTTTAATCATTTTATATACATATACATAAACACTCTTTTCATATACATGAAATCATACAGTCCTATGTATAACCTACACTTTAACTCAATAATGTAGATGAGAGGTATTTCTATACCGCTGAATCTACACCGTAATTGTTAACACCCATATAGGATTCCAATCAAAGTTATTTAGCCTACTTCCTATTAATAGATATTACTCTCTGCTCATCTTTTTATAATTAATTTCTAAAAATTTAACTTATTTTAAATTCTGGGGAAAAAATGAACATTATAAAAGCGAGAGAGCATGACTACAATGAATAATGTATTTGTTCAAGATGTATACTCATTACTGTAGGAGGGTTCACTGTTTCTCTTTAAAAAAAAAATCTATGACTAAACGTTGGCCCTTTTCCACTTCACATATAAACATATCAAAAGGAAAGAATCATTCATATAAAATAAGGAGAAAACCACCAGCTGAAAATGGCCAAAGTGGCAGGCCTTTCGACCAGGTGTTTAACACAAGAAAAGATTCATCTTCATCTGCGAGTTGCTCCTGACCTATGCCTGGTTTTTACCTGCTCACATAGACTTGAAGAGTAAGAACATGAAAGTCAACTCCAGAACTGTTCAATATTTTACCTGTCCCTCAATGCTTACACCGGAAATGGTCTAAAAAACATGTGAACATTCATTTAACTGTACATGCCTAGTACAGTGCCTTTTACCTGGAAGAATTCAATAAATCAGGGGGGGGGCGAGGTGGAAATCAGGTAAAATAAATCAGCTAAAATGAACTATTGAGAAGAAATTAAGAAAACAATTCAATTAATAGTACTTTCAAAAAAATAAAAATAAAATACTTAGGGATAAATTTAACCAAGGAGATGACAGATCTGTACACTGAAAGCCATAAAACACTAATGAAAGACATCGAAAAAGACACAAATAAAGGGAAAGATATTCTATGCTCATGGATTGGTAAAATTAATATTGTTATAAGTGTCCGTACTACCCAGAGCCATCTACAGATTCAATGCAATCCCAACAAAAATGTTAATGGCATTTTTCACAGAAATAGAAAAAACAGTACTAAAATGTGTATAGAACCACAAAATAGCCAAAGCAATCTTAAGAAAGAAGAATGAAGCCAGGAGCATCACAGGTCTTGATTTAAAACCATATTACAAACTGAAGGCTTCAGAGGGGAGGAGGGTGGGGGAACGGGATAGGCTGGTGATGGGTAGTAAGAAGGGCACGTATTGCATGGAGCACTGGGTGTTATACGCAACTAATGAATCATGGAACTTTACATCAAAAACCAGGGATGCACTGTATGCTGACTAACATAATATAATTTTTTAAATATTATTATTAAAAAAAAAGAAATAGGAAGATCGGTAGGAGAAGGAAGGGAAGAATGAAGTGGGGGTAAACAGAAGGGGGAATGAACCATGAAAGACTGTGGACTCTGGGAAACAAACTGAGGGCTTCAGAGGGGAGGGGCGTGGGGGTTTGGGATAGGCCGGTAATGGGTATTAAGGAGGGCACATATTGCATGGTGCACTGGGTGTTATACGCAAATAATGAATAATGGAACATTGCATCAAAAACTGGGGATGTACTGTATGGTGACTAATGTAACAAAATAAAAATTATTTAAAAAATAAAAATAAAAAAACAATAAAAAATAAAACCATATTACAAAGCTATAGTAATGAAAACAGTATGGTATTGGCATAAAAACAGACACACAGACAAATGGAACAGAGTAGAGAGCCCAGAGTAAGCCCACGGATATATGGCCGATCTTTTGTAAAAGCATCAAAAATACACAATAGGGAATGGACGGTCTCTTCAATAAATGGTGCTGGAAAAACTGGATATCCACATGCAAAAGAATGAAACTAAAGCCCTATCTTTCACCACATACAAAATCAACTCAAAGGATTAAAGACTTAAACGTAAGACCTAAAACTATAAGACTCATGGAGGAAGACATAGGATAAGATCCTTGCCACTGGTTCTGGCGACACTTTTTTTGGATTTGACACCAAAAGGAAAGGCAACAAAAGCAAAAATAAACAAGTGGGACTATATCACACTAAAAAGCCTCTGCATAGCAACCAAAACCATCAAAATGAAATGGCAACATGTGGAATGGGAAAAAACATTTGCAAACCACAAACCCAATAAGGGGTTAATATCCAAAATATACAAGGAACTCATCAATAACAAATAAATAACCCAACTTAAAAATGAGTAAAGGATCTGAATAGGTATTTTTCCAAAGAAAACATAAAATGGCCAACAGGTACATGAAAATGTGCTCAGGATCAGTAAGCATCAGGAAATGCAAATCAAAACCACAGTATCACCTATGTTCCAATGTCTAATATCAAAAAAGACAAAAGATGACAAATGTTAGTGAGGATATGGGAAAAGGGAACCCTTGTGCACTACTGGTGGAAATGTAAACTGGTGCAGCCACTATGGAAAATAGTATGGAGGTTCCTCAAGAAATTAAAAATGGTCCTACAATCTTATTTCTGGTATACATCCAAAGAAAATGAAATCATTATCTCGAATGGTGTCTGTACTCCATGTTTACTGCAGCATTATTCACAAGAGCCAAGGTATAGAAAAAAGCCTACAAGTCCTTTGATAAGTAGATAAAGAAAATGTTGTATATACATGTACATATGGAATATTATTAAGCCTTAAAAAGAAAAAAAAGTCCTGCCCTTTGTGACGACACAGATGAAAGGGCATTATGCTAAGTAAAATAAACCAGATGAAAACAAATATTTCCCAGTATCACTTATATGTAGAATCTTAAAATTTTCTTAAATAAAAATAAGGCAAGGGGCGCCTGGGTGCCTCCATCGGTTAACTGACCAACTCTTGACTTTGGCTCAGGTCATGATCTCAGGGTTGTGAATTCCTGTGCACTTTTGCCAATTATCGAGGATCCCAACGAACTTTTTTTATATGCGCTATATTTATCAATATTTATATTAGATATAAAACAGAAATTTTCAAAGCTTATTTTTATTTTTTAAAAGATTTTATTTGAGAGAGAGAGCATGAGTGGGGGTGGGGGCAGAGCGAAAGGGAGAAGCAGACTCCTCACTGAGCAGGAAGCCCAACATGGGGCCTGGAAATAATGACCTGAACCAAAGGCAGACAGGCAGACACTTAACTAGCTGAGCCACCCAAGTGTCCCTCAAAGCGTATTGTTAATTCATCTAAAAATAATAAACCAACTACATGTTAACAAAAATTAAACATTTTATGAAAAATAACTATTCTCTAAAACGAAGAAAAAACAGTGACAAAATTAGCATCGTTTTACATTTCTGAAGTCCTCTTTAACAAGTGACTTAATAGAATTAAGGATTCTCGTATCTGTTTCTGCATTTCATCCCTTGCTATATTGCTTAGGTAGAAGCAGATGAAGAAAATCAGGCAATACACAGTGAGGAATATGTTCACAGACTTTCCAGATTACATAAGAAAACTCATCAAGTGGTAGCTTTTTAAAGGTTAGTTATAACGTCGAACCTGAAAACTTATGAAGTTTACACGCTCCACTGGTCTGTCTCGTACCCTGAATGGATTTTTTTCACCCATGCAAGCGTTTGTAATGTGTATAGGTCATTTGGAAAATAAACAATTCAGCAAGTTCAGCATATCTTCCTTATGATGACATACTTTATTATAAAATATTAAAAACGCACATTGATTAATATCACCATCAATATTATCAATAAGGTCTTTAAGTATTGGGAAGTGATCAACTCGTGGCATCGACACATATTTTGCAAAATTATAATTTTATCATTGGCAACAGACTATCAGTTTATCTCCTTGGAATGAAAGGCTCACTTTGTTCATTTTTGAGAACATATCTGCCAAATACTCAAATCTGAACAAATAATCATAGTTTATCAATCAAGTAATGATGGTGTTTCACAGAAGGAAAAAAAGCATTTAATTTAGCTTGCAAATCAAACAATTTTACAAGTGCTTTTCTCCTAGACCAGAAGTCCACAAATTATGACCAGGAACACCAAATCCAGCTTTACATCTGTTGTAGTAAATAAAGCCTTATTGGAACGCAGCCTTACTCATTCATTTACATACTGTCTACGACTACTTTCAGGCTACGGTGGCAGGGTTGAGTAAATTGAAGGCTTTTATGTGTAAAGCTGAAAATTTACTATTTGGCCCTATACAGAAAAAGTTTGCCAACTCTTACACTACACAACCAACAGAACTTTGGTATGTAATTGTACTGATTCATACATACTTTCCACTTCATCAAATAGAAAATTTTAAAAATGCATACTCAGGAGTCAGCTTTAATAAATTAGTTTTTCTCACCTCATTATGGACTTAAGTGGGTGGCAGTGAGGAATACAGTGACAGTCAGTAGTTTGGCACCACTGCCTAGATTCATACTAAGGTACCCGCAATTTCACCCAGAATTGCTTTTACATCATTGGTGCAAACAGCAATTTGGTGGGGGGGAGGGAGCAAATAATACCTTAGTATTATCATGAGAATAGTTTTGGCTTCACGGACACTCTGAAAGGATCTCAGGGACCCCCATGGGTCTCTGGACCATAGTTTGAAAACCATTTTGATGGGCAAACAGGTCAATGGACAGAATAGAAATTTAAGAAATACACCCATACATATATGTCCCATTGGTTTTCAACAGTCACCAGGGCAATCAACGGAGGAAACAAATTTTTTTCAATAAATGAAGTTAGAAGAGTCAGATAAATAAGTGGAAAAAAAGGATCCTTGACCCTACCTCATCCCATGCACGTTAATTTGAGACACTATACACCTAAATACTGAAGCTGAAACTATAAACTTCTAAGAGAAGAGAGTATCTTCATGATCTTAGGCTAGGTGAAGATTTTTTTAAAGAAAACACAGGAAGAACGAACCGTAAAAGAATTATCTAACCTGTCTGTTCTGTGAAGATGTGCGCTCCATGGCTTTCCTTTCCCTCAGACATCATATTACACGACCACAAAAATTCACATGGACCAAAAGGGTAACCTCAGTGTGTCACCAACTTTTGCTAAATTGCCAGCAAGAGGAAAACACCATTCCTATCCACCATCACCACCTCACCACATGCCAGAGGTGAGTCAGATCGGAAGCACCTACCCCCTTACGTTTAAAGAAAAGCAACTGCAATGTCATCATTAGAGCTTAGTCCAGACCTCTACTTCTAGGTTTGGGAAGATTGTTTTCAAAAGCCGACAAATTGTTTAGCCTGCTACAGGATGACAGTGACGCATGTGAAGAATTTTGGGAGAGGAGATATGAGGTCACTAAGGAGGAAGCTGTAAATAAAATTACCACCAGAAGTATCTTACCATGCACTAACAGCTACAGATATAAAGCAATCACGTTCAGTTCCATCTCCCACACTGACGCCAGTGGCACTGCCAGCAAAGCGCAGATGCACCACAGGAGCAGGTGCAAGGATGATTTCATGAGCTGTGCGGTGGCTGTTTGGAAACAGTGGTGGGCCCATCCCACACTGGAATTGTACATCTGCTATACATCTAGCATTTTATTATGGAAAATCTTTGCATTCGTTTAACCCCTTTGGTGGTGCATTCATTTAGCTGAGCTAAATATTTCATGAATATTCATTAGTGAACCTTATTTACATAGCTCCGAAGCTGTTAGACAGTGCAGCCAATATTCTAAACCAGAGCTCTGTATTAACCATTACTCATGTACAACCACAGTACCATGACAACTGGTGGTCGTAATGACCCTAAAGGATCACATGATTTTGAAGTCCATTTTATATCAAAGGAAATAAATTCATCTCCAAATTAAATCTCAACTGAAAATTAAAATGCTAATGAGCTACCATGTCTGGTCTATTAAGCTGGCAAAGATAGAGAGAAATGATGAAGGTATGGGGAAACGGG
The DNA here is from genome assembly GCF_017311325.1 of Ursus maritimus. Taxonomy (NCBI): domain Eukaryota; kingdom Metazoa; phylum Chordata; class Mammalia; order Carnivora; family Ursidae; genus Ursus; species Ursus maritimus. Next base: position 18,379,812 of record NW_024425119.1, on the reverse strand, counting down.
CCCCCTAAATACTATTTAAAGAAATATAAATTAGTACAAACTTTTTAGAGAACAGTTTTTTACCCTATGTTGAAAGTCTTACAAATAATTCTAGCTAATATACTCATATGCTGTTTATCGTAAGTCATATAAATGGTAAGTGTTCTGCATTAACTAATCCTAAAAATAGCCCTATGAAATATGATTAGTATTAGTTCCATTTTAAAGATGAAAACACTGAGTCTCAGGGAAATTAATTCGCCTGAAGAAAGTTGCACAGCAGGTTCAAATTCCAGAACATGAATCTGAGCACAGAAAACCAGTCTTCAAGAGTCCATGCACCAAACAGCCACATTATATTGCATCTCAAAATGTGCAGACCCCCAAACTCCAACTCCTCTTCTTGGGATTTATTCTAAGGAAACTAAAAAAGGTATGTACAAAAATGTACCTACAGGGATGTTTGTTATAGCATTTTCAATAATAAAAAAAGTGTGTAAATGATCTAAATACTTCATTGTAAAGATTGTGGCATATCCTTGTGGCAAGCTGCTACAAAGCCATTTTTAAATGTTAATTTTAATAAAATGGAAAATGATTATGCATAGTACAATCTTCTGCTGGCTTCTCCTATTTGTGCTTCTCCACATTTCCCCACCCTTTCTGTGCCCCAAGAAGCTAACCCCCTAGCCCATATTATCTGGACTCCCTTCAAGGCTGGATGCCAGTTGGGTTCTGCCAAAAGCAGCACTCACGGAAGACTAGAATAAACTGGGATGTCTATTTCCTTCCCTACATTAGGGAAGCTTTCAGTTACTATTTCTTCAAATAAATTTTCTACACCTTTCTCTCTCTCCTTCTTTTTTCTGAGACCCCTACAATGTGAATGTTCGCTTGTCCCAGAGATCTCTCAATCTACCCTATTTTTTATTCTTTTCTCTTTTTGCTGTTCAGCTTATGTGCTTTCCACTACTGTCTTCCAGATCATTGATCCCTTCTTCTGCACCCTCTAATCTACTGTTGATTCCCCTTCACGTGTTGTTTATTTCAGTTACCGTATTCTTCAACTCTGATTGGTTCTTTTCAATATTTTCTATCTCTTTACTGAATGTCTCACTGAGATCGTCCACTCTTTTCTCCAGCCCAGTGAGTACCTTTACAGGCATTACTTTAAACTCTTTATCAGGCATATTGTTTATCTCGGTTTTCATTTGGTTCTTCTGAGATTTTTTTCTTATTCTTTCTTTTGGAGCATATACTTCTGTCTCTCCTTTTTTCTGGGATTTCTGTGTTTGTTCCTGTGGCTTAGGAAGAACAGCTACATCTCCCAAACTTGAAGGAGTCGTCTTATGAATGCGTCTCCATAGCAGACCGTGTGCGATTAGAGACTTTTGCTGGTTGGCTGGAGCTGTGGCTACATGTGCTAGTTACCCTTATAAACTGTGGCTTTCTACAGAAAGAAGAAAATAATAATAGAAAAAAGAGAAAAAAGAAAATAAAAAGGAGAAGAAAAAAAGCAGAAAAGAAACTAGAGAAAAAAACAAGAATAAAAATTAAAACAAGACAGTGGGCTGCCTGGGTGGCTCAGTTGGTTGAGCATCTGGCTCTTGGTTTTGGCTCAGGTCATGATCTCATGGGTCCTAGGATCAAGCCCCGCTTCAGGCTCTGTACTCAGAGGAGAGTCTGCTTGAGATTCTCTCCCTCTGCCTCTCCCTCAACTCACACATTCTCTCCCTCTTTCTAATATAAATAAATAAATCTTTTTTTTAAAAAAGGACAAATTTTTTAAAATTAAGAAACAAATTAAAAATTTTTTAATTTTAATTAAAAATTTTTAATCAGGGGCACCTGGGTGGCACAGCAGTTAAGCATCTGCCTTTGGCTCAGGGCGTGATCCTGGCGTTATGGGATCGAGCCCCACATCAGGCTCCTCTGCTATGAGCCTGCTTCTTCCTCTCCCACTCCCCCTGCTTGTGTTCCCTCTCTCGCTGGCTGTCTCTATCTCTGTCAAATAAATAAATAAAATCTTTAAAAAAATAAAAATAAAATAAAAAATAAAAATAAAAATTTTTAATTAAAACAAACTGTGGCTTATTTTCTGTGCCCTAGTCCCACATAGGCTGTGGTGGGCTTGTGAACCCTGGGCTCACTGAAGTCACAAGCTCACTGTGAGTCAGATCCTGTTCCAGTCTGGGCTTTTAAGATGAAGAGGGAAAGAGCAGTCCCCATAGCTCCTCAGCCCTTTTAAACTGCGACTTTTCTTCTGTGTCCCAATGCCACCAGGGCTGGTATAGGCTTGTTGACCCTGAGCTCGCTGAGGTCACAAGCTTCCTGTGAGGACCAGACGTGCCAGTTTTGGTGTCCAGACCCTGCTCTAATCTGGACGGGCACATGTAAAAGAATGAAACTGGACCACTTTCTGACACCGTACACAAAAATACTCAAAACGGATTAAAGACCTAAATGTGAGATCTGAAACCATTAAATCCTAGAAGAGAGGACAAGCAGTAATTTCTCTGACATCGGCCATAGCAACATTTTTCTACGTATGTCTCCTGAGTCAAGAGAAACAAAAGCAAAAATAAACTACTGGGACTATATCAAAATAAAAAGCTTTGCACAGCTGTGCACAGCTTTGCACAGCAAAGGATACCATGAACAAAATGAAAAGTCAATCTACTGAATGGGAGAACATATGTGCAAATGATGTAGCTGTTAAGGGGTTAAGTATCCAAAATATATGACGAACCTATACAACCCAACACCAAAACAAACAAACAAACAAAAAACCCAAAAACCAAAAACAATCAGATTTAAAAATGGATAGAGGATCTGCATAGACATTTTTCCAAAGAAGACCTACAGATGGCCAACAGACACATGAAAAGATGCTCAACATCACTCATCATCAGGGAAATGCAAATCAAAACCATAATGAAATATCACCTTACACCAGCTAGAATGGCTAATATCAAAATGACAAGAAACAAAGTGTTGGCAAGGACGTGGAGAAAAAGGAGCTCTTGTGTAATGCTGATGAGAACGTAAATTGATATCGCCACTCTGGAAAACAGTATGGAGGTTCCTCAAAAAATTAAAAATAAAACTACCATATGATCCAATAATTCTACTACTGGATATTTATCCACAGAAAACAAAAACACTAATTCACAAAAGATATATGCATCCCTGTGTTTACTGCAGCCAAACATGTGGCCAAGATACGGAAACAACCTAAGTGTCCATCAATAGAGGAATGGTTAAGAAAAATGTGGCACACACACACACAAGAATATTACACAGCCATAAAGAAAGGATGAGATCATGCCAACTGAGACACTATGGATGGATCTAGAGGGTATTATGCTAAGTGAAATAAGTCAGACTGAGAAAGACAAATACCACATGATTTCACTCCTAAGTAGAATCTAAAACAACAACAGCAACAAATAAATACATGAAAAGCAGAACCAGACCTAAACATACAAGGAACAAACCAATGGTTGCCAGAGGGAAGAGGCTGGAGGGTTGTGCAAAATGGGTGAAGTGGGGCAGGAGACACAGGCTGCTAGTTATGGGCTGAATAAGTCACAGGAATAAAAGACACAGCATAAGGAATACAGTCAATAGTTGTAATAACGATGTAAGGGGACAGATGGTAGCTACGCTTGTGATGAACACAGCATAATACATAAACTTGTCAAATCACTAAGTTGTACACCTGAAACTAATGTAACATTGTGTCAACTACACTCAAATAAAAAAAATTTTTTTAAATAAAGTGAGAATCATTAAAAAAAAAAAAAAAAGACCAGACTGGAAGGAGAAAAAAGAAGAGATGGAGATAGCGGTGAGGTTTTTTTTCCCTCCGTTACGGCCCTGTGCTTACAGCAGTGGTTACAGTCCCCTGGTCTACGGCTGCTGGTAAGAAGCCCCTTCCAGCTAGCATTCACTGGGCTCCAGTAACATTTTTTTCCCAGACCCTCTCAGGCTAGGGAGGTAACAGGCTACCAGTGTTAGTCTCCTAGTGGCTCAGCCTCCCTTGTTGGCAACCGAAGCCTTTCCCACACTTACATAAATCGTGCCTTCATTGAGGTCTCTTCAGTAAAGCCATCTCAGTAGAATTCTGTTGCCAACAGAGACCCTAACTGTAAGGGAATGGGATGGGAAATCTATCTTAGCTTAGAAAAAATCGGATGGAATATACAAGAAAATGCTGCCAGTGTTTACCTTTGGGTGGTGACATGAGTTATTTATTTTCATCTTTATTTATAGACATTGAGGAAAGAGAAGACTTTATTACATCGTGGTTCAAAAACTTACTGCACTGAAAACAATGGACAAATCACCTAATGTCATGTAGTCATTTATAAAGTAAAAATAACAATGTCTATCACTTCAGATTTTTATGGATATTAAGACACAGCCCATGTAAAGTCCTAAGTGTACAATAGGTGTTCCTATGATGTTTTTTTTCAACAATTTCCTAACACACAATTATTTGTGGGGTGAAACTGTACGACATATGATAAAAGCCCATATCAAAAAATGCTGGGGGTGCCTGGGTGGCTCAGTCAGTTAAGCGTCTGCCTTCAGCTCAGGTCATGATCTGAGGGTCCTGGGATCAAGCCCCACATCAGGCTCCCTGGTCAGCTGGGAGCCCTGCCTCTCGCTCTCCCTCTGCCGCCCCCCTGCTTATGCTCTTTTTGCTCTCTCTCTCTGTCAAATAAATACATAAAATCTTTTTTTTTTAATGCTGAAAATTGTCAAGGGCCATATAGATGTATATTTTGGAATTGTACAGTGGAAGAAAACAACTTCACACATAGTAAATAGTGATCTGAAATATTTTTGGTAATTTTTGGAAATGGCTATGCATCTATTCATTAAATTATCACATAGAATATAGGTTTAAAATGAAAGGAACAGAAAACCATTCTTGGTTTGCATAGATAGCCAAGAACGAACTCCATACAGAAGTAAACAGAATTTTCCACAAACTAATATATTCCTGATGGATATTAGTTTGTAAGACTGTCACATGAAGGTGAAAAGCACATTTCAATGCATCTGAGAAGCAAAATCCCTCTTTTGACAATAAATAAAACTTTAATTTCACTTTGGATCTATTCACAGTCAGACTTGAGAGCTGTTCATCTTGTTGGTCCTATAGCTCATGCCTGACTCACAGTATTCATTCCAACACTCTCCCTCCCACCCTAATCAATGCTGGGTGATTTGAAGACTGGCATCCCTCAACCCAAAAAGGCTGTTTAAATGGTAACTTTTTCCACTGCTCTCCCCAAAAATGACTGACTGAATAAAATAATCAAAAAATTTCATAATAAAAACAAATAAAACTAATGAGAATTCCTCCAAGCTGGAGGTTTGAAAGGAGCCAACACCACTGAAATGTCTGAAGCCAGAAAGGGCCTAAGGAGTTCACAAGTTCATTCATTATGGGGAACTGAAGGAAATGTGGTCAGACCTGCTGTCAGTTTAAAGAATATCACTGAGGCTTTACAAAAATGATGTATGTTCCCATTCAAACATACCAAAAGCTATTGAACTTAATTTCCTTTTTAAACATGTACTTTGCTATCCTCAGTTGCTGATGGGTGAGGAAATGCTTCAACCCACAGGGCATTTTTGGTTCACTGACAAATGTACTCACAAGCAGCAGATTGTTCCCAAAAAACATGTTTTTATGTGTAAGATTTCAAGTAGACCGCCATTTCAAATGTCTGGCCTCTCTGTATTCATCTTCTTGTTCAGGAATCCAGACGTCTCCCCATCCTGCCATCTCCTTCCTTATCCTCTGTCAATTTTGCGCAGCTCTAACATCCTCTATGATTTTTATCTTGGTCATCAAAATCTAATTATATTATCGTTCTCCTTGAATCTTTTCATGTGTGTGCCTGGGTTTTTGCAGCCCTTTCTGGTCTAACATTGTGCAACTGATTTGTTATACTGGCTTGAATTTCCTCTACAGTATCAACCAAACTCAGCCCCACAGCAGGACACCCCGCTTCAGCACCCAAGACCTTCACACTTCACTTAATTTACTGTCATGGGAACTTCGCATCCAAAAAACAAAAGTCATAAGTTGCTTCTGGGCTGATTCTAAATAAATCTACCAGAGGAAAATAAAAATCAGCTTCCACTCTTATATCTGGCCATTAGTAAAGACTAAATACTTCAAAATTCCCAGGGTAAGATGGGGAGACTGATTTGCACTGTTATTTTCCTGCATTTTTTTTCTGGCTTAGAACCAGTGGAAGCAAGGTAATTTAATGTGGAAAATTCCCATTCGTACCAAAATATATTCTATTAACCTCTATGCATATTTAAAGATACAAATACAACGTTTGTGTGCGTTATAACATCTTCATTACAAACTACCAGGGAACCAACCAGTGGTTCAATGACTTATAAGGAACTAAATGTTAGTTGGATGGAACCATTCTTCCCTAATTATCTTTTAATGTGCTTCAGAGACTATCAGGATAAAGCAGTTATAGGACAGAATCTGAATATAATTTGATGAATTCTAATTATTGCTGTCATGACTGATTGTTTTTCCTCCAGTTGTCTAAGCTGATTCACAAGTAGGTCCTGTTCCTTCTAAACTGCATACAGTAATATGGCACGTACTCTCGCAAGAGGTCAGGCACATGACAACCCACTGTAGGTACAAAGACCTCTAGCCCTGGAAGAAAAGAAGTAAAGGACATGGTTACTTGCATTCAAGGAGAATTTCTCTTTCTAAAAGTTGTAAGCTGTAAAATTCAAATTTAGCTTTCTTCAATTCCTGATGGAAAAGTAAATACTTAAACTCCAAGGCACACTGATAAAAGGATTATTTTTGACCATGAGCCTTCCCTCCCCATAAATGCTAGGTTGCATTAAGCCAAAAAGAAATATTGACTCTCTGGTGCCAATTCACTTCTTCCCTTTTGTGATATTTGCTTAGAACATGCTCACATCCTGCCACCATCACCTCTCCCTCTCAGCTGTCTAATCAGTTTTTAAATGACTTGGGATGGTGTAATATCACAGACAGAAGGTGCTCAGATATTGACTTAGTCAATGAATGAATGAGCTGACTGCAAATTATTAAATATAGGAAAATGAGGGTAGATGCTCTCGAACACTTGACGGAAGCAATCCAAGTAACTCAATTCTGATACAAACGATGCCACTTACTCTTTCACACTCAATTCTTAGTTATTGAAACACAGTGCCTGCCCTCTTGCTCACTCTCTCTTCCTCTCTTCCTCTCTCTCTCTCTCTCTCTCTCTCAGTGCCATGGTTTGGAAACTCTCAGAGAAAGTTCAGGAATATCCGGCACACTCTGATTAGTTTCTGTTTTTCTATGTGGTATGTCTATGTTTGTCGCTACCACCTTTGCAGTACATTATTCTAAGGGCCAAACTGAACATTAAGGGGAAAAAAAAGACTCAAGGTGTTGGCCGCCTTTAGTATTTCCACTTCCATATGATACTATATAGTCATCGTTATTCCCTGGAAGGGTACCACCCACTCAGGCTTTAGACTCCTGCAGTGCAGCTAAGTAAGTGAATACATGAGACAGTCAGAAACTTGTACTCTGGAAGCATTTGTCCAAAACTCTTCCTGCTGTGCCACGTATTACTAAGGTTCTGTTTTTCAGATTCCATTAAAAATCATCTAAAAACCTTAAAGTTTCTCATCTTTTCTATCACACAGACAAATATCATATACAGAGGTAGTTACTACCTAAAACCACAACTATAAAGAGTGGGAACACACTTCAAAAAGCTGGTGGTCAATCCACACCCATATTCAAGCACTAAAAATGATGTGCTCCTGTTCTCATGTCGTTCCTACTAGGGTACTACACAGACCAGGCTGTCAATCTATAACCAGGAAAATACATTTTTTCACTAAAATACATGACAATTATTAGCATGAGAGAATTATAACACAAAAGAAACTGGTGGTAAATGGAGTGAAGTGTGCTGTAATTCCAGGACTCTCTTGGAAGAAACAGACTCATTTAAAGTCTCTAAAAATTAAAGGTACATTTGGTAAACTAGGGTTTGAAAATAAACAATATAATAAACTTTTAACAACCCATGAGTCAAAGAAGAAACAAGATAAAACAAAGTATTTTTAAATGATAACAGAAATGAGATATTAAAATTTGTGGGGTACAGCTTAAGGCAATTTCCAGAAAACAGCCTATGAGCTAGTTTAAGAAAAAAAGAAAAGCACAAATTATCCATATGAAGAATGAAAAAAAAGGAGACATCATTACAAATTTGACATATATTATAAATTATAAGGGAACATTATGAATTATGCAATAAATCTGAAAATTTGGATAAAATGGGAAAATTTCTTGAAAAACACAACTTATCAAAACTAACACAAGACAGCAGAAATTCTGAATATTCCCAAATATATTATATACATTTAATCTATAATTTACAAAATTCCAAAGAAAACTCCAGGTCCAGATAAATTTACCAAGAAACTCTTCCAAACATTTAACCAAGATAACACAAAGCTTACACAAACTTTCCCAGAGAACAGAAACTTATTTCATGAAGGCATCATGACCTTGACACAAAAAGATGACAATGGCTGGGGTGCCTGGTTGTCTCAGTCAGTTAAGCATCTGCACCTTTGGCTCAGGTCATGATCCCAGGGTCCTGGGATGGAGCCCCACGTTGGGCTCACTGCTCAGCGGGGAGTCTGCTTTTTCCTTTCCCTCTGCTCCTCTGCTTCTGCTCTCTCACTCACTATCTATCTCAAATAAATAAAATCTCAAAACAAAAAAAAATGACAATGGCATAATAAGAAAGGAAAATTACAGACCAATCTCACTCATAAATATAGATGCAAAAATTCTAAGAAACACTGAAAATTCCGAAACACAGCCACACATATGTGGTCAGATTTACATTAAAGGTACTACTGCAGTGCAGTGGGAAAAGGACAGACATTTCAACAAATAAAGACAGATATTAATTTTTTTTTAAACAACCATGGGAATAGAAGGTAAGCCAGGCCCTACAGCCTACAAACGCCACCCAGTGCCATGGCAAACTGTCCTTTAGCAAACAGTATTGTGACCAGGGTCCTGAGAACCTCTCCCGATGTCAGGCCCAGCCCAGGTGTCACCTGGACAAACTTAGCCTTGTTTCCAAAGCCACAAGGATTGGATGGGAGACTAAAGTCTGTTGTTCTCAGGAAGCCAGGCCATGTTGCTAGGGTATCAGTCTTTCCAGCAATGATCTCCTGGGCTTGAAGCTCTGTAATAGAGATTTGGCCTCACCAGAATTATTACTAGAACCCAGTTCCCACAACAACCACGGTTTTGCAGTCTCACAGGGTTACCAAGAATATCAACTGAATATTCACATGGAAAAAATAAACCGTCAGTCCTACCTCACAACAAATATAAACATCCTTTTTAGGGGTGTCTGGGTGGCTCAGTCAGTTAAGCGTCCGGTTCTTGATTTCAGCTCAGGTCATGATCTCAGGGCAGTGAGATCGAGCCCCACATTGGGTTCCACGCCGAGTGTGGAAACTGCTTAAGATTCACTCCCCCTCTCCCTCTGCCCCTCCCACTTCCTCTCTCTCTCTAAAAAAGATTAAAATTTTAAAAAAAAAATTTTAAACAGATTAGAAATCAAATGCAAAACATTAAACAATAAAGCCTCTAGAAGATAACCTAGAAGGATATTTTATATTTTGCAGGTAGGCAAAGATTTTTTTAAATAGGAAACAATAAGCATTAACCATAGAGTAGATTTGAAAAATTGAAGTACAACACCCCAGAACCAAAGAACACTCATTCTATTCTAATGCCCATGGAACATTCTCAAGAATAGACCATGTTCTGGGACACAAAACAGGTCTCAACCGATACCAAAAGATTGAAATTATCCCCTGCATATCTCAGACCACAACGCTCTGAAATTGGAACTCAACCACAAGGAAAAATTTGGAAGAAACTCAAACACTTGGAGACTAAGAACCATCCTGCTCAGGAATGACTCGATAAACCAGGAAATCAAAAATCAAACTAAACAATTTATGGAGACCAATGAGAATGAAAATACAACAGTCCAAAACCTATGGGATACTGCAAAGGCAGTCCTAAGGGGGAAATACATAGCCATCCAAGCCTCACTCAAAAGAATAGAAAAATCTAAAATGCAGTTTTTATATTCTCACCTCAAGAAGCTGGAATAGCAACAGAGGGACAGGCCTAATCCACACACGATGAAGCAGTTGACCAAAATTAGAGCTGAAATCAATCAATCAGAAACCAGAAGTACAGTAGAGCAGATCAACAGGACTAGAAGCTGGTTCTTTGAGAGAATCAATAAAATTGACAGACCACTGGCAAGACTTATCCAAAAGAAAAGAGAAAGGACCCAGATTATTAAAATTATGAATGAAAAAGGAGAGGTCACGAAGAACACCATTGAAATTGGAAGGATTATAAGAAATTTTTATCAGCAGCTATATGCCAATAAACTAAGCAATCTGGAAGAGATGGAATCCTTCCTGGAAACCTATAAACTACCAAGATTGAAACAGGAAGAAATTGATTTCTTAAACAGGCCAATTAATTATGAAGAAATTGAGTCAGTGATAAACAACCTTGCAAATAACAAAACTCCAGGCCCGGACGGTTTTCCTGGGGAATTCTACCAAACATTCAAAGAAGAAATAATACCTATTCTCCTAAAGCTATTTCAAAAAATAGAAACAGAAGGAAAGCTACCAAACTCATTCTATGAGGCCAATATTACCTTGATCCCCAAACCAGGCAAAGACCCCCTCAAAAAGGAGAATTACAGACCGATTTCCCTAATGAATATGGACGCCAAAATCCTCAAAAAGATACTTACTAACAGAATCCAACAGTACATTAAAAGGATTATCCATCACGATCAAGTGGGATTCATACCTGGGATGCAAGCGTGGTTCAATATTCACAAATCAATCAGCGCGATACATCATATCAACAAGAAAAGACTCAGGAACCATATAATCCTCTCAATCGATGCTGAAAAAGCATTTGACAAAATACAGCATCCTTTCCTGATTAAAACCCTTCAGAGTGTAGGAATAGAAGGTACATTTCTCAATCTCAGAAAAGCCATCTATGAAAAGCCTACTGCAAATATTATTCTCAATGGGGAAAAGCTGGAAGCCTTTCCCTTAAGATCAGGAACTCGACAAGGATGCCCACTCTCGCCACTATTATTCAACATAGTACTAGAAGTCCTTGCAACAGCAATCGGACAACAAAAAGGGATCAAAGGTATTCAAATCGGCAAAGAAGAAGTCAAAATGTCTCTCTTTGCAGATGACATGATACTCTATATGGAAAACCCAAAAGAAGCCACTCCCAAACTATTAGAAGTTATAGAGCAATTCAGTAACGTGGCGGGATACAAAATCAATGCTCAGAAATCAGTTGCATTTCTATACACGAATAACGAGACCGAAGAAAGAGAAATGAGGGAATCCATCCCATTTACAATAGCACCAAAAACCATACGTTACCTTGGAATTAACTTAACCAGAGACGTAAAGGACCTATATTCTAGAAACTATAAATCACTCTTGAAAGACATTGAGGAAGACATAAAAAGATGGAAAGATATTCCATGCTCATGGATTGGAAGAATTAACATAGTTAAAATGTCCATGCTACCCAGAGCAATCTACACTTTCAATGCTATCCCGATCAAAATACCGAGGACATTTTTCAAAGAACTGGAACAAATAGTCCTTAAATTTGTATGGAAACAGAAAAGGCCCCGAATCTCCAAGGAACTGTTGAAAAGGAAAAACAAAGCTGGGGGCATCACAATGCCGGATTTCGAGCTGTACTACAAAGCTGTGATCACAAAGACAGCATGGTACTGGCACAAAAACAGACACATAGACCAATGGAACAGAATAGAGAGCCCAGAAATGGACCTTCGGCTCTTTGGGCAACTAATATTTGATAAAGCAGGAAAAAACATCCGGTGGGAAAAAGACAGTCTCTTCAATAAATGGTGCTGGGAAAATTGGACAGCTACATGCAAAAGAATGAAACTTGACCACTATCTCACACCATACACAAAAATAAACTCCAAATGGATGAAAGACCTCGATGTGATACAGGAATCCATCAAAATTCTAGAGGAGAGCATAGGCAGCAACCTCTACGACATCAGCCAAAGCAACCTTTTTCATGATACATCCCCAAAGGCAAGAGAAATAAAAGATAAAATGAATTTATGGGACTTCATCAAGATTAAAAGTTTCTGCACAGCCAAGGAAACAGTCAGAAAAACTAAGAGGCAGCCCACGGAATGGGGGAATATATTTGCAAATGACACTACAGATAAAGGACTGGTATCCAAGATCTACAAAGAACTTCTCAAACTCAATACACGAGAAACAAATAAACAAATCAAAAAATGGGCAGAAGATATGAACAGACACTTTTCCAATGAAGACATACAAATGGCTAACAGACACATGAAAAAATGTTCAAAATCATTACCCATCAAGGAAATTCAAATCAAAACCACACTGAGATACCACCTTACGCCAGTTAGAATGGCAAAAATAGATAAGGCAAGAAACAACAATTGTTGGAGAGGATGTGGAGAAAGGGGATCCCTCCTACATTGTTGGTGGGAATGCAAATTGGTACAACCACTCTGGAAAACAGTGTGGAGGTCCCTTAAAAAGTTAAAAATTGAGCTACCCTATGATCCAGCCATTGCACTACTGGGTGTTTACCCCGAAGATACAGACGTAGTAAAGAGAAGGGCCATATGCACTCCAATGTTCACAGCAGCAATGTCCACAATAGCTAAATCGTGGAAGGAGCCGAGATGCCCTTCAACAGATGACTGGATTAAGAAGTTGTGGTCCATATATACAATGGAATATTACTCAGCTATCAGAAAGAACGAGTTCTCAACATTTGCTACAACATGGACGGCACTGGAGGAGATAATGCTAAGTGAAATAAGTCAAGCAGAGAAAGACAACTATCAAATGATTTCTCTCATCTATGGAACATAAGAAGTAGGATGATTGGTAGGGGAAGAAAGGGATAAAGAAAGGGGGAGTAATCAGAAGGGGGAATGAAACATGAGAGACTATGGACTATGAGAAACAAACTGAGGGCCTCAGAGGGGAGGGGGTTGGGGGAATGGGATAGACCGGTGATGGGTAGTAAGGAGGGCACGTATTGCATCGTGCACTGGGTGTTATACGCAACTAATGAATCATCGAGCCTTACATCGGAAACCAGGGATGTACTGTATGGTGACTAACATAATATAATAAAAAATCATTTAAAAAAAAAAAAAAGAAAAATTGAAGTACATTAAAATTAAGAACTTCCAACTCTCTGAAAACACCATAAATGAGTAAAAAGGCAAGCCACAGAGCAGGAAAAGGTATTTACAATATATACACCTGTCAAAGGATTTATGTGCATAATATAAAAGAACATACACAAATCAATTAAGAGAAGGAAAGACCAGGGTTTTTTTAATGAGCGAAAATACTAGCAGGTCTCTTTACAAAAAAGATATCCAAGTGTCCAATTAGCATATGAAAAGATGTTATACCTCATCAGGAAAAAGCAAATTAAACTGAAAAGATACTACTACATACATAATAAGAGCTAAAATTTTAAAAATGCAGCAATATCACAAGTTGAGAATGTGGGGCAACTGGAATTCTTGTACACTGATGCATGATGGGAATTTTAATTAGTATGACTATTGTGAAAAACGTTCTAGTAGTATATCAAAAAACAACACAAAACCCACACATTTTATGGTCCAGCAACCCCACGCCTAACAAAGAATGTGTACATATGCTCACCAAAAGGTGTGTACAAGAATGTCCCTAGCAGCACTATTTGTGATGATCCAAAACAGGCAATAAGCTAAATAAGGTAAGTACAAGAGATAAGTAAATTGTATATTCATACAATGGAATACCACAGAGTAGGAACTGACAACCATTTTCTGTAAAGGAGCAGATAATAAATGTTTTAGACCTTGCAGGCCATATATGTTCTCCGTTACACACACACACACACACACACACACACATGCACACACATATATTTTTTTTAACAATCCTTGAAAAATATCAACATCACTTTAAGCTTAGAGGCTGTATAAAATAGACAGTGGGCTGGATTAAGCCTGTGGCAGTTCTTTGCCAGCCCACGGCCTGGAGCAATACAACAAATTGTATTTGGCAATTCGAATTGCCTACGTGGATGAATGTCATAAGTGAAACACCGGGGGGCGCCTGGGTGGCGCAGTCGTTAAGCGTCTGCCTTTGGCTCAGGGCGTGATCCCAGCATTCTGGGATCGAGCCCCACATCAGGCTCCTCCGCTAGGAGCCTGCTCCTTCCTCTCCCACTCCCCCTGCTTGTGTTCCCTCTCTCGCTGGCTGTCTCTGTCAAATAAATAAATAAAAATCTTAAAAAAAAAAAAATAAGTGAAACACCGAGCAAAAGACAACAGACACAAAAGAAAACATACTCTATGATACCACTTATGCAAAATTCATCTACAATGTTGTAAATCTGAATAGTGTGGTGGGCATTGAAGAGGGATCCTGGAATACAGGAAATAGTCTCTTATCTTGGTCTGGATAGTGTTTACACCGTCCAAACAGTGCTCACTTCACAAAAATTCATAGACCATAAGTAAGTTCTATGCACTTTAGTATATTTTTGCTCACTTCAATAAAAATTTACAAAAAGCATAACAACTGTCTTTACTATGAAACTTCTCGGACCACCGGATATACTAACAGGCCTTCTAAAGTTCCCAGAAGAGTGAAATATACAGCATTTCCCGAACTAATTTAATCAAAGAATGTTTCCTCTCAAAGGCCTCTCTCAAAACTCATGACCCTTGGGCCGTCTGGGTGGCTCGGTTGAGCATCTGATTCATTTTTGGCTCAGGTCATGATCTCAGGGTCGTGAGATCAAGCCCTGTGTCAGGCTCCACACTGGGTGAGGAGTCTGCTTGAGATTCTCTCTCTCCCTCTCCCTCCGCCCCTCCTCTTGCACTCTCTCTCTAAAATAAATAAATATATCTTTAAAAAAAAAAAACTCATATGACTTTTTGAGAAAAAGGGAGAAAATGCAGTGGAACACGAGGTGTGTGAAAACGTATTAGAACACAATAAAAATGAAATCACAAGCTAAGATCACAGAAGACTCCAGTGCCATGTCTTCAGATGGCATGCCTTTTATGTCGTGGGCAACTGTGAGAGATTTTAAGTGGGAGAGGAACAAAATCAGATCCACGGGCTTGGAAGATAATAGTGACAGCAAAGTGGGAAGATACTGGACAGGGGAACAGGTGCTGGAAAGGAACAGAGGGAACTGTAGGTCGGGGATCCTTCGGTGACTGTAGTTGCCATAACCTGCAGTGGGAAAGGCTTAATCTGAGCAATGACAACACACAAATAAGACAATTAAGCAGGTTCAAGAACAGATAAATGTGTTGACTGGTCAATAAGTCACTGGGGATAAACACACTTGTCATATTTTTAAGCAGAAATTATCAGCAAATATAAGGTGAAAGAGGCAGCACAGAAGTTACAGAGAAGTGATTAGAGCGGGTGCACTGGTTGGAAAGGGGCTCTTGAGGATTTGTCTTACAATCACACTTGCATAGCAATGCCCAATTTTTATTTATGTGACTTCCTATTTGGGATGGCTTGACCCTATACCCGCAGAGCAGAAACTGTATTTTTACTTAGAACACAGGCTTATTTGGAGGTGCTTGGGGAAGGGGCTGATGAAGATTTAGGGGAAGTCAAATCTAAGCACCTCCTTGCCTCAGTATTTAAATTAACTTGCAGCAGGGTACCTATCTGGCTCAGTCAGTAGAGCATGCGACTCGATCTCAGGGTTGCAAATTCCAGCCCCACACTGGGTGTAGAGATTACTTAAAATTAATTGACTAATTTGCAACATTTTAATAACATAATACTTTTGTGAAATCAATAGTTTTGTACTCATTGTTATCTGCTACCGAAGTGTCAAAGATAATAGTGGCCATATGGAAGTGTTTTTACACTAAATGGCTTTATTTGAAAAAATAAGCACAAAAAAAGCAGGTGAATACACAATGAATTAAGCAGGACAATCTGTTATTGAACTTCATTTTCATCTATGGTTTCTACAGGAGATGTTACTATGTGGTCTGTACTAAGCCGAATAATGGTCCCCCAAATATATGCACGTCAAATCCCAGGTACGCATGAATGTTATTTCATATAGTCAAAGGACATTGCAGATGCAATCAAGGTAAGGATCTTAAGATGAAGATTATCCTCGATTATCTGGGTGGGCCCAATGCCACCACAATGGTCCTTTTAAAAGGAACACAGAAGTGAGAGTCCGAGAAGGTGACATGATGACAGAAGCAGAGACTGGGGTGACATACTTTGGACAAGGAGAATACAGACAGCCAACGGAAGTTGGAAAACACAAGGGAATGCTTTCCTTCCTGGAGCTGGTCCAGAGGGAACCAGCCCTGCTGAAGCCTTGACTTAAACCCAGTGAAATTTCTGGGCTGCTGACCTCCAGAAGGTCATTTGTGTTGTCTTAAGCCATTAAATTAGTGGTGATTCTTTACTGCAGCAATAGGAAACTAATGCATCATCCCAGTGACATGTTTTCAAACCTGGTGCACATCAGTATCATCTCGGCAGTCTGTTAAAGATACAGACCCTTGGATCCCATTCCTAGAAATTCTGATTCCCTAGATTTGTGATGAGACACAGAACTCTAAACTTTTTAAGAAGCTTCTGGGGTGATTACCGTGCTGCAAACCAGAGTTTAAGTCAGAAGAAGAGTGACTGGGGGAAATTCTGAATTAGCTTCCTGGGGTTGTCATACCAAATTACCACAGACTTGGCGTCTTTAAAAAAAAAGAAAAGAAAAGATTTTATTTATTTATTTGAGAGAGAGAGACAGAGGGCATGAGCAGGGGGAAGAGGGAGAAGCAGGCTCCCTGGCTGAGCAAGGAGCCCAACGTGGGGCTCCATCCCAGGACCCCGGGATCACGACCTGAGCTGAAGGCAGACACTTAACTGACTGATCCACCCAGGCGCCTCACAGACTTAAAAGTCTTAAAACAACAAAAATGTATTCTTTCACAGTTCAGGAAATCAGAAGTCCAAGATCAGTTTCACTGAGCCAGAATCAGGGTAATCCACAGGGCTGCATTTGCTGTTGAAGCTGAGAGAGAATCTATGTCCTGCCTCTTGGGGTTTCTGGTGGCTGCCAGCATTCCTGGACGCACGCACGGCCACTCCGCTCCAATCTCAGCCTCCTCCGTGCTCCCACAGCCTCCCCTGCCACGTGCATCAAACCTCCCTCTGCTTCTCTCACGTAAAGACACTGGTGACAGGAATTAGGACCCACCGGATAATCTAGGACAACCATCTCTTCTCATGACCTTTAGTTTTAATCACCTCTGCAAAAATCCCTTTCCTTACACAGTCACACAGGTTCCCGGAATCAGAAGTTGGCATCTCTGGGTGGCCATAAATCAGCCTCTTACGATGCCTCAGTGCCCTTCGAGGTAATTTAGGGATGAAGACAATAGAGCCAAAGCAGACTTTCCAAAAAGACTAAAGTCTTTTTATATTCAAATCCCCTTTTGACCCTTCACAAATTATACTTATGCTATTAAAAAACAACCATTCTCACTGGAGTGCTCTGATGATTAATGAGGTTGTGATAAGCGGGGAATTTGGGGATTAAAGGAAGAAATCGGTCCCTAGGATTCAGTAGCATTTTTATGACAAGGTTATATGACCCTTTGAAAAACTGCCTTCTCGCAAGGGTGCTTCCGAGCATAAAAGTATTGCCGACAAAGGAATCTTCATGAAAAGTTTCTTTCACAGAGGAATTTACTACATGTGACCACACAAACAGATTACAAGAAATGTTTGTTGGGGAGTTATTTTTATGCAAAAGCATATTTCAAATTTAAATAAATCCAAGATTCCTTGGCCTGCATTTTGACTCTAAGCAATGAAGAAACTGAGACTCCCTGGTTCACTGACAAAAGCAGTCTCGTCCTGTTTGGCTTTTTAAGGCACTTCAGGTAAATAATCCAGAAGAGAGATTATCACGAAGTTGCAAGGAACACGCACCAGAATTCAAAACGATGGCCTGACATTCGTGTTTTGTGTGGTGATGTCCCACAAAAATAATAAGTAATACAGATTTTCTTTTCAAAAGACACCCTCTTGCTTTTAGAAATGGCAAGTACTGACTCTAGTATTTTTCCAACATCCCTGGATAAAGAGGCTTAAAGCCTTTCCTATCCTTTAAGTGTACATTTTTATATCCCATCCCCCGAAAAACATTTATAGTCCCACATTCCTTCACTACTTCCTACTCAAAATCTAAATAGCCATCTCCTTAAAGTAATTCATGCCTTGGCTTTCACAACATAATTTTCACTTTAGCAGGTCATTATTCCACCCTTTGAATAGCTTCCAAGAAAAAAAAAAACAACTTTCTAATTCATCCCACCTGAGTGTGACCACACTTTTCTTGCCTACAAGGTATTTTTCACTTCTTTGAATTCCCTCAGTAGTACTGGCCTCAAATTGTGCTGTCAGTGCTCCGGGCTAATCTGCCAGCCAATGTCCCTTAAAATTCCCAGAGCAATAGTGTTAGCTAATAACAAACTAATAGTGTAATATATAATACACATACTAGCTTATAGTGTTGGCTAGTAACCAACTAATAATAGTGCTGTCGAAGAAGCACCTCATCAGAACCACCTAGGAAGCTTGCTGAAAATGCAGATTCCAAAGCCTTACCTCAGACCTATGAAATACAATTTCTGGGAAAATAATTCAGGAATTTATACTTTCCACAAACAAAATGGAACCACTAATAAACTGGAATCCAATCCAATCCAGCACTTGGAAATACCCACTACATGCATTCTCTTCTCCCTACCCCCAAGCTTTAATGGTGTAGTGGGAAATCAAGTAGTCTTGGTTAGCTCGGAAAGCACCATCCACACACCACTCAGGAGCCGTGGCACATCCTTATAGTACTCTTCCTAATGCACACTCCGTTTTTATGTTCTTAAATTCCCATCCAATTTTATTCTTCCTTTTTCAGTTGACATAACTCCATCATTTCCTGGAGAAATCCACCCTTATTTATTTACTCTTCGTTATTTCAGTGCACAGTTCCATTTTCTAGAGACTTCTCCACAGTGCCCTTGTCCCAGTCCAGAAACCCATTTAATTAAGGCCAGGAGAGTGGATACACAATGAAAAAATCAGTTATCTCCAGGATATATTACTTGGAAAAGTTTTTTGTTTTTGTTTTTGTTTTTTAATAACAAACGGAGCAAGAGAAGGTAGCAATTAATCTACTGTGAGCATATTTGGGACCACAAAATTTGTCAGCAGGACCTAATTTCCCCTTGGCTAAGTATAATAGAGAAGACCAAAGACAAGAGGATTATTCTTAGGGGGAGAAAAATCTAGTTCTGTGTTCTGTGACACAGGGAACCTCACTCTTACTATCTAGAGATGTTTAGTTGATGTAACAACAGGAGTGCAATTTAATCTTGTTCAGTTTTGCTGCGAATAAACATTTTTTTCCAAGAGGAGATTAACTTATCCAACACAGACACAACTCTTCACAAAACGCCAGTGACGGGAGCAATTACCATCCACGCTCTTTCTACTAAAACAGTGAGACCTCTTGGTCAGGACACTGAGAAAGAAAACCCGGTTGTAACTGGGACAGAGAACACATTTTGCCTTCGCACAAAGTGAAACTCCTACATTCAAACTGTCTTGTTAAAGTGCTTCACGGCAGAGTGTTGTTGGCCAATTTACATGGCATTTGGATTTGAAGTTATATGCCATTTGGGGAAGATTACTATAATTAGAAAAATGGCCTAATTACTTTTCTGGCAACAGTGAAGAAAGAGAACAGACTTTTCGGCTTAAAGACACAAGTCCTTGAGAAACCTCAAAAGGTTTTGGGATCCTGTTTGACAGGAAAGAACATCTCATCTGAACTTCTTGGATCTGTTAAAAACCGAGTTGTGGTTTTGTTTTTTTTTGTTTTTTGTTTTTTTTTTTTTTGAAAAGCCACCAAAACCACAAGAGACGGAGAAAGAAAGAAAGAAAGAAAGAAAGAAAGAAAGAAAGAAAAGAAAAGAAAGAGAAACACTCCTTCCTATTGGATTTTAAAACAGAGATGACAAGAACGGTCCTTTCTGCTGCGCTTCTAGCTTCATCTTCTGGTCCTTGTAAGAAGCACAAACAGGAAACAATGGCGTGGGAGGGAAAAATGTGGCTTCTCAGAGACAAGACTTGGAGATAGTTTCACACGAACATCGTTTGATGGCTTTGTCTGTTTTAACTGCAAAGAACACAATGCTCTATAACCTCAGACTTTCAAAGAGCAGCTCCTCCTCTTATTTTAGGCCTCAAGTTAACATTTATGATAGGAAAGGTAAAACCATACTGAGTTCCTCTTTTTCTGTGTTGAGAGAGGGAGACCTGGCTGCACTGAACTGAATACCCATTTTCCAGGCCTCCGTCTTACGGGACGCTGCCTTTCACCCAGACGGAAAGTGGAACAGTGAGAGCTTTGTTGGAGGAAAATGACCCAAGGCTTTTGCTATTTAGAGTCTATTTCCTGAACTTAGCAATTGGAAAACCTGCACTAGATCAACCATGTCTTCACAAAAATACAATTTAAAACTGTCATGATTTTTTTTTTTAATATAAGGGTAAAATCAGGATAGTGAAATAACTTCAAAATGTGCATTTTGAGGGGCGAGAGTAGAGAATGGTGGCCGGGAAGAAAAGGAAAGTGTTACTAAACTGCTTTCAAGTCATGAGCTATCTAATGAAAATGTTCCCCTGGTCAACGTGGCCCTTGCTATACTGTTTCCTATCATCAGGACTTCTGAAGTGCAGCCCTCCCCGCCAAGGCACTTTATCTCACACAGAAGGGGAAGTTGGATCTCAGGCTGTGTGGTAAAAGTGAAACAGCAACCCCAACCGTGTCCGTCCTTTACCTGTCTTAGAAGAGTCCCCACATAAAGGCCCCTTTGATCTAGAATCTCAGAGTTTGTTTTTCTTCCACAGCCTAAATGGAAAATGTAAACACATATAAAAATACTGCCCTCCCACTGCATAGTGATTTTGGATCTTGTCCAATTTCAATATAGCCTTTAAAAATCACTTGTTGAATTGTTTCTTACTTGATAGTATCAGGTAACTCATGTGAACTTTTTTTTTTTTTTTAAGAGAGGGAGGAGCGGGGAGAGGGAGAGAGAGAACCTCAAGCAGGCTCCACACCCAGTGCAGATCTCCACACGGGGCTTGATCTCACGACCCTGAGATCATGACCTGACCAAAATCAAGAGTTAGGCACTTACCCAAATGAGCCACCCATCTGCCCCTTTGTGTGAACATTTTAAAAAGCATGTATATTGTTCCAACAAGATTCTCATTAATTTTACTTTCTGAAAAAAAGGATTTGGTGTACTGCATTACAGCATTAATCAAGTAAATCTGGTGTTCTTTTGGCAATAATCAACTCCTTTAGAAGAAAGGGAAAATCTACCATTACACATCCTATGCTAATCTTTGGTGTGTATTAACTATTGGATACAGTCTTTTGATGCAATTGTAAGGTATTTAATATAGTGCATGGACTCTTTATAAAGACCCAGATTAAGAATTATTTCCAATGAAAGGAATATAGGCCTTTTTAATAAAACTGCTATGAACAGAAATGGGTTACGATCTTGGGTCAAGAATTCTAAAACTAAATTCTTATCAACTGAATTATGTCCCTTCAAAATCCATATGTTGAAGCCCTAACCCCTGGTCCCTCAAAATGTGACTGTATTTGTGTCTGACAGATCTTTAAAGGAGTGATTAAATCAAAATCAGGCCATTAAAGTAAGCTCTAATACAATCTCTTAAGAGGAAATGAAAACACACGAAGGGACCGCAGGGGTACACACCCATGGAGGACAGACCATGTGAGGACACGGCAAGAAGGCGGCCACCGACAAGCCAAGGAGAGAGACCTCAGGAGAAAGCAGCCCTACTCGCACCTTGATCTTGGACTCCTAGCCTCCAGAACCGTGAGAAAACACACCTGTTGTTTACACCACTTAGGCTATGGTTACTTTGTTAGGGTAGCCGAAGCAGACTAAGACAAAAACCATCAAGTAAAGGGAATAATCTGAAAGCCAGACCCTGATGGCAGTGGACAACACACAGAGCTGGTGCCAAACAGACAGCAAGGAATAAGGTCAGGAACACAGGAGAAGAGAGACAGCAAGGAATAAGGTCAGGAACACAGGAGAAGAGACACAGCAAGGAGAATAAGGTCAGAAACACAGGGGAAGAGAGTCAGGCTGCCAAGTGATGGCAAGAGGCAAAAGAAGTAAACATCTTGATTTCCAAGCTATGAAGGGACAAGGTAGGAGACAGAGCTATTTCCTCCATCAGATGAGGAGTCTGTTAAATGCAATGCTAGAGAGTATCAGCTTCATTCTGTGAAGGGAGGGAGAAGAGCCCCCAGCCCTGGATTTCATGAGATGTTGGTAAGGCAAGATACGATCTTTTGGTACCGTGAGAGGGTTAGGCAAGAGAGGACATCAGTTCTCATTAAGGCAAGACTAGAAACATATCAATTTTTACAAGAGATTGAATTTCTTAAAATTAATCCAGGGAGGGGAGAGAGTGAGTAAACCAGGAAATAAGTGAAATAAAAACCTGGTTAGACTGAGAAATACATAAATTTGCTTGAGTTTACTTCAAAGTTCTAGATTTTTTTTTTCTGCATCAGGAAGCATAGCACTTGAAGATTAAGTTAACATTATATTTTCTCACTCATGAGTCTGTGAAATGGGTTTCATCTACAAAACATCTGAAACCTTTGCCCAGAGGTATATTTAAGTGCATAATGCAAAATATTTTAGTTTATATCTCTTTTCCATTTGACAATTTCTTTATTGCTTACTGCCCAGGCTCATTATTTTATTCTATATATATGCCAACCTCACTATTTCTATAAGAATCATAATTCTAGTTCCGTGGCTTTTGTTATTGTGCTGTTTTATTTACCACCACCCCCTAACCCCATCATTTGGCAATTATAGTACCATGTACTAAATGCAATAAGAAGCTTTTATAATATCACTAATAAATTCTAATTTTCTTTTTTTTAAGATTTTGTTTATTTATTTGAGACAGAGAGTGAGCAAGAGAGAGAGCACAGCTGGGGGTGGAGGAACAGAGGGAGAGGGAGAGGAAGAAGCAGACTCCTTGCTGAGCAGGGAGCCTGATGCGGGACTCCATTCCAGGAACCTGGGATCATAACCTGAACCAAAGGCAGATGCTTAACCAACTGAGCCACCCAGATGCCCAATAAATTCTAATTTTCACTAGAATAAATATTTCTCTCTTTATAGTTTAATGCTCCCCTCCATTTAATTTTTATTTTTTTTTACTAACTACACAAGCAGAACAAAATACTGGACAAAGGAGGGCACAGGAGGACATAGCTCACCCCATTTTCAATATTTCAGAATTCATTACAGAATTAGGACCAGATTCCCTAGCTTAAAATTCAATACCTTCATAATTTGAACCAACATTGTTTGTCTAAATGACCACTCACTCATTTGCTCATGTGCACTGAGGTCCTACTATGTGTCAGATTGTTTCAGTCATTCCCTAGAAAATTCCAGCCAGACTGGTCAACTCCATTGGCTAGGAGAAAACCACATATACTTCCTTCTCCATGTTCTCTTCCCCTCCTCAACTATCTAGAATGCTCTCCTTCTCCTCTCTGTTTAATTTCTACTACTCTTTCAAGGCACAGGTTAAACCCCACTGAGAACTTGCCCCGTCAGAAGTCATTCAGTGTCAGAGCTATCACTGAGGCTGTGGGTAGGGGAAAGGAATGTTTCCTGTTCTTTTTTGTAACAAAGAAGACATACTTTGTCAAATCACGTCTAGTTCTTGGAATCATGAGAAATTATTTTAACTAATAAGTTAAGTTTTTGCAGGGAGTTTTTTCAGCCTAAGCAAAGTATCGTAGTTTAGGAATAACTACAGTCCAAAGACCTAAATTGATGCTAGGACAGTACCAAAGATTATAAAGGAATGTGAAGACTGAGGAGAGTCTCCCAGCATTACAGGAACCAGAGTTCACTCTGGGAGAAAGGAACAATAAAAGGGGAAGAAACGGGAAATTTAGAGTTTCTTTGGTGATTAAAAGTCTCAGTTCTGCTAAAGACATCACATAACTTTATGTCCCCATAGAGATATACTAACCATACTTCCCTAAGACACATCCAATCAGCCCTAGGGAGTTACCATATCGAGTGCATGCCTATACGCCCAGGATCAAACTTTCAGACACATGTCTCATGCAGGAAAGGGCTGAGAAAGTTTAAGGAAGGAATAGATCGATTCTAAATGGGGACAAAGGAAAGGCTTCCCTGAGAAGACTGTATTCAAGTTTGAGAATTCTACTTGATAGGGCAACACTCAATTCCCATGAGAGACCTATTCTCACATCAGCAGTTTGAGATTCCTTAACGCGGCTGCAAAACCATCAGCTGTAGAGGAAAAATAGGAGTGTCACGTTAACTTATCTTGATGCCTAATTCTTCTGAAATTAAAAACTCAGAAAGGCATACATATCCAGGTCTATTAAAAAGAAAGCCTCGGTGACTCACTAATAATTCCATTCCACTTATTTCTGCAAGTCAATTTTAACAGAAATATTACAAGATAAATATGAAGAGATTGCTTCAGGGCAGCCAGCCTCAGAAATCTGAATCTGCCACTCTTGATACGTCAGACACGGACGGCCCGGTGTTATTCCAAAGAAGCCATAGACTTTTTTGTACCAGTTATGTACTGTCCTGTCACGGTTCGTTGAGTGCAACAGGACACCACGTACGTGTGCATGTGCGCTGATACAAGATGTGAGTCTGAATGGAAAACAATGAACTTCATATAACAGTCCTCAGAAAAGGTAACAAGCCTCACAAAGAATAGACCTATTCTTCTTGCCTTAGAAATATACTGTAACTGTTACATGACATAGGATCCAGAGGAGCCAACTACCGAAACCAAATACACATATTTGGAATTGTTTTTAGCAGTCTCCATGCCTACTCCTGGGGTTGTCTAGTCTTCTCAGAACCCTGTTTTTGCACACATGAAGGAGCAAAACCACACCACACACAGACTCCAAAATTTACACTGGCTCCTCGTTCAGTTAAGGATCCTTCTTAAATTGTTTTCCTAGTTGTTTTGAATTTTCTCCCTGAACTTCCTCCAGTTCCTTGAGACACCTTCACCTTTGTCGGCTCCTTCTTCATTCTGTGCCTTCAGTATCATCCATCAAGACCTGCAGAGCCCTGGTTTTCTGTTCCACCAATAAATCCCTGTCAGTTGAGGCAAGTGCCTGGAGAGAAAGAGAGCTCGCCTTGCTGCCATTTTTCCCAGGCCAGTTCTTCCTGCACAGCCCACCTCAATACTCTTCTCCCAGAGGGAATTTCGTAACATCCCCACTCCAAATCCATTTGGAAGACTAAGTTCAAATTCATCAGCTGTATCTAATGGACACTCCACAATCTGTCACTAATTGTTCTTCAGCCTTGAGGCCCATGAGAATTGTCTATTTTCTATTCTTTACACAACCATGACTTTCCCCGATTCTGTTCTTCTGTTCATGCTCTCCTTGCTACAACATTTTCCCGCCTTCTATTCACGCCATTGAAGCACAGGTGATTCTGAATATTTGCCATAGTTTTGTTCTATAAAATCACCACTGAATACTGAAGTAAGGAATACCAAACCGCTGCTCTTAGGAGAAATACACGATTAGGTTCCTGTGAGACTCTAGTGACATTTTTGTCAACCAGTCAATACTTAAACTTGTTTGATGTGTGTCTGCTTAAAGACACCTTATTTAACATACATTGGTGATTCATTAACATAAAACTCATGGCCAACACCACTATGCAACTCATGCCTGACTGAAAATTATGTAACACACATATATTCTCCATAAGGCACATCACACAGCCTTCCTGCATTCAGGAACACTAGACAGCACTTCAACACTGCACTTGAGAGCCATGCGAAACAGCAAAAGCACCAGCTAAATCGACCGCGAAAAGGACACTTGTTTACAGTGTGAGAGCTGAAGCAAGAAGGCAGAATGTTGCCTTGTTCGACCTCGACTGGGAACATGCATGCGTTGGGTGAGCCAAATCTTCAACCACTCTGCTCATGCCCGTAAATAACTGCAAAAGTGCCACAAGTACCAATGTGGGGGTTACAAATAAATTTTAGCAAGTAGGCGAGTTCTCAATTACGGAATCCAAGAATGACGAGCATGGACTGCATTACCTCTTCATCAAGGAGGCCATACGGTAGTAGAGTTGGTCCTGGAGTTTCAGTGGAAAACCTGGGTGCAAGGGCTGCTTTCTACCTGTGCGAGTGTTAGCCAGGTGTTCGTCTCTCTAGGCCTCATTCCTCCTCAGCTTTAAAATGGCAGGAGTAATGGGACACTCAAAAGATGATGTAGGTAAAATCCGCCTGTTTCGATAAAGCACTATATAAATGAGAGGTGGCGTGGTAGCCCACCTTCCACAAAACCTTTCCTGATCATCCTCGCCTATCCATTCTGTCTCCCCTGAGTTCAGAGCACTTACTACTTAAAAATGCTTATCTATTCTTTGACATAGCCTTTTTCATATTTTATACTTCCTCAATTCATTTGATGATTCAACTTTTGACTTTTCAAATCGAAGACAAGCTTCTTGAGGGCAAAGAACTCTTGACTGTCTCATTCCTCTGCACCTGGCACAATCCAATTCCTAAATGAATGCTTGAGCACAAAACTCACAGAAGTCATTCTACAGACATCCCATAGATCTTGACAGCAGGCTACGGTTTACATATCAGCACACATCCTCATGATCCCAGGTTAGGGCTCTCAGCATCTGACTGGCAGGCAGTCAGACCAGCAAACTTTTGAGACCTGTTTGCAAAAGAGCTTATCTTTCCCTGGAGATAAACTACCTGGCATTAAACCAAAGCCACTTACATACAAGTTAAGAAAGTTCAGTTGACTTTCTGATAGCTTTATGCCTCTAGCTTTTGACGGAGACTTGCCCCAAGCATGCTAAGCCAAGCTTCTCACACGGCACATAATCTACAAAAACAAGGGAGATTTTTGCCCCTCATGAAATGGCTATGCAGTTTGTTTGGGGTTTGGTTTTTTTTTTTTTTTTTTTTTTTTTTTTTTTTTCAGATAGTCAAGGTTTATAAAACTGTCTCCGATTTAGGCTAATGTTTGGGTGTTGATTAGGACCCAATACCCAAACATTCTGATATTCTCCCCTTCGCTAACAATGTAAGCTATTCTCATCCACTTCCAAGCCCGATTCACAGCAGCTCACAGTTTCACATGATTCCATAATGGGAATAACTGGGAAGAGGAAAAGAAGGAACAATATTCACAGGAAAGCTGTCTGTCTGATATAATAGGAGAGAATCCTATCACACGGGTAGCTTGTGATGTGCTCTTGGCTGTTAGTCTCTCCTACTTTCTTAGTGATTTATTCAAGAGGCTCTGCTTTGTTTCATTTGCAAACTATTTTAACATTGCTATGGGTAAACAGAGTGTCACCAGATTTCCCGTCTTCCCTGGGTCATTTTTCCTGGTTATATAAATGTTTGTCTTAATCCTACTTCTTCCTCTGCACTTTTCAAAATGTTTTTCTATGCTTCTAGTCTGCACAGGGTCAGTGTGCTAATTACCAAATGAGATGAAGATGAAAGAGAATCCGTGCTCGGGGCCAAATATCTAGGCTACGAGTCTTCAGGCAAAAATCATGTTTTTTATAACATTTGTAGTTACCCATCCAGGCGCCCTTCGCCCTCACATGTTGTTTCGAATTATTAACTGACAGCTCCAAATGGGCCCAGAGCAGAAAAACTCCGTGTTCGGGATCCAATAACGGCTGCTTCTGCTTTTGTGGTTTTCAGAAGTGGGAAAGACAAGATAGTCAGGTATGCTGACTTATCCACACGGTTTCTTCAGCAACAAACTTGCAGAGCAGGGGGAGAAATCTAGGTTCAATGTGAACGCTCTACAGCTTTCCCACCATCCAAACTGTGTTGTATTTGGCAAACGGTTTTCTGGAAGGGGAACAACACGTTAAGCTCTGGCCATGACATAGTTTGTGATAAGCTTAACTGAATTCAAGAAGGAACAACTGAGGCCAACTGTTCTTACACTCTTAAAATTTCTCATGCACGGAGGAGGAGGAAAAGCTCGCACAAAGCTAGAATATTTCAAAAGCAATTTGATATACAAACCAAATTAATTAATCCTGATACTATTCTGAAGTGGTTTTAAAATTATAAACAATCCTCTGATCATGTTCAGAGAGAAATATTTAGACTAAAATATTAATGACTGAAACAGGATAAAAAATATGCTATACTAAGTTGTGGGGTTTTTTTTAAATACTTCCTATTCAACCCCAAAAGTGAACAGAAAAATAGACCATTTTTTGCTATCAACTAACATAGCTGAAATAATCACAGGCATTAATTTTTCTATTTCTTTACGAGAACTGCTTGTATTATAAGCCTCACCACCAAAAGAATATGTCTGTTTAAAGTGTTTAATGGTAGAGACTAAAAATTCTATTACCTTAAGTCAAGCAGCTTCCAGATTTTATTCACCTAAGCCTAGCAGACCTTTTTGCTAAGGGGACTCATTCTGTCTGCAAAGAGATAATTCATTCACGAGCAACAGCCTGCACACCCCATCTGTGGAGCAGCTGACCACTGAGCTCAAGTTCAGCACACGGTTAAAAGAGAGAATACCTAGAGGAACTTTCCAGGGCCACAGCCATGACATTTCAAATGATTCTGAGTACTCAGAGGTGAGGACAAATACCAAGAGAATGGCACAGGCCAGCCTACATAAATCAAATTATTCTTTCATTTAGCACTATGGTCATGGTACTTGCTGCATCACAAAGGCTCTCTCTTAGATAGATGTAGGTAAGTAGCCAGATGCCAACTCAAGGAGAACTTCCGAGGTGTAAGAAAGGCTTCTGCTTGTCCTCTGGTCCGCCTCTCATGCCCAAAGAGTACCTTTACAATGAAATTGGAAGGCAGGCAGTTAAAGTGAAAATGAGGACAGAATGCCTTTGAGAATCATAAAAATTATAAACTTGTTTCCTATAAAAATGATTATATGCCCGATTTTGCAAATGTGAAGGAGATTTTGAGCTTCGTAAAACCCAACTGCAGAATTATAATCATTTATGGACCTCAGATTAAGAATCCCAGAAAAAAAGGCATTTTCCCCTAGTAAGGAGCAAATGTCATTGAACAAAGTAGCTTCAACCTGTCTGAACCACTGACACTGACAGATTTAGTCTCCTTCAGTAAATTCTTATTCAGCACCTATCCTCACACAAGGCACCCTGCAAAATGCCCGACGCCCCCAGGTGGTCTCAGCAGAACCTCACCATTCAAGAACAGCTTTGGATGAAAGGCAGCATTTCACTTTATAGTAGCATTATTGCAACCAAAGGGTTGTGTTCATTATCGTTCTGCTCAAATTTAACTTCTTATATTTACTTTTCAAAGAAAGATTTCTGCAAGCTCAGCAAACACATTAACTTTTAATGATGCAATTTGGGGTAAGGGTCTACAGAAACCTCAGTGACTCACTGGAGATGTATCATCAGTTACACATTCCAAAGCGTGGCCCTACCTGACACAACGCTGCCTCCGGCTATGCGACGGGACCCAAGCACACAGTCAGGAGGAGGGCTCCGGAGTCCCACTCAGACACCAGCCTTCTGCTGCTGCAAGCAGGTTCAGAGGGCAAGGTCCTAAATGAAGGGACTGAAACAGCTACTGCATCCTGGCAGAAGGCAAAATGCAATCCTGACACTTTCCCCGAAGACCCTTTAGCTGAGAATTCTTAAGACTCCTTCACTATTTCTATGACCTTGCCTTTGGCCACTGAATTCCAAGACAAAAAGGTGTTTCGGGTAGGCAGGTCAGAATCCTGCCTCCACCTGCTACTTCCTAGCTTTGTCACTAATGGGTCAGGCAGTTAACATTGTTAAGTCAAATAAGGTCCCTATCATGTAGGCTTTT
This sequence comes from Ursus maritimus, assembly GCF_017311325.1. NCBI lineage: Eukaryota > Metazoa > Chordata > Mammalia > Carnivora > Ursidae > Ursus > Ursus maritimus. The sequence continues at coordinate 18,349,530 of NW_024425119.1, read as the reverse complement.
GCGAGGAGGAAATGAGATCATCTCCTCAAGGACCCAGGGTGATGCCTGACAAAGAGAAGCACTGCATAAATGTTCATTCTTTTCATACATTACCCACTCTGATCCTCATGGCCTCTGAAAGTTAGTTGGACCTGGTTCAGAGAAAGTCAAACTTTCTCAAACTCACATAAGCTACCACAGTGGGGAGCCCAAACTGCAAGTAAGGCTCCTGACCCACATTGGCAAGCGCTCTAATAAATACAGCATGGACGCCTGTAAACATGGAGCCAGGCAAAGCGCACTCAACGCCACTGATGCCGCAGTAAACAAGACAGGGAGTCTGCTCTCACGATGGAGCAGAGTCCAATGACAGAAGCCTCTGACATATACATGTTTGTGTGTGAGGAGAATTTTCAGCACGAAAAACAAACGCACAGACCACTAAAGGAAAGCATATGGGGTACTGAGCCAGCAATGGCCTTCTACAAAAAATGGCACTCAACCTGGGCATCAAGGTGCTGTGAAAACATTTGAAGTCAGAACACCAGGACAGAATTACCACTAATAAGCAATGAGGCTTTGAATAAATTCCTCAACATTCTCTAGATAATTGTTTCTCTCATGTGGAAAATGGGGATAATAATATCCACCTCACAGAATTGCTACGAGAATTAAAGTAATGTTCGTAAAACCCTGAAAATCATGTAATCCGTGTCTAAACCAGGACACTCTTGAGAGCATGAGAAAGCACTATTAAAAATTATCCAGGGTGGGGCGCCTGGGCAGCTCAGTCAGCTGAATGTCCAACTCATGATTTTGGCTCAGGTCATGATCTCAGGGTCGTGAGATCAAGCCCCGCATTGGGCTCTACACTCAGAGAGGAGTCTGTTTGAGATTCTCTCTCTTCCTCTCCCTCTGTCCCTCCCCCCCAAATAAATAAATAATCTTTAAAAATAATTTATTCCAGAGTAACAGGCAAAACCTGGCCAAAGTTCACCCTACTAGGTATCACCATACCTACCACATATATATCAGCACTCAGAATGTATTAGTTCTTTCATTTGTTCCTAGGGCCTTGAAGGATGCATAGTAATTTCCCAGGCAGAGAGAGGAAAGGGGGAAAACACATAACAGAGGGAATCCATGAAAAAGGAATATTCCAACATAAAATACTTGTAAAAAGGTTCATTCATACAACCACATAATTATAAAATATCATACCTTGAAGGAATTGAGATATCATTAAATTCAAACATCCCATTTTATAGACGAAGAAACTGAACCCCTGAGTGGTTAAATGACAGAAATATTTCGTTTCAGAGCCAGGACCAGTGCCTACATTTTCTGACTGCTCACCCAGGAACCTGACCATAATCACACCTCATCTGTAAAAAAAAGATTTCTCCTCAACCAGAGCTGTGATAGAAATGACAGAAAACCCGTAATTCCCCTCAACAGCTTGTCTCACGGTTCTTAGATCCTTACTGATTGAATCTAACCAATTGCAGATCCAACTAGTATTGTCTTCAGGGAAGAAAAGTACAACCAGCAGGTCACTCACCAACGAGGAGAAGTGCCACATGCCACTTATTGCTGAGTTAAGAAAGAACCAATAACTTCTGTCTCATTTATAGAACATCTTTTCTTTGGATTTGAAGATTCTGTGAATTCATTATAGATATATTTATGGAGAAAATAATTTAAGAATAGGATTTCATAAATAACAACTTCCTATAAAGCTCATTCTTCCAATTGATGAAATAACTCCCTAGGGCAGAAGCTGTCCATATTTTTCTGCACAGCACAAATGAATTAACTGGTATACCCTCCCATCATTAACAATAGTTCACCAAAAGGAGTAGGGAAGACTGGTATCTCTGGAAGATATGTAAAAAATTTTTTCTCAAAGTATTCTGATCCTTTCCTGACTTCTTCCCCAAATTCCCCCCACCCTCCAAGCCATTCTTTTCATGGTTCTGGAAGTAAGATGAACATAGAGAATGTCTCTGCCTGGAAAATAAGTTGGATAAAGAGAGATTCCATCCTTGTTTTATTGTATTGCTGAAACCTTCAATAGTTTCTTCTCTAAAAGCTTTATAGCTTCATCCTCCAAGCAAAGGTAGCTACTCTACCCTCTGGGACCCCAAGGCATTGCATTCACCCCTACTGTGCCCTTAGCCACACTCTCTGTTATAATAATTGCTCAGATCTCTCTGCTCAACAGATTGCTACTCAGAGATGTGCATGAAAACTTACACTACTCCATCAACCGAGGAGCCACAGCCTGGCACATAGTAGGAGCTCAAATAATCACCACTGAAGAAATTACTTGGGGAGCCTTGGGAACAATATAATAATACAGAATACTACCCAGGAATTGTTTTCAGGACAGAGGAAATGATCTATGTAAAAACACTGTAAGTTTTTGGAAGAAAGATACTGTAAAACCACAAGACATTATTCTCTTTTATTGTATGGCAAATCACCACAGTGTTTTCCTTAAATGGTACTTACTGGCCTGGAAAGCTAATGTCTCTCATTTAGGTGCCTGACTCCCAGACAGTCACTTATGTAACTGGAAGCACTTGAGTGATTCCGTTGCATGAAGTCATTTTGTTTTAAAAAGTGCTGTGCACAAGAATTTTTTATCTTCCTTAGCTCATTATTTGTAATCTTAGGGAAATGATTTAAAAATGTCTAATTTTGAAAACCCTTCATATCATAGAAAAATGAGATTTAAAAAAAAAAAAAAGCCAAGGCCCGTGAAAGAAAATGTTTAAAAGGTAGGGTGGGAATGGGGTACTACCCCAATCAAGCCTATTAAATTAGCCACAGGAAGTTTTCAGGCTCTCAAGTCCTGTTGGAACACATGATATTCAAGAAATGTTTATTTAAATATACATATCTTGGCTTTCATAAACACGTGTTCTGCTTTAGAGAAGGGATAAGTAATTGCAAGATGAAGTGGACCAAGAAAGCCATACAACAGAGACATAAGAGTTTAAATTTCAACTAACACGATTTTTCACAAAGTACATAAAGTTGTCAGATTCAATAAAACAATTGATTTTATGTCCTACAGCTATTTTATTTTCTTTATGGCCAAGATGAACGGAAACAGTAATTCATCTGCTGGCCTATGGATATATTTTTAAAAATCCTTTATAACTGTGTTGTGCAAAAATAAATAGTAAGTACGCTTCCCTGCACTATTCGTGGAGGTTTGAATCCAACGATGTGTTCTTCAGACTGCCGAACGTAGTCACTGACTTCGTTAGTTAATAAAAGGATTTTAATGTCCTTTTGCAATACTACTACCACCCTCAAAAAATAAAAATAAAAATAAAAAATAAAACCACAACATTTTCGATCTGTAAACCAATTCACACACAAACATATTCATTGATCATTAAATGCATTTGTTCCAAACTGTCTCTCAGGGTGCTATGAATTCTAACCGCATGTTTTGAGATGTTCAGATTAATTATAAACATTTAAGCACTATACTGATGTATTATGGATTCCTTAAAGAGATAGCATGGCAGCATCCCCATGTTATCATGACATCCAAACAGACATTTTGAGCAAGAATTTATTGAGCCCCTATCACATGTAATGGGACTACAAGTTGCCATAAGCGGCCGTAAAACCTGATTTTTGCCTCAAGGAGTTTCCATCATTACACACCTTAAAGAACGAAATGTGGGCAATGGGAATCAAAATACTTAAGCCTGTCTGTCCTAAGAAGAAGGCATCTTCCATTTTATGTTAACATATTTAAGATACGTTCAGCCTCCTCACTGGTGACACCAGGAGTTTAATTTTTTCCCTCTTTTTCAGATGGTGTAGCGACTGTCACAGGAATACAATTCCAGTGATCTTTGGCATACAATCTTCTATACACAATGAGGGACACCACAGGGCACTGAGCACTGATACATGTTCAGGCCAAAGAGCATGCGTCATGTGTGTTACTGGCTAAAGAGAGAGATTTTGCCTTTCAAGATCTCAATTCTTATATTTAACTGATTAACATTACAGCACACCTATCATGTGCCCAATATATTGTATTAAGTACCACAGATATAAAAATAAATATTTCCCTGACTTCAAGAAAGTGAAGTCTTCAGAAGGCTTATAAATACTCATAGTCTAAAGAGGTTTGCAAAGACCAAATTTCACACATTTTTATACTCCTTTTAATCTCTTTCTCAGAGAATGGCCCCATCATCTAGCCGGTCACCACAGTGATCATTAGAGATTTAACTTCTCCTGTAATCTGAATTTAAACAGAATGCAAAGCCTGATGATTCCACCTACTAAACTCCTCTTAAACCAACTCCTACCACCACTGCCATAGCTCAGATCTACTCCTCTCTCCACCTGGAACACTGCAATAACTTCTGTATTTATCAGAATTGTCTTAGTAAGAAGGGATGGAAACCTAACTCAATATAGCCTAAGCAAAGAAAAAAAAAGATGCGGGGGAAGGTAATTTTGTGAAAGGATGAAAATTTGAGTAGCCCACAAAATCAGAAGAATAACCTTGGGACCTCAAAGCAATTATAGGGCACTTAGAGACCAGAAACGAGGACTCCTTCCCTGGCAATATTCTCTCCACCTATGATCCGTTTCACTGTGTGCCATGGCCTTTTCCTGTTCTACCATATGTGACCTTAATCAGAAAGAGAACCATCACAGATGTAATCATGGTAAGATGAGGTCATGCTGGATTAGGGTGGGCCTGAATTCAATGACTGATGTCCTCATGAGAAGAGGGAAATTTGGTCACAGAAACGCACAGTGAGAAGACTGCCATGTGACAATGAAGGACAAGACTGGAAGGCTGCATCTACAAGCTAAGGAACCCCAAGGAGTGCCTGCAACCACTAGAAGCTAGAAAAGACAAGGAAGGATCCTTCCCTTGAGCCTTCAGAGTGTGGCCCTGCCAAAAACCTGATTTTGGACTTGCAGCCTCCAGAACTGGGGAAGAATAAATTTCTCGTTTCAAGACACTCAGTTTGTAGGAGTTCGTTAACGGCAACCTTAGGAAACTAAAACAACGGGCACTGGCAGAGTCAGGTTCCCATCGTTTCTCTTTAGGAGCCCTGAAAGAAAGAATGCTTCTGTCTTCCATATTAGCATATTCAAAACCCTAGCCCCAGAATCTGATTGACCTAACCAGAGTCAGATGCCTATTTGGACAGATCAGAGTGCCCAGGGATGAGAGGCAATGATGGGCATGGGATGCTCCTGCCTAGGAAATGTACGCATCTCTCTGACTGAAGAGAGGGGACATGGGAAAGTGACTGGCAGACTCACCAAAGACACAGGAGTAGGAAAGGAGCAAAGCTCAGACAAAAGACAAAGATGCTGATACCAAAACAGTAGGGAAGGTTGCAAACTGACACCAACCATGGTCCTTTACCTCTCTCTGTCTCACCTTCTCCCCCCATTTATCCATCCTCCAAGTCAGGTCTAGAGTGGTCTTCCCCAAAGGCGTCTCTCACCATTTTGGCCTCCCCAAGATCTTTCATCAGCTGCCTTTAATTTTCAGAGTAATGTATATCATCATCTTGCCCCTGCCTCCCTAGTCACCCCCACCACTCACCCCACCTCTGGCCAGACTGCACCTCTAACAGTTCTCTCAACTCCCCAGGCGCTTACACAATCCCATCTTCTTGCTCCTCCCTGGAAAATGTTCTTCCTACTTTTCTCCACTTTGTTCATTCCTATTATCCTTTAGGATTACATTCACGTTTCGACAGGAATGTGCTTCTACACACATTACCTCCCCTCTCTAGCTTCTGAGCCGTCCTCTGCAGTATGAAGTCATTATTAATTTCCAGGAGAAATCTCTTCAAACTTAGTGTGATTTCCTGGTGACTGTGGGTAAGTCTCTGCTTTCTTCTATGAGGCCAATGGGGCTGAGAAAAACCACAGGTATATATACATCAAAGGACCGCTGGCAAATCCGTCTGTCTAGCAATAAAATGCTCCCTGACTCTTAACTCTAGGAAACAAACTGAGGGTTGCTGGAGGGGAGGTGGGTGGAGGGATGGGGTCACTGGGTGATGGGCATTAAGGAGGGCACTTGATGTAATGAGCACTGGACGTTATATGCAACTCATAAATCACTAACTTCAACCCCTGAAACAAATACTACCATATATGTTAACTAACTTGAATTTAAATAAAATCTTGAAAGAAAAAAAAAAGATTCTTTCTAAAAAATTACATAAATAAATAAACGGCTCCCTAATTCTGAAATATCAGCTTCACCATAAGTTAGAAATTCAGAAGCGGAAAGAGTTGTTATGTAGATGAAAGTAATGTTGCCATAAATAAAATAAAAGTAAATCACTTCTCAATTCAAAAAACATAGTGGAAAAAGGAAAGGAAGATGCAATCTCGCAAGACATCTGGAGAGTTATTATGAAAGGTCTGGGTGCCTCTTGTATCCCTTGCCCTGGTTCTAGGATCTGGAAATAGCGTATCTGGGCATCATCGTGAAATCCAGACCCGACTGGAAAGGGTGGCACACTAACTAAGCTCGGACCATTCCTTTACACCTCAGCATCAACTGTCACATGCAGAGCTGAATCAGATAAGCTCTAGACTCAAACTAGTTTAGTTCAAATCTATGCTCTGCCATGATGTATTGGCCTCAGGGAACTTACTCAAATTCCTATGTTTCTCACCTCTAAAACCAGAATGATAATAGTACCTCTCTCATAGGGTCCATGCAAGGATTTAATGGCTTAAGACATATAAAGCACTTAGAAGAGTAATTAACATAGAGTAAGTGCTCTGTAAATGTTTTGATTGTATTATCTCCAGTCTTTTAGCAGGACCATAAGGGAATAGAAGACAGCTGAGGCATTGGGGGGGGGGATGGGGGGGCACGAGGACAAAGAGCATGAGGCAGTCCCCATGTAAGACAGAAGCTAATGGAAAAGGAGGGTACAGATGTAAACCTGGGCCCAGGAGGCAGGTGTTAACTAGGAGCAAGCTAAATGACGGAGGACTCAGTTATTTATTTGAGGCCAGTCTTTTTTTTTTTTTTTTTTTTTTTTTTACTGTGGCTTCTCTCCAACTGGAATCTATTTTATGTGGGTCTGAAAGTAGGGTTCTCATCTTAATTTTTTCCCTGCTTCTCCATGCTAACTTCTGGCAGACAGGGGAAATTTCCAGTAATGCAACTCACAGATCCTCTATAATCCAAGAGAAAAATTTTTCCTGCTCTGGCGTAGTGATGCAACATGCTCCCCTGACACAGAATGATGGAGGGCCTACTGAACACTTGAAAGTTCCAAGATGACATTTATAAAGAGAAAAACACATAAACTGATGAGAGATGACATTTTGAACATAGCTATTGTATTAGGGTTCTTCAGAAAGAAAGAACCAATAAAATGTGTGTATATATATCATATGGAGAGAGAGGGAGAGAAAGGGGGTGGATTTTAAGAAATTATCACATGTAAATGTGGGAGTTGGCAAATGCGAACTCTATAGAGTAGGCAGCAGGCTGGAAATTCAGATAATACTTGTTGCTATTGAATCTTGAGTTCAAAAGCAATCTGCTGGCAGAATTCCCTCTTCTTCAGGGGAAGTCAGTCATTTTTCCTATAGGCCTTCAACTGATTAGGTGAGGCCCATCCACATTTTGGCAAATAATGTGCTTTACTCAAAATCCACTGATTTAAATATTAATCTCATCTACTGAGGTTTCAGAACTGGTCAATGGTAAAGACAAGAACTATGAGTCAATCTCTGTTTCTGACCATTCTTTTCCATCAAATGGCCTCACTCACAGCCAGGGGAGTAAACTTGGTCACACTTGCTCAATAAAGACAATTTAGGGGAGCATGAAAAAAAAAATTTAAAAAAAATAAATATTAATCTCATCTAAGAAAATCATCACAGCAACATCTACACCAGTGTTTGGCCAAATATCTGTGGCCCAGCCAAGGTGACACATAAATTTACTGACCAAAATTATCAATTAATATTTTTCTTTCCCAATCCCCCACTTTCACCAACCAGACACTAGTTAGGCTAGAGTTATCTCTATTTCTCTCTTCTATTCTCTCCCCCTCAACTATAACAAGAACTATTTCAACTATACATTTTTGTTTTCTTTGTACTCTTCCTTTGAAAAAATTAGACCCTTAACCCCAAATTCTGTGAGTGTAATGTCACAGGTTTCAAATTCCACAGACTATGGAGAACCATCCCCAGAGGCAGCTCCTTAACATTGGAGTGACTTTTTTGCTAAGGTGTTTAAAACGAAGCCAAATGATGCCGACAGATTTTGAACATTATTGCTCTTAACTCATACTGAAGCTAATATATGATGGCAGGAGGCACAGACACACACAAAATGCCATGCAGGGAGAACCAAATAATGAATTAGATAAAGTCATAGTTGAAACAGTATAAACAGCAAGGTAAGAAAGTCACTGTATTTATCTTTTATTAACTATAAAGTCTTAGATGCCAATACAAATCTAAAAATCACCTTTACGGAAATTCAAATATATTCTCATAATATTTGAGGTCAACATAACCATAATCGCTGAGCCTCTACTCTACTGGGGGGGGCCAGTTACTTCTCACTTTTGTCTGCACGCTGCACATATGCCCTTTTCAGAAAAGGTTTTAATTATTTTAGGAAGCCAAGGAAGAAACTGTAGTTCATCACTCCCTGAAGTACATATACTATTATTTTATCCGCCCACTCATTCAGCAAGTATTTATTCAGGTCTATATACTCTATAAGGTGCTGGGATATACTGATGAGTAACACACATTCCATCACCTCTTGGAGCCTATGGTGTCCCAGGGAGAGAAAACCCTCTGGGGTTTACAGACTAACATGGAAAGAAAAACAAGCATTTAATCACAAATCAGGGTGCTTTTCTGGAAATATACAAGTAAGCACTTTTCCTGAAATATACAAGTTATTATGAGAGTGAACTAAGGAGAATCAACCATGGTGGCTAGAGCAGAGAATCAGAAAATGCTTCCCTGAGAAGGTAATATACAGGCTGAGCCCTTAGTCTTGAAAAGACTTTTGAAAGGATAATGGTAAAAGAAAGCACCCTTGGGAGAAGGAATATAGCAGTGCAAAGGCCTTCAGGTAGGATGCGGCAGGACAAGTGCAAGAGACAGAGAGTAGGCTTGGAGCACAGAAGAGGAATGAAACCACTCAGGCTCCATCATGCAGAACATCTCTGAGCCATCTTAACCTCCCATGGTAGCCCCAAACCCAAAGAAACACATCAGCTGAAACATCTAAAAATGGCTTTTCCTTCCATTTGTTCAGGAGACTTGAGTCTTTTGGGAAAAACATGTATCTTGAAATATCAGTAAATTACATGCAACTTCTTTACTATTTTACTGAAGTCCCAGAGCTACAGAAATCATGTTTTTAAATTACAGAGAGCACATTAATAAAAACTATTTTAAAACTAAGTATTACTAAATATTTAAATATTTAAAACTAAATATTCTCCCTATACTATACTATTCTTACAGTACAAGTTTGTGCTACTGGCTCCAGCAAACCCTGAGAAAAGTAGGTGGAAGGTCAAAGAGGCTTTCAAATGCAACAAAATGCATTTCCACAAAATACTATAGGTTGAATAAAATACAAGACAGAAAAAAGTTAAATGATTATCAGTGTACTCAACAATGGATTTTCTTCCCCAGGTACCTGTAAGTACATTTTAATTTAAACTAAGGAACAGGGGAATGGTCCAAAGATGGCAGAAGATTAGGGGACCCGCATTTCATCTGGTCCCTTGAAGTCAGCTAGATATCTATCAAATCATTCTGAACACCTGTAAATTGAATCAGAGATGAAAAAAAAAGAATTGCTACAATTCTACAAATGGAAAACCAACCACTTTTTGAAGGGGACGAGGTATGGAGACATGAATCTGAGGGGATTTATCAGAAGATAAACTGTGGAAGAGGGAGCCTCCATAAACCAGCTACTGGAAAATGATACAGCCCTGGAGTGCAAAATCAGAACTTTAAGTAAAAGTCTGCTCCTGTGAGGGCCAACTGTGCCTGAAAGGAGCTCAGGCAACGAAGGGGGGTAGAATCCTAGGTGGGACAGTGTGGTCTCAAGATCCCTGGGGTCACAGGAAGAACCGGGGTGCCTGAGTGTAGCAGAGTTCCCAAACATTGGAGCAGGGAAGCTGTCTACAATTAGCAAGTTCTGGAGTGGCTTCTCAACTAGGTGTTGCCATAAACCCTGAACTGCAGTACGATCAGGCCACCACTCTCCAAGCAGGGACCCAGCAAGTGACAACCACTGCAAGATACAGCTCCTACCCCCCAGGGAACATCAGCACAGGGGCACGAACAGCAGGGCAAACACTCCCCAACAGGGGCCCAGCCAGTGGCTGCCATGGTGAAACACCCCTCCCTCCCCTGGGAGGATGGTGCAGGTGTGCACCGCAGGAGTCTGGACAGTTTGGTGAGCCTGAAAGTGTTTGACTGCCTTGCCTTGAGGGTGCACTGAGGAGGGGCTGGGATCCTCAGCTCTGGGGCTGGAGATCAAGGTGCTGCCACTTTTCACCTTTTTTTTTCCATCCTCTAAAGCAGCGCAAAAAGACTTCAGGAAAGAAAAGCCACATAGAGCAACTGAAAGCAGCTTATACTGAGCCCAGCCCCCTGGCAAGGGGTGGTACAACTCCACCCAGGCAGAGACACCTGAGAATCAGTGCAGCAGCCCCCCCTCCAGAAGACCAGCAGGATCCTCAGGCAAACACCAACTTTAGAGATCACTTAGAATAGTACATGGAATTAGAGGTTTTTTCACATGAGTCTTTAGTCTTTCAGTTTAAATATATTTTTCTTTTTTTTCCCTTTTCAACTAGATTCTTATTTTACCAACTCTTCATTTTTAAGTCTTTTTTTAATTTTCAGTTTTACATTTACATCTTATAGATCTAGTCTTCATTTCTGGCACCCTTTCACTGTTTCAATTTTACTTTTGTGTGTGTGTGTGTGTGTGTGTGTGTGTGTGTGTGTGTGTGTAAGTTTTGCTTTCTTTACAATTTTGGGATTTAGTGTCTTAAAAAAAAAGACCAAAATACACCCAGGACTAAGTGGATCACACTGCTTTGTCTACCTGGGAGATGATATTCTCTCTTTTTTCCCTTTTTTTTTTTCTTTTCTTTTTTGGTTCTGCCCTCTTCAGAGCTGTCTAGTGTGTATTTCCCTTGAGTAATGGTTGATATTTTTTATTTTGTTCTCTCGATCATCCATTCTTCTCTGAGCAAAATGGCTAGAAGGAGGAATCCACAACAAAAGAAAAAACCAGAGACAATACTCTCTGTCACAGATCTCGTCAATATGGATAGAAGTAACATGTCAGAGCTTGAATTCAGGATAACAATTATAAAGTTGCTAGCTGGCTTGAAAAAAGCATAAAAGACACTAGAGAATCTCTTCGTGCAGAAATAAAATCTAAACAGGCCAAAATTAAAAATGCTTTAACTGAGATGCAGTCTAAAATGGATGCTCTAACAGCTAGGGTAACTGAGGCAAAAGACAGAGTCAATAACATAGAAGACAAGATGATGGAAAGGAAGGAAGCTGAGGAAAAGAGAGAAAAACAATTAATGGACCATGAGGGAAGGCTTCGAGAAATCCATGATACCACAAAGTGAAACAATCTTAGAATTATTGGTGTCCCAGAGGAAGAAGAGAATGAGAGAGGGACAGAAGGTATATTTAAGCAAATCAAAGTTAAGAACTTCCCTAATCTGCGTAAGGAAACAGGCATTCAAGTCCAAGAGGTAGAGAGAGCCCCCCTCAAAATCAATAAAAATAGATCAACACCCCAACATATAATAATGAAGCTTGCAAATTTCAGAAATAAAGAGAAAATCCTAAAAGCAGCTCGAGGCAAGAGGTCCATAACCTACAAGGGTAGAAACATTAGACTGACAAATCTGTACACAGAGATCTGGCCGGCCAGAAAGGACTGTCGTGATATATTCAGGGTACTAAATGAGAAAAACGTGCAGCCAAGAATACTTTATCCAGCAGGCTATCATTCGGAATGGAAGAGGAGATTAAAAAGCTTCCAGGACAAACAGAAACTAAAAGAATTTGTGATCACTAAACCAGCCCTGAAAGAAATATTAAAGTGGATCCTTTAAGCAAAAAGAGAGCCCAAAAGTAACAGAGATCAGAAGGAAACAGGGACAATCTACAGAAAAAGGGACTTTACAGGTGATACAATGGCACTAAATTCATATCTTCAATAGTTACTCTGAATGTAAATGGGCTAAATGCCCCAAACAAAAGACACAAGGTATCAGATTGGATAAAAAAGCAAGACCCATCCATACACTGTCTAAAGAAACTCATTTTAGACCTAAAGACACTGCCAGATTGAGGGGGGGGGGACAATTTATCATGCTAATGGACATCAAAAGAAAGCTAAGGTAGCAATCCTCATATCAGACAAATTAGATTTTTTTTGTCATTTTATACACATTCACTTAGGTTTATTTTTTTTAATTTTTTTTTATTATATTATGTTAGTCACCATACAATACATCCCTGGTTTCTGAAGGACAAATTAGATTTTAAAACAAAGACTGTAGTAAGGGATGAAGAGGGACACTATATCATACTTATAGGATCTATCCAAGAAAATCTAACAATTATAAATATTTATGCTCCTAACTCAGGAGCAGCCAATTATATAAACCAATTAATAACCAAATTAAAGAAACACACTGATAATAATACACTAATAGCAGGGGATTTCAACACCCTACTCACAGCAATGGATAGATCATCTAAGCAGAAGATCAACAAGGAAACAAGGGCTTTGAATGACACACTTGACCAGATAAACTTCACAAATATATATAGAGAGCATTCCATCCTAAAGCAACAGAATACACATTCTTCTCGAGTGCACATGGAACATTATCCAGAATAGATCACACACTGGGTCAAGAATCAGGTCTCAAAAGGTGCCAAAACACTGGGATTATTCCCTGCATATTTTCAGATCACAATGCTTTAAAACTTGAACTCAATTACAGGAGAAAATTTGGAAGGAATTCAAACACTTGGAGGTTAAGGAGCATCCTACTAAAGAATGAATGGGTCAACCAGGAAATTAAAGAATTTTAAAAATTCATGGAAACAAATGAAAATGAAAACACAACTGTTCAAAACCTTTGGGATACAGCAAAGGCAGTCCTAAAAGGGATATACATAGCGATACAAGATTTCTCAAAAAAATTAGAGAACTCAAATACACAAGGTAACCTTACATGTAAAGGAGCTGGAAAAAGAACAACAAATAAAGCCTAAACCAAGCAAGAGAGAAATAATAAAGGTTAGAGCAGAAATCAATGAAAAACAAAAGAACAGTAGAACAGATCAATGAAACTAGAGGCTGGTTCTTCGAAAGAATTAATAAAGTTGATAAACCCCTGGCCATAATTATCAAAAGAAAAGAGAAAGGACCCAAATAAATGAAATCATGAATGAAAGAGGAGAGATCAGAACCAACACTACAGAAATACAAACAATTATAAGAACACATTAAGAGTATATGCCAACAAATTAGGCAATCTGGAAGAAATGGATGTATTCCTAGAAACATATAAACTACCAAAACTGAAACAGGAAGAAACAGGAAACCTGATCGGACCCATAGCCAGCAAAGAAATCAAAGCAGTAATCAAAAATGTCACAACAAACAAGAGCCCAGGATCTAAAGACCTCCCAGTGGAATTCTACCAAACATTTAAAGAATAATTAATACCTATTCTTTTGAAGCTGTTTCAAAACATAGAAATGGAAGGAAAACATCCAAACTCTTTCTATGAGGCCAGCATTACCTTGATCCCAAAACCAGACAAAGACCCTACCAAAAAGGAGAATTACAGACCAATATCCCTGATGAACATGGATGCAAAAATTCTCACCAAGATCACTAATCGGATCCAACAGTACATTAAAATGATTATTCACCATGACCAAGTGGAATTTATTCCTGGACTGCAAGTGGTTCAACATTTGCAAATCAATCACTGTGATACACTACATTAATAAAAGAAAGGACAAGAACTCTATGATCCTCTCAATTGATGAAGAAAGAGCATTTGACAAAATACAGCATCCTTTCTTGATTAAAACTCTCCACAGTGTAGGGATACAGGAAACGTACCTCAATATCATAAAAGCCATATGTGAAAAGCCCATAGCAAATACCATTCTCAATGGGGAAACACTGAGAGCTTTCTCCCTAAGGTAAGGAACACGACGGATGTCTACTCTCACCACTGCTGTTCAACCTAGTATCTTAAGTCCTAGCCTTAGCAATCAGACAACAAAAAGAAACAAAAAGCATCCAAATTGGCAAAGACGTCAAACTCTCACTCTTCACAGATGACACGATACCCTGTGGAAAACCCTAAGGACTCCTCCCAAAATTTGCTAGAACTCATACAGGAATTCAGCAAAGCAGCACGATATAAAATCAATGCACAGAAATCAGTTGCATTTCTATTCACTAACAATGAGACAGAAGAAAGAGAAATTAAGGAATTAATCCCATTTATAATTGCACCAAATATGGCATAAGATATCTAGGAATAAACCTAACCAAAGAGGTCAAGGATCTGCACTCTGAAAATTATATAACACTTATGAAAGAACTTGAGGAAGACACAAAGAGATGGAAAAACATAATATGCTCATGGACTGGAAGAATAAATATTGTTAAATGTGTAAAGCCATCTACACATTCAATGAAATCTCTATCAAAATAGTATCATCATTTTTCACAGAGCTGAAACAAATAATCCTAAAATTTGTATGGAACTGGAAAACACCCCGAATAGCCAGAGAAATGTTGAAAAAGAAAACCAAAGCTGGTGGCATCACAATCCCAGACTTCAAGCTCTATTACAAAGCTGTAATCATCAAGACAGTATGGTTGTGGCACAAAAAAAGACATATAGATCAGTGGAACAGAACAGAAAACCCAGAAATGGACCCTCAACTCTATGGTCAACTAATATTCGATAAAGCAAGAAAGAATATCAGCGGAAAAAGGACAGTCTCTTTAATAAATGGTGCTGTGAAAATTGCACAGCCACACATAGAAGAATGAAACTGGACCATTCCCTTACACCATACACAAAGATAAACTCAAAATGGATGAAAGACCTAAATGTGAGAATGGAATCCATCAAAATGCAAGAGGAGAACACAGGCAGCAACCTCTTTGACCTCAGCCGCAGCAACTTCTTGCAAGACACATCTCCAAAGGCAAGGGAAACAAAAGCAAAAATGAACAAATTGGGACTCTGTCAAGATAAAAAGCTTCTGCACAGCAAAGAAACAGTCAACAAAACTAAAAGGCAACCTACAGAATGGGAGAAGATATTTCCAAATGACATTTCAAATAAAGGGCTATTATCCAAGGTCTCTAAAGAATTTATCAAACTCAACACCCAAAAAACAAATAATCCAGTCAAGAAATGGGTGGAGACATGAACAGATATTTCTCCAAAGAAGACACACAAATGGCCAACAGACACATGAAACAATGCTCAACATCACTCAGCATCAGAGAAATACAAATCAAAACCACAATGAGATACGATCTCACACAAGTCAGAATGGCTAAAATTAACAAGTCAGGAAACAACAAATGTTGGGGAGGATGTGGAGAGAGGAGAACCCTCTTACACTATTGGTGGGAAGGCAAGCTGGTACAGCCACTCTGGAAAACAGTATTGAAATTCCTCAAGAATTTAAAAACAGAGCTACCCTACAACCCAGCAATTGCACTAGTTGGTATTTACCCCAGTGATACAAATGTAGTGATCTGAAGGGGCACCTGCACCCCAATGTTCATAGCAGCAATGTCCACTATAGCCAAACTGTGGAAAGGGCTGCAACGTCCATTGACAAATAAATGGATAAAGAAGATGTGATATATATATATATATATATACACACACAATGGAATATTACTCAGCCGTCAGAAAAGATAAATACTTAACATTTACATCGACGTAGATGAACTGGAGGGTATTATAATAAGCTAAATAAGTCAATTAGAGAAAGACAATTATCATATGGTTTCACTCATATGTGGAATATAAGAAATAGCACAGAGGATCATAGGGGAAGGGAGGGAAAAATGAATGGGAAGTCATCAGAGAGGAGGAAAAACCATGAGAGACTCTTTTAACTATAGGAAACAAACTGAGGGTTGCTGGAGGGGAGATGGGTGGTGAGATGGGGTAATTAGGTGATGGGCATTAAGGAGGGCATGTGATGGGATGAGTTATTATACACAACTGATGAATTAGTCAACACTATATCTGAAACTAATGATGTATTATATGTTGGCTAACTGAATTTAAATTTAAAAAAGAAAAAATAATAAAATAAAATAAAGCATTGTTTTCCACTTTTTTTTTTAAAGATTTTATTTATTTATTCGACAGAGATAGAGACAGCCAGCGAGAGAGGGAACACAAGCAGGGGGAGTGGGAGAGGAAGAAGCAGGCTCATAGTGGAGGAGCCTGATGTGGGGCTCGATCCCATAACGCCGGGATCACGCCCTGAGCCGAAGGCAGACGCTTAACCGCTGTGCTACCCAGGCGCCCCTGTTTTCCACTTTAATATTAAAATTCATGAAGTATAAAAAAATGAATCTGCATATATAACCATAAGTTAATATAAAATACATGTGAAATACTAGGGAGTCACAGTCTACAGTGTCCTTAAGAATATGTGAAGGATGTTGGAATATTGTAACTTGGATGCCTCTACATACAAGTTTATAGGCAAAGGGCTAAACCATGATGCTATCAGAGGGAACCTAGTGCACTAGACATGAGCTCAAGAGGACACGGATTCAGTGACAGATCTTTAGAAAAGATATGATGTCAAATTCCTAAGCCTTCCTTTACTGTGATTTTGGTTTCTGCTTTTTCCTTCCCTGTCTTTGAGAACCAGAAGCCAGAACACTGTATCTGAATATAACTAATTAGTTGCAATTTATTCCTCTCTGTTAACTTGGATGTAAACGTCTCCATTTCTCTATTTTGACGCTGAGAATAAGAGCTGCACCATGAGTCATCATTTCCAAGATGTACTGAAATCCTGAAAATAGGAGTGCGGAGTGAGGGTTACAATTTCTCACCAGGAAGTGACTTCCAAGGTCTCTCCTAGTTCTAAAATGCTATGATATGCTCCATTTGTTGTATATCCATCATAACCCAGGGGCTAAGGTCAAGGCTGCAAGAGCAGGAAGCACTTCTGGGTCAGACATTAAAAAGGTGGGAAAAGAATGTGGTTTTACCATTTTACACTAACGGCAATAAAATTCAACGTGTCTTATGAGTGGATAATAAAAATGAAAGGATATTAATTTTAAAACTCAGAAAAGAAATGGGACAGGGCAGGGGAAGACTTGTCTGGGAAACGAAGAGTCAACCCTGACTGCCAGGAACCATAAATAAGCAAGGAAAGAGGAACAAGTTATTTTTTGTTTACTATGAAAGGAAGTTAAATCACCACATTTCCTTCAAATCAAGAACAGATTTGAGCAGCCACAATTTGCCAGGATGAGTGGGCTATCTAAATTACCTAATTAGATGAGGGTCATTTGATCATAGTAACTGATATTGCTGTAACTCCACTTAATTCTCCAACCAAAACAAATCAATCCACAGAACCTTATGGTGGTCTTAATTGATGATAGCATTGCTTGCTTTTAACACTTTATTTCTTTTTTTTTTAAGATTTATTTATTCGACAGAGATAGAGACAGCCAGCGAGAGAGGGAACACAAGCAGGGGGAGTGGGAGAGGAAGAAGCAGGCTCATAGCGGAGGAGCCTGATGTGTGGCTCGATCCCATAACGCTGGGATCACGCCCTGAGCCGAAGGCAGATGCTTAACTGCTGTGCCACCCAGGCACCCCCTAACACTTTATTTCTTTAGCACTTAAAAATGCTACTGAAGATGTTCTTTATTTTCAGTCCTTTTTTTTAAGATTTTACTTATTTATTTATTTATTTATTTACTTACTTATTTATTTATTTGAGAGAGGGAGAGCAAGCATGAGCCGGAGGAAGGGGGGCGAGTAGAGGGGGAGGGAGAGACTCTGAAGCAGATTCCATGATGAACACAGAGCCCCACACTGACCTTCATCTCACAATGTGAGATCATGACCTCAGGCAAAACCAGGAGTTGGAATCTTAACCAACTGAGCCACCCAGGCACCCCATGTCTTTTCTTTTTTTAACAAATTCTCTAAGCCAGACAATACAAGAAGTGAAGAAGAAGGAGAAGAAGAAGAAGAAGAAGGTAAATTTTATGTAACATTTTAAAAATACAAAAGATATTTTTTAAGTCTTGGATATTCTAGATTAAATCAATAGCAACAGATTTGGAAAGAAAAAAAAATATCATAACAAAACTGAGGCAGAAGCCCATAAGAATCCACAGAAACACTGCTGAAACTAACAAACAGATTCAGCAAAGTTTCAGGGCATGTGATCAACAAACAAAAATCATTTGCGTTTCTAATACCCCAGCAATGAACAATCTGAAGAAATTAAGAAAGCAATTCCATCTATAAAGTATAATGATTGAGATGACAAGATTGGACGTGGACTGCTTGGGTTTCAAGGCCCAACTGCCTGTGGTGCAGTGGGAGGGGGGGCTCATGCAAATTACCTAATCACTCTGTGCCTCAGTTGTCTCATCTGTAAAAACAGAGATATAAACCACCACCTGTTTCATAGGATTCTTGTGAGAATAAATCAGTTAATTCAATGTAAATTGCTTAAACCGTCACTGGACACATGGTGAGCACTCAATAAATATTAACAATAAAAAGCACAAGGAAAGGTAATGAGAAAGCCCATGGAGCTGGATTTGTGTATTTGGGGAAAACTGTTTCATTTTTGTTATTTGCCTGTGCTGCTTTAGACTCCAAGGCAGGGGACAGACAACACTGAGAGTGGCAAAAGGACCTCAACATCAATGATCATGCAAAAACCACTATATTCTCGACAGGATGCTCCAATGAGCAGCTAGACTTTTCTGAAAGCAGCCTTTGTCTCACCATTTCCACATGTGATCATTCATCAAGTCCTTCAATTCTACCTTTAAAATGGTTCTCCCATCTCCCTTCGTACCTCCTCTCTCCTCTCACTATTCGGGTTCAAATTCTCTTGGTCTTTCACAGGAATACTACCACAGCCTCCAAACTTAGCTCCCTTCCTGCAATCTCTTAATCCTCAAATATTCCCTCTACATAATTCCACCAGGAATGATTTATCTAACCACACCATTTCCCTGCTTGATGTGTCAAAGACTCTTTTCCACAGCATCCTAAGCCTGCTAAGCTAGATCCCTGTCTTTCATTCCCATTTTGTCCATTATACCACCAACTGGTTGTCCAGAAACTGGTTTCCTTGAAAACAGAACTTGCTCATTTATACTTGTATCTCCCGTGTGCTGCATGGTACCGTGTACAAAGCGAAAACAAGGATTCAACCATTCTGGATCACCATGCTCCTAGCACAGGGCCGGACATATCTCACTCAGTAAACACTTGACGAAGAAGGAAGGAAAGAAGGGAGGGTGGGAGGAAAGAACATTGGTTCAGAGTTAAGAGCCATGAGTCCTGGATTCTGCAGACACAGCAAGCAGAAGAATCCTTGAAAGACCCAATGTCCCACATTGGCTAAAATATAAAGGGACAACTGTCCCAATTCTGTGCAGTGTTACCACTCCTAATTCCATCACTTTCCACATGACAATAAGGATATGATTCTCAGTATTCTCCCACATAAAATCAAATAATTATAACCTACCCACTGTTTTTTAATATTAAGAGATAGTTAAAGCACCTAAAACAGAATCTGGTGCATATTCCTCAGTAATCGAAAGCTATTAATTTTAATTAATCATAATTAAATAGATACAGATGGTCTATCTAGGCAAATCCAAAGAACCCAAAGAGATATCAAATATGATCTCCTACCCTTACACACTGAGGTTCTCTTCCCCCATACTGCCTCCCTTGCAATCCTCCACCATTAAAACAATTATTTCTCTTCTAAGACGTAATTCATGGAAGGCCCACCTATGTATTCTACTGCACTGTGTTCTCTCTTGTTCATTGTGGTCAGTACTCTCAGAATGTGACCCTAGTTTCATCATCATTTCATCTAAAATATGGTGACCCAAAGTGGATGCAGTATTTTCACCGTAGCTTTTTCACTAAGCATCTAGATAATGATAATAAATAATAATAGAACAGCAAGATTTATTTCCTGAGTCTTATACATAATATCCCATTCAGATTATGAAATCAACTTTCCTTTTACCAAAATACTGTTACAATATTTATTAAGCATATGTTGAAATGGATTCTTCAAGAATATTTCTTTTACCCTTATACCTAAACACTACTACTTTGGTGCTTAAAGCTTGGGTTGTTTTGTTTTGTTTTTTCTGAAGAGTCCTTTGCCCTAATTCTAGAGAATCATTTTCCTTCTTCATACGATCATTCTGAATCTCAAATATTAATCATATTAAATAACTTCCTTAGTGGAGATTTGATTTTAAAAAGTCACCCTGTAGGGGCGCCTGAGTAGCTCAGTTGGGTAAGCATCCAACTCTTGGTTTTAGCTCAAGTCATGATCTCGGAGTTGTTAGATCGAACCCCCCATCAGGCTCCACACTGAATGTGGAGCCTGTTTAAGATTCTCTCTCTCCGTCTCCTTCTACCCGTCCCCCACCACTCACAATCACTCTCTCTCTCCCTCTCCAAAAAAAAAAAAAAAGAAAAAAGAAAAAAGAAAAACTCACCCTGTAATAGCATTATATGGTGATAGATGGTAGCTGTATCTGCAGTGAGCACAGCATAATGCACAGCTGCTGAGTCACTATGTCGCACACCTAAAACTAATGTAACGTTGGGTGTCACCTGTACTTCAATTAAAAATTTGTTTTAAATCACTTTGATTTCTTTGTTCAGACAACTGATTAAAGTATATAAAAGAATATGTCCTTAGACAAGTTCTGTGGGCCACAAATTGAAACATCTTAGGCTTCTTATACCACTGCTGCAAATGCTTTGAATTTGGTATTAAAGCCACTAGGTCACCCACCTATAATCACAGTGATACATGCCATACAGGACACTTATAAGCTTTATGACCTTTGGAAAAGTTATGGAGATAGAATAAATAGAATTACAGTTTTCCTTTTAATTAAAAAAAAAGCTAGATAACATGGGAAAATTAGAGAAAACAGTCATCTCTGTACTTTTCTGGTGTTGGAAGCAAGAAATGCATATCAGAGTAAATATCAAATTTGCATTCTCTTTTGCTCATTCCTACCATCCAAAAAACATGCATAATAATTCCATTTCCCTCCAGTTACTGCTTCACCACTATTTAACAAAACTCCTCCAGAGAGTTGATTATATACAATATTACTATCATTTAAGTAAGATCACCCATCCCTGCCATCCCTTACAATTAAGAAGGGTAGAAAAGCAAACAGACAGCTTCAATACCATATGACAAATGAATGAGAAATATGCACAGAGTAACATGAAAGCACAAAGGGGGGGGGGAGCATTGAGCCCATTCCCAGAAGAGGGTACAGGAAAGTTTTTCAGAAGAGAAGCTGCTTCAAATGAGTCATGATGGACTCCTTCAGATAGACCCAGTATTCCAAGATGTTGCAAATGCAAAAGCATGTAGACGAGCAACAGTGGTTAACTCCAGAGACTGCAAATAGTCTGTCATAGCTGGAGAGTGGGCTATTTGGAGGTGACAAGGCTAAACGGGTAGCCTAATATCCTATTACAGCCCACATCACACTTCCCTATAATCACTTATTTCCTATCAGCCTTTCCCATTAGATCATAAACACCATAGGGTCAGGGACAAGCATTGCTTCATTCTTCCCTGTATGTATCACTTCTGTATAAAACATAGTTAAAGCTCAAAAATTACTTTTTGACTTTCAGGTGGCTTTGCTGCCATTAATAATAGCTTCAGTCTATCACACAGCTAATGAAGATTCATTGAACCATTCATATAAGAAACTGGCATAATCATATTCAAGAACAATAACACTGGCAGTGGCATCAAAAATGAAGATGAAGAGGGCTAGACTGGAAGCAAGAATAGACAATAAGCTGTATCCATACAAGCATTTTGTTTCTAATTGGAATAATTATTAACTCACCAAATATTACAGGTTTACAATGTCAAATAATTGGAATGTTTTTAGTTTTTAGTTTGAAAATGAGATTTTAATCTTAGTTTTTATTTTATTTTATAATTACAATGGAGAATTTAGAAGATGTAGAATCAGATAAAAATACTGGAGAAAAACTTCTTTGCCTTCATTATTCCTTCCTGTAGACATCCATGAATTTTCTTTTCAGTATTTTTATAACGTTTGAGTTAAGTTCTTAGGTCATTTTATTGCTTCTCATTGTATACCAAATTCAGACCATTTTGTGTAAAGAGGTAAAGGACTCTGTGGTTGATAGGTTTCTACAACTTTTTAAATTATTTAGAACTTCATGGGGGAAAAAAACTACTATATTATAGCCATACAAATAGACCTAGAAGCCAATGGAACAGAAAGTCCAAATATAGGCCCAAATATATATAGCATCTCAAATCAGTGAAGGAAAAACAGCTTTTTAAAATATATGGTAATATGAGGGAAGATGGTGGAGTTGGAGGATACCAGGCTTACTTCATCCGATAGATATACCTAGATAACACCCAAATCAGTGGAAATAACCCCAAACCAACCCATTTTTGCTGGCTATATGTGGGGTCTCCAGAACCAGACAGAACACACTGCTCTTCTTAAAACTGAAGATATTTATGCTCAAGATGAAACTGAATTCTATCTAGGCAAGAGATGTGTTTACGTGTACAACCAAAGAACACAGTGACTCCTGGGGCAAACCAAATAAAACCAGAATAATCTGGGGAAAAGTAACTCATGCTCATGGAAACAGTGGCATGGTCCATGCCAAATTCCAAAGCAACCTTCCTGCTAAAGCTACTGGCCACAGAATCCAGGTGATGATATACCCCTCAAGGATTTCAACTTACTGATAAGTAGGGGCACCTGGTGGCTTACTCAGTTAAGCATCCGACTCTTCGTTTTGATTAGGTCATGATCTTAGGGTCATGGGATTAAGCCCCATGTCAGGCTCCACACTCAGTGTGGAGTCTGCTTTAGATTCTCTCTCTCCTTCTCCCTCTGCCCCTTCTCCTGCTCACATGCTCTCTAAATAAATAAAATTGTTAAAAATAAATAAATAAACTTACTGAAAAGTAAATAAATGTGTAGATTTTAAGAGAAAGAAAGAAAGAACTAAAAGGAATAAATAATAGACTAGAGGAAGCTGAAGAACAGATCAATGACCTGGAAAACAGTAATGGAAAGCAATCAAACTGAACAACAAAAAGAAAAAAAGAGTAATAAAAATGAGAACAGATTAAGGGAACTCAGAGATACCATCAAGTATAGTAACACTCACAACACAGGGATCCCAGAAGGAAAAGAGAGAAAGAAGGGGGCAGAAAATTTATTTGAAGAAATATTAGCTGAAAACTTTCAGAATCTGGGGAAGGAAACAGACATCCAGATCCAGGAGGCACAGAGATCCCTTAACAAAATCAACTCAAGGAGGTTCACCAAGACACATAATAGTTAAAATGGCAAAAAGTAGTGAAAGAGAATTCTGAAAGCAGCAAGAGAAAACAGTTACATATAAGGGAAACCTCATAAGGCTCTCAGTTGATTTTTCAGCACAAACTTCACGGGCCAGAAGGGAGTGGCACAATGCTTAAAGAACAAAATCTGCATCCAAAAATACTTTATCCAGCAAGGCTATCATTCAGAATAAAAGGAAAGAGAAAGAGTTTCCCAAACAAACAAAAGTTAAAGGAATTCATCACCACTAAACCAGTCTCCCAAGAAATGTTAAAGGGGACTCTGTAATGGAAAGGACACAATAATCAGGAGTAAAAAAAAGTAGGAAGCATAAAAGCAGTAAAATTGAGTATATCTGTAAAAATCAGTTAAGGGATTCACAAGATATAAGAATGGAAAGTATGACACCATATACCTAAAATGTGGAGGGGAGGGGAGTAAAATTTTAGTGTTTTAAGAATGGGTTCAAATTAAGTGACCATCAAATATAGACTGCTATATGCATGAGATGTCACAAATAAACCTAACAGTTACCACAAATCAAAAACTGGAAATAGATATGCAAAAAATAAAGAAAAAGACTCCAAGTATATCATTAAAGAAAGCCAACAAATCATAAGAGAAGAGAGCAAGAGAAGAAAGAAACAGGTAAGAACTACAAAAACAACTGTAAAACAAGTAAAAAAAAATGGCAATAAGTACATACCTATCAATAATTATTTTGAATGTAATGGACTAAACATTCTAACCAAAAAACATAGGGCTATGGAATGGACTTTAAAAAAAAAAAAAAAAAAAGGACCCATCTATATACTGCCTACAAGAGGCTCATTTCAGACCTAAAGACACATGCAGATTGAAAATAAAAGGATGGAAAAGCATTTATCATATAAATGGAAGTGAAACAAAAGCTGTACTAGCAATACTTACGTCAAAAAAAAAGACTTTAAAACAAACACTGTAACAAGAGACAGACACTATATATCATAAAGAGAACAATCCAACAAGAAGATATAACAATTGTAAATATTTATGCACTCAAAATGGGAGCTCCCAAATATATAAAGCAGCTAATAACAAACATAAAGGAAGTAATCAATACTAATATAATAATAGTAGAGGACTGAAATACCCCACTTACATCAATGGATAGATCCCACACACAGAAAATCAATACAGAAACAATGCCTTTGAATAACACATTGGACTAAACAGATCTAACAGAGATATTCAGAACTTTCCATCCCAAAACAGCAGAATACACATTCTTTTCTTTCCTTTCCTTTTCTTTTCTTTTCTTTTCTTTTCTATTCTATTTATTTATTTGACAGAGACAGCCAGCAAGAGAGGGAACACAAGCAGGGGGAGTGGAAGAGGAAGAAGAAGGATCCTAGTGGAGGATCCTGATGTGGGGCTTGATCCCGGAACACTGAGATCATGACCTGAGCCGAAGGCAGATGCTTAACGACTGTGCCACCCAGGTGCCCCGGAATACACATTCTTTAAAAGTGCACAATGGATCAGTCTCCAAAACAGGTCACATGTTAGGCCACAAAATAAGCCTCAACAAGTTCAAAAAGACTGAAGTCTTCCCATGCATCTTTTAAAACCACAAGCTAAGAAACTAGGAAACAACCACAAGAAAAAAATCTGGAAGGAACACAAACACATGAAAGTTAAATAACATGCTACTAAACAATGAATGAATGGGTCAACCAAGAAATCAAAGAGGAAAACAAAAAATACATGAGACAAATGAAAATAAAAGCACAATGGTCCAAAATCTTTGGGTCCAGGAAAAGCTGTTCTAAGAGGGAAGTTTATAGCAATACAGACCTACCCCAAGAAGCAAGAAAAATCACAAACAACCTAATCTTACACCTAAAATTGCTAAAACAAACAAACAAAAAAGAACAAAACCCAAAACCAGTAAAGGAAATAATAAAAATTAGAGCAGATATAAATGAAATAGAAACGTAAAAAAAAAAAAAAAAAACAGAATAGAGCAATGAAATCAGGAGCTTTTTCCTTGAAAAGATCAACAAAATTGATAAGCCTTTAGCTAGACTCATCAATAAAAAGAGTGGTCAAAAGATGACTCAAATAAAATCAGAAATGAAAGAGAAGAAATAACAACCAATACCACAGAAATACAAAGGATTATAAGAGAACATAATGAAAAATTACATGCCAAAATGGATAAATTCCTAGAAACATATAACCTCCCAAACCTGAATCAGAAAGAAAGAGAAAATCTGAACAGACTGGTTACCAATAATGAAATTAAGTCAGTAATCAAAAAACTCCTAAGAAACAAAAGTCCAGGACCAGATGGCTTCACAGATGACTTTACCAAACATTCAAAAAAGAGTTAATACATATTCTTCTCAAACTATTCCAAAAACTAGAAGAGGAAAGAAAGCTTCCAAATTCATGCTATGAGGTAATACTCTGATACCAAAACCAGATAAGGACACTACCAAAAAAGAGAGAGAGAGAGAGAGAGAGAAGTAAAGGCCAATATCTGTGATGAACACAGACACAAAAATCCTCAACAAAATATTAGCAAACTAAATCCAATGATACGTTAAAAAATCATTCACCATGATCAAGCGGGATTTATTCCTGGGATACAAGGGTGGATCGGTATTTACAAATCAATCAACATGATACATCACATTAACAAAAGAATATATGATCATTTCAATAGATGCAGAAAAAGCATTTGACAAAATACAACAACCATTCATGATAAAAACCCTCAACAAAGTAGGTTTAGAAAGAACATTTCTCAACATAATAAAGGTCACATATGAAAAAAAACCACAGGTAACATCATAGTCAATAGTGAAAAACAGGGAGCTTTTCCCCTAAGATCAGGAACAGACAAGAAGGATATCCACTTTCACCACTTTTATTCAGTATAATACTGGAAATCCAACCCACAGCAATCAGACAACAAAAAAGAAATAAAAGGCATCCAAATCAATAAAGAAGTTGTAAAACTTTCACTATTTGGAGATGACAGGATACTATAGATAGAAAACCCTAAAGACTGCCCAAAAAAACCTACTAGAACTGATAAACGAATTCAGTAAAACCACAGGATACAAAATCAATAAACAGAAACTCATTACATTTCCATACACTGATAATAAAGTAGCAGAAAGAGAAATTAAAAAAACAATCCCATTTACAATTATACTAAAAATAAAATACCTAGGAATACACTTATAGTCAAGGAAATGAGAGACCTGTACTCCAAAATACTCTAAAACAATGATGAAAGAAATTGATAACACAAACAATGGAATGAAATTCCATGTTCATTAACTGGAAGAACAAATATTGTTAAAATGTCCATACTACCCAAAGCAATCTACAGATCTAATGCAATCCCTATCAAAATGCCAACAGCACTTTAAACAGAGCTAGAACAAGTAATCCCAAAATTTGTATGGAACCACAGAAGACGCTAAATAGCCAAAGCAATCAAAAAAGCTGAAGGTATCACAATCACAGATTTCAAGATATACTACAAAGCCGCAGTAATCAAAACAGTATGGTATTGGCACCAAAAAAAAAAAAAAAGGCACACAGACCTATGGAACAGAATAGAGAGCTTAGAAATAAGCCCACAATTATATCAATTAATCTTGACAAAGCAGGAAAGAATATCCAATGGGAAAAAGACAGTCTCTTCAACAAATGATGTTGGGAAAAACTGGACAGCAATATGCAAAAGAATGAAACTGGACCACTTTCTTAAACAAAAGTAAACTCAAGATGGATTAAAGACCTAGATGTGAGACCTGAAACCATAAAAATCCTAGAAAAGAGCATGGGGAGTAATTTCTCTGACATCAGCCATAGCAAAATTTTTCTAGATAGGCAAGGGAAATAAAAGCAAAAATAAACTATTGGGACTGCATCAAAATAATCTAAGCAGTGAAGGAAACAATCAACAAAACTAAAGGCAACCTACTGAATGGAAGAAGATATTTGCAAATGATTCATCTAGTTAGTGTCGTCCAAAATATATAAAGAACTTAGATAACTCAACACCCAAAAATAAATACTCCAATTAAAAATGGGCAAAAGACATGAAAAGATATTTCTCCAAAGAAGACACAGAGATGGCCAATAGACACATGAAAAGATACTCAACATCGCTCATCCTCAAGGAAATGCAAATCAAAACAACCACAATGAGGTAGCACCTCACATCTGTCAGAATGGCTAAAATCAAAAATTCAAACAAGTGTTGGCGAGGACACAGAGAAAAAAAACCCATGCACTGTTGGTTGGGAATGCAAACTGGTGCAGCCACTGTGGAAAATAGTATGGAGGTTCCTTGAAAAGTTATGGAACTACCCTATAATCCAGTAAGTGCACTACTGGGTATTTATCCCAAAAATATAAAAACGCTAATTCAAAGGGATACACGTGCCCCTATGTTTATTGCACCATTATTTACAATAGCCAAATTATGGAAGCAGCCCAAGTGTCCACTGATAGGTGAATGGTAAAGAAGAGGTGGTATATATATATCCAGTGGATATTGTCCAGCCGTAAAAAAGAATGAAATCTTGCCATTTGCAATAACTTGGATGGATCTAGAGAGTATAATGCTAAGTGAAATAAGTCAGAGAAAGACAAATACCATATGATTTCACTCATATGTGAAATTTAAGAAACAAAATAAATGAGCAAAGAAAAAAAGACAAACTAAAAACAGACTTTTAACTATTTTTTTTAAGATTGATTTATTTATTTATTTATTTATTAGACAGAGACAGCCAGCGAGAGAGGGAACACAAGCAGGGGAAGTGGGAGAGGAAGAAGCAGGCTCCTAGTGGAAAAGCCTGATGTGGGGCTCGATCCTGGAACGCCAGGATCACGCCCTGAGCCGAAGGCAGGCGCTTAATGACTGCACCACCCAGGTGCCCCCAGACTTTTAACTTTAGAGAACAAACAGATGGTACCAGAGGGGAGGTGGGTGAGAGATGGGTGAAACAGGTAAAGAGAATTAAGAGTACAGTTACCAGGACGAGCACTGTGTAATGTAGAATTATTGAATCACTATATTGTACACCTGAAACCAATATAACATTGTATGTTAATTATACTAGAATTAAATTTTTTTTAAAAAATATGAAAAGCAAATAATAATAAAATACATGGTGCTGTGACAATGAATCACATTCTGGAAAAGGATAACGTTGAATCCAATGGAACCAGAAATTTAAATACAAAAAAATGAAACTGTAAAATTACCAGAAGAAAATTACCAGAAGTTTATAACTTTGGACAGAGGAAGACCCTTCTGACCTGTGACTAAAGTCCAAAAGCCATTAAAAAAAAGATTGACAAATTTATTATATAAATTTTTTAAATTTCTACTAGACACTTTAAACAAAGCCGAAAAATAAGTAACAAACTGGCCAAAAAGAATTATGACTCATACCATAATCAAAAGCCTAATTTCCCTTAATATGTTTTAAAAAAAAAAAAAAACTCCTAGGGATTGAGGGAAAAGAAACCAAACCCTTCAACCTGTGCAAAATGCCTGATATCACTTGCAATAAATGAAATTCAAATAAAACTAAAGTACAATATGCCATTTCTCTGAAGCCTAGAATTTGCTAACATATTCTGCTGGCAAAGCTGAGGGCAAAGAAGTACTGCCTACTTTGCTGACTGGCATGCAGGATGCCCTGTGGAGAGCCATTTGGCCATAACTAAAACTTTCAAACGCACTTTCCCTCCACCCAGCAATCTCAATTCTAGGAACTTATCCAAGATAAACTTCCCATGTGCTAGTTGACACACATACAATGTTATTCAACTATAGCATTATTTATTGCAGCAGCAGCAAAAAAAAAAAAAAAAAAAGAGGAAAATAACCCAAATGTGTATCTATACAAGACCAGTTATATACATTAATATATCCACTTACCTCTAGGATACTGATATAGAAAGATGTCTATGATATATTGTTATGGAAGAAGGAGGAGGAAGAGGGGGAGAGTAAGAGGAGGAGAAGAGGAGGAGGAGGTAGAGGAAGAAGATAGTTGCATAAGAAAGGGATAAAATAAAAATATGTATTTATTTTTGTATACTTCAAAGATACGAAATTAATAACAGACAAGGCAAATGTGTAAAAATGAAGTGGTCAAAAACAGGCAAGAATTACACTTCCCCATGCTACCCCTTAAGTATTGTTTCTTTTTTTTTGAACCCTATGAAAATATCACCTATTCAAAAAGTTTAAAGCCTAAAGTGCCAACAGATGAAAAAAATAAAATAATTATCTTATTCATAATTACGAGATTTTAAAAACTAAAAAGAATTGAGAGCTCTTAAAAATGATGTCATAGAGATCAAAGATCCCTTGGTAGATTTTGCCTTTAATACCCTTTCATGACTTCTCCCTATGATGTGACTGTTTTCACAATAGCACTTTCCTTGCAAGTATCCTCCACACCACTTCTAGTCAGCAAAAAGAAGGATCAATAAACTCAGGAGCCTTCACCCAACACAGGCAGAGAACTTACAAGGTGATGTCAGCTTATTGTTTTCACGCCTAACAATTCACCCACGCACAATGGTGTAGTATTTCCCTTTTATAAGTGTACATTACAATTATTTACATTCCATATCTATACAGCAGCAACAATATGCTTTATGCAAGTACAAGAAAGAGCCAGAGGAAATGGGCTTGCACAAAGAGCATCAGGAAAATAGAGAATGGAGCTATAACTGTTTCAAGAAAGATGCATAAAATCAATTTCAACAATATGAATGTGTCAAAAACAGGCAACTGAAGCCAACATGCCTTCCCCATAAAAGAGACGGAGAATGCTTTCTCCCTTGGGGAAACCTTTCCCGCCAAACCACCCCAACTGATGGCAACAGATACACCAAATCTGCCAGCACTGAGACATGAAAGACAAACACAGGAGACATTCAAAAGCAATCAAGCATTTGAGAAAAATAAGAAGGAATGAATGAGTTGGTTCTGACCAAATTTAAAATGCTAAAGTAAGGAGACAAATTTGGAAATTAATGGAAAACATCACATACTAGAAAGGTTATATCGAGGGCACCTTAGGATATAGAGTATTTTCTCAAAATTCTTATCCAGAGCATAAAACAACAATACCATATTTTCTTCAACTTGGTGGAGCTGTTTTACGAAAAATATCAATCCCCATTTTATAGCAGGAAAACTACGGCTTAGAGAAGTGATGTCAATTGCCTACAGTCAGCCACACCAGTCAACAGTGGACCCAGAATTTCTGAAGCCTACATTCTTGACCTCCAAAGACATCAAAAAGTAACAGCAGACAACCAATGAGGACAAAAAACATAAACACAGTTTCAAAAACAAACCAAAACAAAACGAGCAATGTGAGGGCCATTTTTCAGGTGAACAGTATTTTCCCACGTCACAGGAGCACATGTCGGTTCTCACCCTTTTGCACAAGAGGAGAAATAAAAAGAGTAACAGCAACAAAAAGCTAATACTTCTCACTGTCTTCCTAAGTGCCAAGTTCTTTGCCTGCACTATTTCATTCTCTCCTTGCAACGTGTAACGTCAGTGCCATTATCATCCTCATTTTAAGATAAGGAAACGAGAACGTGGATAAGTGAGGCAACTTACCTCCTCACTCAGCTGCCAAGTGGCAGAGCCAAAATTCGAACGTGAGCCTGAACCCATGCTTATCTTAGAGGCCATAAAGCCTGAGGGTTTAGGCTCAGGGACAGACTGCCTGAAGGTGAATCCTGGCACTACCACCCTGGAGCAGGGCCACTGTGGGCCAGTTACCAAACCTTTCTGTGCCTGTGCCTCGGTTAACTCATCTGCAACAGGAGAGCGATGCTGGTTCTTACTTCATGGGGTTCTTATAAGAATGAAATGAGTTAATATGAATAAAGCACTCAAGTGTATGCCTGCACACAATATCCTATATGATCACAAACGTTCGCTATTATGAAGAGGACTGCTGTTGATATCTTTAGCACTCTCGACTCTTCCAGCAGTGCAAAATAATGAATGCTTATGAGATTTCCCTTAACCATTAGGAAGTTTATCTTCAATAAGCTGAACAAAAAAGAAAGGTTGCCGTATATTTCAGAAACTCTTCTCCTAAAAATATTTATGGGATTAATGGAATCTCTCTTAATTATCCCAAAAAGTCATTATAAGGAACAATGGGGTTAGATAAGTAAGCTGCCATTGTTTGTGAGAACATTATTTGACCTACAATAGGGAGAGCCGTGTACCAGCATTTGATTACATTTCCTTTGTACTTCTGATCACCAAAGGATTTGCTTTTAAATCCTTTATTAATATTAATTCTTTTAAAAAAGAAAACCAAAACATTTTAGCAACAAGACCCAAACATCCAAATTCCTTTAGAGCTTACCTTTACTCTCTGCTATTTAAAAAAAAAAAAAAATTTCTCATGTTAATCTTAAAAGTAGGATACCATAGTAATCCAAGATTTCATCCATACTGAGTTTAGATGCAGGAAAAAATTGTAGCCCCTCTAGTTCCAGTCTATATGTATGATTTCCAAAGCATCGGTTACTACCTCATGTAAATTCTGAACAAAAAAATAAATATGTACCTTGGGGATAATGACAATATTTTTGGAGAACTATTCCATCACACGATCATGTGAATATTCAACCAAAATGTTCTCTCTAAATTTAGAGACACACTGGAAATATGGAGATATTACTGAATTCCAAACTCGTCCAATTTCCCAGCTGGACCATTTCTTTATGTTTGCATAGATTGATGTTTTTTAATTAACTGACTTTGGACAGCACTTGCATTCTCTGTGCATAAAAACATCTTCTTATTTCCTGTTCACTTTGTGTTAGACACACTTGTCTGTTTCACCACACTGGAAAATTAAGTTGGAACACATATTTTCAGAGACATGTAGAGACCACAAAGAAATGAGGGAGGTGGGAATCTCTCCTACTGCCATTTAATGGGGAGGAAATATGAATTTGCTATGGACACACTCCCACAGAAGAAAAAATTAAGAAGCCTAACATTTGCCCATTTTCGACGGAATTTGTTGGAGGGATGAAACATCGTTTTTTAAATGACTCCGTAGGAGAAAGGCAAAGGAAACTATTTTAAGTCTACGATATCTTATTAATCTCTTGTGACAAGAATACCTTTGCACTTTATAACATAGGAAGAGGGCACGTGAGAAAGATGCATGCAAGGCAGGGGTACACGTCACCAATGGAACGAGGAAGCTTTTTCAGTGTCGCATGCATTGTCCTGTGTTCTATTTTAGGTGTCTCACCCATTCTGTCTCTTCTGCCAATACCTTTCCTTGCCATGAGAGGACAAGTGCAGGTGGTGGACCTGAGAGGCCACAGAATGGGTGAGACACCTAAAACAGAACACAACATAATACGTGCCACATGGAAAGGCTTCCTCATTCAATAGGCAAACGACATCATCGTGAGGAACGGTACCAACATAAGGCTGTGGGGGGAAAAGATGGGAAAAACGAATAAAACAGAAACTAAAATTTTACAACACATGACAGGACTAAAAATCTGCATAAAATAATAAGAAAGGGTTGTGTTCAAGGGCTATACTGTGTACCTTCTATGGGCCTTGCTCTGTGCCAGGTAAGTAAACTGCATAATGTCTTTCAGAACATTCA
Organism: Ursus maritimus; assembly: GCF_017311325.1. Classification (NCBI taxonomy): domain Eukaryota; kingdom Metazoa; phylum Chordata; class Mammalia; order Carnivora; family Ursidae; genus Ursus; species Ursus maritimus. The sequence continues at coordinate 18,316,056 of NW_024425119.1, read as the reverse complement.
CAAGTACCTAGTTTGATTTCCCAAAGACAATTTCAGCTGCCAGATTCCTGTGAGAATTGAATGATTTGGCATGAAGCATGCAGATCTGTGAAGATGAGTGCGAACTGGAAAGAAGGTGGACAGCCCCGAAACCATCCACAGTGAGAGGACAGTACAATAAACCAGAGTCAGGGAAAGCAAAACTTGTTCAGGGAACAATGAGCAGCCCAGCTGGAGCTAATGCTCAGAAGCAATGTGGAAATTGGAAGAAAGACTGGAGTCTGGGTAGAGCTGGATTCAAGTCCCACCGTAACACTGGCTGTGCAGCTCTTATCAAGTCACGTAACAGCTGCTGGCCTCAGGTTCCTCATGCATAAAAGAGGTAATAGTATCTATTGTCATGATACCTATCTAATAAAATTATTGTGAGAGTTAAATTGGGCAATACATGTGAAAGATGTAAGCCCCTGCCTGGCACACGGATGTTCAATTATATATATTATCAAACAGGAGAATAATGGCAGAAATGGGAAAAGCACTGGAATTAGCAGGTTGGAATTAGATAATAATCTAATCTAGAAGAACTAAAAGACATACGTAAAGATCCCCCAACTCTCTAGTAATCAAGGAAACGCTATCACAATAGTAAAATAACATATTTAAGCCATAGGATTATTTTTTTTAATATTTATTTGTCAGAAAGAGAGACAGAGCACAAGCAGAGGTAGCAGCAGCCAGAGGGACAAGCAGGCTCCCCACTGAGCAAGGAGCCCAATGTGGGACTCGATCCCAGGACCCCAGGATCACGACCTGGGCCAAAGGCAGACGCTCAACCGACTGAGTCACCCAGGCATCCCAAGCTGTCAGATTGGGATAAAAAGAAAAAGAAAAAGTGGATACTATCCACTGTTTGCGAACATATAAGGAAATAAGCATTTTCTTGTACCATTAATAGGTGTGTAGATTGACACAATCATTCAGAAGGACAAACTGACAGCAATGCACATGACCTTATACCACAGAAATCCTAATTCATGTGTACAAAGATACTGCTAGCACTTTAGTCCAAACCACCACCATCTGGCCTGCTGCAATCTGTATTAGTCAACTCTGCTGCAATAACAAACCACCCCAATATCTTCACATCACAATATCTTTCCCACCGTGTGGTTATGTGAGGGTTGAAATGTGCTACAGGCTGTGACTCTTGTGACTCTTCTTCAGATGTCTTTTCATTCCAGGATCCAGTCTGACTCTCTCGTGGCAAGAAGAAGAACCAGAGGGCTGAGAAGAACGAGGCAATCTGATTTAAGGACTTTAATAGGTCATGTCTTCACACTTTCTACCGAACCCAAGCCAGCTGCATGGTCAACCTTGACAGTTGGGTAGGTGGGTAACAGTGGGGAGGGGAGACACAGGAAAACTCTGGCAGGGTAGCACTGCATAGCAAATGGCAAGAAAGTAGGAATGTATAATCCTTGTCTAGGGAAAAAAAGGAAGTAATTGACTATGAATAATCATAGACTCACACTCCTAACTGGTCTACTGGCTTCCACGCTGCAGCCAGAGTGATCCAATTAAAACAGAAGTCTGACTCTATAACTCCTCTACTCAAAACGTTCCAATAGCTACACATCCCACTCGGAGTAAAAACCAGTCTTCATCATGACCTAAAAGACCGGACGTTTTGACTTCCCTCCTCCAGCCCATTATCCTTCTGATCACTCCCCCATCAAAACTCTTCTTTGGCCACACTTGCTTCCCATCTACCTCGGGGCCTTTGCACGTACTAAGCCACCTTGCCTAAAGTACTTTGCATTCAGATATGCCCTGGCCTATCTCTCCTGCTTCCTTTAGGTTTCATTCAAATGGCAACTTAAGAATAGATAATTGATGGTTACATGAATCTATACATGTAATAAAATGGCACAGAACTGCACAAACACACATACACATACAAATGAGTAAATGTAAAAACTGGGGGAATTTGAATGAGGTCTGTAGCCTACACCAATATCAGTTTCCTCATTTTGATATGATACTATACTTAACGCAAGATAGTACCACGGGGAAAGCTGGATAAAGTATTATTTGTACTACTTTGTGACTTTCAGTGAATCTATAATTATCTCAGAATTAAGTGTTTTTCTAAATGAGAAAAAAATAGATGAGCAATCTCCTTGTATAAAATGATACCCCCATACCATATACCCCTTTATTCCATCTATTCTACTTCATTGTCCTTATCATAAGCTGACAGATTTACATGTTTTAATATAGGTAATTCACTTATTTGATTTTTGTCAGTTTCCCCTACAGAAAATAAATCTATGGCAGCAAGAGCTTTGTCTGTTGTGTTTACTGTTGATTCCCTGGCACCAATTAGAAGAATGCCTAGTACATAGTAGCTACTCAATAAACATCTATGAAAAAGAATAAATATGCCCAGTAGCCAAAATTGTAAACTACCTCAACGTTCATAAATGGGGAATAAATTTTGATATGTAGCCAAACACCATACAGCAATTTAAAGAATGAAGTAGATCCTAGTACTCACACAGAAAGAGCCCATGATATATTGCTAAGAGTAAAAATAAGTTACATAAAATTGGTACAACATGATCCCAATTAGTAAAGCAGAAAATCATAATGCTTCAGAACAGGCATTATAAGTGCACATCCTTGTTCCACTCTCCATCTGCAGGGTGGCCTTGAACAGGTTATTTAATCTCATTGGCCTCAATTTGCACGTCTGTAAAATCAAAATTATGCTGCAGGGATTAAATGAGTAAAGACCATGATGTTATATACTACATCTCTAGTACTCAGCGTATTATAAATATTTAATATATATCAGTTATGATTATTATTTACATACAAAGATCCGATAAAACTATACACAGAAGTGTTTCAGATCCACAGAAAAAGGTCAAGAATGAAACAGAAAACTGTTAGCAGCTGTGACCTCTAGGGAGAGATAAGGGAAGGGATGTGGGACAAGTTGTTTTTTGGGTTTTTTTAATTAAAAAAACCACACATCCAAGTGGTCAAATATAAATCATTTTAAATTACATAAACGAATCCTTTCTTCCATAACTGATGGATAATCAAGGATTAACTACAGCTGCTTCACCTAAATTTGCAGTGGATTTGCAGGACGCTGGAGCCCACACACATGGCTGAGGCTGCGGGACCCTGGGACCCTGCCCCAGCGCTCCTATTTGCTGAGAGATGCTGATGTGGGCGATGGTGCCCAAGGTGTGCTGAAGGGTAGGAGTATGAGCACACACCTCTCTCTCTCTCTCTCTCTCTCTCAGCTCTCTGCCCACTAGGGATTCTATTAAATGGGGCCTCACACTATGGAAAATTGTTTTCAACTCAGAGAACGCTGCTAAGGACTCCACCACTTGTTGGCTTCCAGCTGGTGGGTCAGTTAATTTCTTGCCTCATTTTCTCCAGGTTATAGTTTGTCTTTTGGAAAACATCTCCACGTTGCAACTCAGTACTCGCTTAGCTTGTTGCTCAATTACGCTAAATTTATTTTTCCTGTTGGACATTTGCGAGTCATCTTTCTAATCTTGCTACTTCCTGCTTTTATCTTTTTTAACTTTAATTTTAAATCCCACATTTTTATGTTTAATCAGCTTTGTTTCTTTGCTTACCAGCCTCTTTCTCATCTTTTTTTCTCTTCATTTACCATTATTTTAAAACAAAATTTTGTCATTCTAACTTTTATTATTTTTGTCTTTTATCCACTTTATTTTGAAATTCAATAAGTTCTATGAAAAAATGTCATCCTTATTTCTTTTAGCTTTTATTTTGTTTAGGTTTGTAAAATCTTTTATCTCATTTTTAATATAATCCTTTTTTGTTTTGTTGATTTTGTGGAAAATTAAATCAAATTTTTCTCTTCTCCTTTCTTAAATTTTAATTCAGTTTTATGTCATGATTTGCCTTTATAACGGTTGGCTGACAGCACAGGCAAAGTGGTGGCAATATAGACAAACACCCCATGCTTTTTAGGATAGTCTGGAACTCCATGATCCTTCAGCTGTCCCTGGAGCCCCCCGCAGTTCTATTACCCTCTTCACCCCTACTTAGCAAAAGGTCTCCTTTTATAATGTTTGTTTTCTAAATATATTACTCCACAGTCATCATGACAGAGTAGGTACCATCTCACCTCTCTGTGAGGAGAGCCCTATTCAAAAACTCACAGTTAGACCATCATCTAAGAAGTCCAAGTTGGGCAAGAGATTATCATAAGAGAAGACTCCTTTATCAACATGCCTGGACTAAGTGTGGCTAAATCACCCATAGATTTCTATCAAAGAAGCCAAAGTCCAGGGTCCATAATCAGATTTCTGACCTCACTTCTATGTCAGCCTGATAACTTACTTCCATCTTAGCCTTCGCCCTTCTCCGCAGACCTCTAGAAGGACCCTCCAATGTATTTGTGTCTTCAGCTATCTCCCCTATGAGACATAAGAAGCTCAGAAGAACTGAGTTGATCCTTGATAGAGCAGGACAGAGGAGGGTTTTTTGTTTTGTCTTAATTGAGCCGGCTCTGCCTTAACTGGATAACATGATAAACGTACAGTAAAACCATTAAGTGGTATTGTCTATTTAGCCTATCAAAATCAAATGCAAAGATAATGTTTCTTCAACTGAAGGGATTTATATGAACCAAAAATGTTTCAAGATACAGTACAACAGCTCAGTTTGGGTTTCTCCTTCCCTATGTCCCTCCCCCAAAGAGAAACACAAAGATATATGAGAAAATAACCTGGTTAGTTTTCTGGGCTTGGGCCATGACGTTGATTTTTCTAATTTCCTGCAGTTTTCTCCCATTATGCCTCTTGTTTATTCTTTTTGGACCCTTTCCCTGTGGACCCAGCCTGCTGTTGCACAATCCCCGTGATTTTATCCACCCTCCACCAACAGTCCTAGGAAATGACATTGGCCAAGTACCCTGACCGAAGATCCAAAGCATCCAGCCATTTCTGTTCACTGCCCACACATATCCAGTACAACCCTCTGCAGTCACCTCACTCTCTAGTGAAGGTCCTTGGGCTCAGGTATCTTCCAAGGTCTGTCCACCTGGTTAATAACTTGGCTCATTTAAATTTGGTCTGTTCAGGGGCACCTGGGTGGCTCAGTCGATTAAGCATCCAACTCTTGATTTTGGCTCAGGGTGGATGATATCAGGGTCGTGAGATCGAGCCCTACATCAGGTTCCTGTCCCTCTGCCCCTCCCCTCCTCTCTTTTTCTCTCTCCCCCCTTCTCTAAAAAAAAAAAAAAAAAAACAATATTTTTCAAAATAAATAAATGAATGTGGTCTGTTCGACCAGCAACTGCAACTTTAACTCACACTAAACTGCATACTAATGCCAGTGTCTACATTTCATTATCATTAGTAACATACCACCCAGTGAATGTGAATCCCTAGGAAATAAGCTGCAAAAGAATTCAACAGCAAAGATCTTCACGGGGTAGTTTTTCTAATCCACTTTAACAGTAGATACCTGCTGCAAGAGACGTGTGTTTTGGAAATCTATTTGCTGTGTTCAGTGTTTAGGATCCTCCGTTTTTCCTAGCCATGCGGGGGACAGACCGATCTGTACCACAAAGGCCGCTCTGATGGCTGTCTACTTCAGAAATCACCTGCCGTGCAGTTCACATTCTAGAAACAGAATGTCCATTTAGCTCATCCTTTCAGTCCCCAGATGAGCTGCACACACCTGCTGGCCCACCTGGGCTGTGATAAGGAGGAGAAAGCTTGGCCATTAGCTTTTTCCAATACTTTGTCTCACTTCACTTCAGGCTCTGACAGAAAAGCATTTATCAAATAAAAGGCATGACTGTATTCCAGAAAATTATAAATGTTTAAGTTTATGCTGCTAGAAGAACTTGTTAAGAGAAGCCTAATCAGGGTTTCCAACAGGGTTTCCAGAAAAGACATTCTTGAAGCTCCCCAAAATTTACCAAGTTGTTCTGATTCAGGGAAGTGATCATGGTCTTGCATGGCAGAGAGTGTAAATTGATTGTCATGATTCTAAGATTTACAGAAAGCTTCTGCCAAAATCCCAGAGCAGAAATAAATATATCACTTGCTGCCAAACCATGAAAATAAGAAATTAAATTAAAATATTCCACTGAAAATCAACCTGGAGACAGAAACTAGCTAGAACCAAAAGGAAGAATTTGAAGATGTCTTCTAGGGTCAGAGATGATACCATTTAGGAAGTATAACCAACACCAGATTATACCCATATTTAATACAAAATGTCTTCCAAGGTTCTGAGAAACTAAGTTTAGTAACTTCTGCTGCTCATAAAAGGTTTTATTGCTCATACCAATGGAATAATCCAACACAGAAAAGAAATGTCTGCCCAAAGATGTTCTTCTCAGCCTTATTTGCAATAATTTTTATCTAAATGAAGCCATCTAAATGATCTAAAATTGTGAAATGATTAAGTAATTATTCAATAGTAAATGAAATGATCAATGTCAAATATACAATGGAGTAATCTTCTACACTGAAAATTATTTTTATAAATAGTTTACAATAACATGAGGAAATGATTTTTTACAACAATTTTAACTGGAAAAGGGCAGGATAATAAGCAGCATATATAAAATGATGAAGATAAAAAAAGAAATTTTAATTAACAGACATATCCACAGTTAGGTATGGAAACATAGGTGACATTTCACTTGTCTATGTAACATGATGTTGACAAAGATTTCTTTTTCCTTTGCCCTGGAATTAACAACCAAGATCCAAAATTGTGGACAAATGTATTAAGTAAAACGTCCTAAGCAGGTCAAAAACAATAAGGCCAAACACAACCTCAGGGTTGATTAAAGAGAAGCTCAGCTGGTTCTGCCATTCAACCTTCACCCCACCACTATTTTAGCTAAGTCAAATAAACAGACAATCAAGAGAAAGGAAAAGAAATAAAGAAATGACCCAGGTTATTAGGACTGAATTATTCAAGGTGAATGGGTTTCTGGACCCTGAAGCCAAGTAAAAAGGAATTCCCAGGGAATCAATTGCCTAGGAAAGGAAGTCACCATCCAAGTGTTTATGGGGCCATAGAATGTGTGGACCCACACTGGTCTTACCATTGGAGAAAACTTGAGAGAGTATGATATATTTGGAGACTTACATGAACAAGACACTTTGGTCCACTTCTGAATTAGGTATTTCCAAAGAAAGGAGGCGTGCCAGAGCACTGGTTCCCACAAAGAAAAAAGGGACAGTGTATCTGAGATGAAGATGGATAGCAACCCCACACACAGTCCTCTCACACCCTCAAGAGGCACAAAGGACAGCACAGAGGTTCCCAGGAGGCCATGTGAGGAAGCACAGAGGTGGAGACATGAGCCACGAAGCTGCCACATTCCCCACTAGGAAAAGAGGTGGGGCCCAAAAATGCCCCTTTCCTTTGAAGCCAAACACCTCCCCAAGAAAAGAGTACTTAATGGGGCGCCTGGGTAGCACAGCGGTTAAGCGTCTGCCTTCGGCTCAGGGCGTGATCCCGGCGTTATGGGATCGAGCCCCACGTCAGGCTCCTCCGCTATGAGCCTGCTCCTTCCTCTCCCACTCCCCCTGCTTGTGTTCCCTCTCTCGCTGGCTGTCTCTATCTCTGTCAAATAAATAAATAAAAAATCTTAAAAAAAAAAAAAGAGTACTTAACATCTCTATGGATACTACCACAAATGGAAGTGACTAACAGGGGAAAGAACCAAACTAAGCCACTGCAAGACCACCCTGCCCTCCCAACGCCACACATAGAAGAACGCAGTTTCTCCTATACTTTCTGCTGGCTCACCCAATATACCTAAGGGACCAGTGAGAAACCAAAGAAAGGGAAAGAGAGGTGGAGACCCAGACAAAAACCACGTCCCTCCCCATCCTAGCTCTACTCCCAACTGGGGGGAGGGGGGAGGAGTCTTTGGGGCCTAAACTGGCTGGTGCTGATGGAAAAGGAGGAGATATTCATGGAATTGAATATGAGACTGATGCTTCACCCTGGGACATACACAGTGTTTAATAACTGAAAGAGACTGGAAAATATGGGATAGGTGCAATGTATTGATAAGCAATGTAAAGAAGTTGTTCGCCATGACACAGAAGTAACTGGAGAAAATAAAATCATTTCTATTTCTAGCCCACCAAGACCACAGTGTTCAATAAACTAGTTATATGTTTTTAAATGTGCTATCATCATCATACAGAGTTTTTGTATTTCTTTCTGTTTTCAAACTCTATGCTTAATCACTTTTAACCTGGTCATATCAAATATTTTGGGGGATTCAGGATATATAAATTCTTTTTTTTTAAGATTTTATTTTTAAGTAATCTCTACACCCAATGTGGGACTTGAACCCACAACCAAGATCAAGTCACATGCTCCTCCAACTAAGCCAGCCAGGCACCCCAAGGATATATAAATTCTTAAGTCCCAGAGCTCTTTATCTGCTCCTACCATAAAGGCCTTGAATATTTTATGAACATGTCTAATTTTCCCCATTAAACTGACACCTCTTTGAGTACAGAATTTAAGGTTGATATATCTTTTTATCCCCAGAGTATTAACACTGTGCCTTGCATATAGAAGTTACTCAGTAAATATTAATGAAATGAGCTTTTGTTCATGTATTTTACTGCTATTTCGGAGTAAGTATATGAAAAAGTTGCTTACATATTTATTAATGAAGAGCGATCTGAGTGATGGGTCATTTAGTTCTGGAATTACAATTTGGAGACCTATATGAGTCTTCTCTCCTAGTAGACCAATGGTTAACTAATGTAGTTGTGTTAAATGTTTACAATCCAATCTAATAACTTATGCCTTCCAGTTTATCGTAAATTGAGAAAAATGTCCCAACTTACTTTAAATTGGGAAAACCTTCAAGTTCAAGGCAATGATCTCTATTTCCAACTTCTCAAAAATAATTCATGCAATGCTGAACCTTGAAAGTGTTATTCATCCTTACTTATCCTAAAATAGCTAATGATTAATATGAGAAGAATCCTATATTATAAATTATTATTACATATGTCCAAATGAAATACAAACTTGAGGAAATTAAGGTTAGTATCCTAACCTCTTAGATAGTAAATCACATTTATTGAAGTTGACTAAGTACAGTTGGCGAAATAGTTGTATGCATCTAGACAGCCTGAAAGTCACCTATAGTTATGCTATGCAAGAATTAAGGCCAAAGTGTTATTTTAAATGCATAGTTTAACAGCTATGTCATGATTCCATATTTCAACAACAAAGAAAATTATTCAAAGTCTACAATCAGAGAAAAGCTTTCCCCAGACTAAAATCTACCAGGAAATTTAATACATGAAGCATCATTTTTTCTCTCAATTATTTCTTCCATGGGTATTTTAAATATCCATTTGAACTAGTTCTCTCCTAAAACCATACATGTAAAATGACTTAGGCGGTCACAAATGTTATCACATGTATACAGAGACAAACTTGACCTAAAGAAGTATAAGTTATAGATGTTTGTGTCATCACTTAGTGAAAATATCAACAGTCTACAATCCAAATTAGAAACTCAATTCATAATTGTAATAGAATGGTACTATATGAATGCAATTAAATGTAGAATTGTTTTGTATCCTGTTTCCCTTCAAAAATATATTTGATCACTAAAAAATGATGACAAGTATTTTTAGGGATGAAAAAATTTAGAGAAAATAACGTGAAAAGGTTTTATATACATACAAATTACATATATGATGTGTGTGTATGTGTGTGTGTATATATATATATATTTTTTTTTAAGGTCAGCAACCTCAAACTAAAATTGAGCCATCCTATCTGAATGTTCAAGAGTTCTGATTACAACCTAAGACAAAACAAATGTCTTCTACACTAAAAAAAAAAAAAAAGTCAGCGTAGTTACTATGAATGGGTTTCAAACCTTGCTCTAAGCTTCCTGGCAGCTGAAGAGAGAGGAAAATATAGTGGTCTGTTACTTAACCTCAGCAGTGGATTTATGACAGTACTCTCTTCAAAGACACATTGTGAAAATATCCTGAGAAAATGTAGGTGAAGTGTTTGGCATCGGGCCTGTGCACAGGAGATGTGTAAGAATGTTATCTAGTAGTACTATCTAAAAGGAAAAGACAAGGGAAGTTGCTCATGAAAGACACAGTTAATGCCAAGTACCAAATCCTGAGAGAATTTTCCTACGTGGATCGTTGTATTAGGAACTTAAATGAGAGTGATTTCATTGAAATTGACTGCGTGTGCCAGTAGAATCTGAATCGCGATAGTTCCTTTTTTCAAGGAATGCTCATTGTATTGGTGTCAGACACAATGCCTTGCACATAATGAATAGTCATGTTTAACTGATCTTGTTACAAAGTAATGCTCTTCAATAAATATTTCTGGCTCTCAAAGCCTTTCCTTTTTTCCTCCACAGTCTGTAAATTACCTGAGTGTTGGCCAAGGCTCTCCTCTTCAAAAATTCCAACTACTTGCAAGGGGAAAAATAAATCTAAATTCCCAGTCAATGCCACCTGCCATAATAAAGCACATCTACTCATCCACAGCCTGGAGTTGGAACAGAGTAGAATATGCATCATGCCTTCCTTATTGTGTTGCAAGCTGAAATTCCACCTTCCTAAAAAAAAATATGAGAATTTGAGTCAATCTCAACTCCCTGATTTTCCCCCGTACCTCCCATTCTCTTTATAAACAAGTTCCAACTTGCTATCTCTGTTTCCTCCTTATACTCCTACCGTACCAGCTCTCCAGTGAAACTGCTCTTGCATTGCAAGGTCTCAATGACTCCTCATTACCATACCTGATGGACATTTCAATTTGCATGTATTTATTGACCACCATAAAACATATGTATTTTTAAATACATCCTCTTTTTTGAAATTCTCTCTTCCTGTAACTTATATGACATCACATTTTCATGGTTTCATGGTTCTCCTTCTACTCCTTATCATTTTCTTTCCTCCACCTAATTCTTAAATGTTGATGTCCCCAGGAATACCGGCACTGGCTCTCTTCTCTCACTTTTACAGCTTTTTCTAGGATAATTTACTCTTATGCATCTTTCCACTACCCCATCCTGCCCACAAAGCCATCCCTGGACCCTCTAATCTACTCCAACAGGAAAGGAACCATGAAAGCTTTGCATCCTCAAGGAGCATGCACTACAACGCAGCCATGGAGAATGAAGTGGGGGGGGGGGGCTCCCAAAGGACAAAGTCAGGAGTCACAGAGAACACACACTAGCGAATTCCTCTCAGATAGCAAAGCCAAGAGCTACCAGAGAGCCTAATGAAGGAATTCCTCTAATACCAGAGAAGAAAGACTTCATAATTCCTTTCTAGCAGAATTTGATAACTGCTATGGATAATGACTTCTATGCCTTTCTCATTTCTCTCTTTTCTGAATGGGAAACTGTATAGCAGTTATTCTACTTGTTCTCTATCATTAGATTATGAGAGCTTATGGTGCAGAGTGCCTTTTAGTTTATAGGTTACCAAACCACAAGAAGCTATATCTATCTGACCCAGACATACCCAGAGAACAAGGACTCTGAGTTGGATGAGTAACTTAATGGCATTTGGGAGTTATCTTCCTTATGGAGGAGCTGACGGTGTCCTATGAATGAACAGCAGTATGTTCAAAGATATTGGGGAGTCCAAAATGTTGTTTGCCAATATTCATTTTCTTCTTTTTCAATGGTGGTAGAATCTCCAGTTTGGGGCTTGGCACAAGCTTCCCAGAATAGAGAATGCAGCTTCCACTTTCCTTTTGCAGCTCGGTATATGACTAAATTCTGACCAATGGGATTGTAAGCCTAAGTGTTCAGGTAGCAGCTTCTGGAAATCTTTTTGATGGGACCGAGCATGTGTGCCCTTTGCTCTCTTCCTTCTCTCTCCCTCCAACCTGCTGCGTGGAATTTAGATGTCACCATCCATGACAAGGCAGTAAGACATACGGAACCTTTGTCCCTTGTGTTATAGAGCATGATATTCATCTACAAGCACCAACTCAGATTTTTATGTGCAGCTAAAATAAACCTCTGTATCATTTAAGCCACTATTAATTGGGATTTTTTGTGACTTAGAGTAAAACCTAGTCCTAACAGGAAAAGTATATGAAATGAACAAAGGTCTCTTGCTTGAGCAACTGAAAGAATCAATGATGACACAATTCACTAAGATAGGAAAAGGACAGGTTCGAGTGAAGCAACTGATTTTGGATGTGTAGAGTATGGGGTGTTCATAAAAATCCAGAGACATTCTCTGAAGGGTAGTTTAGGCAAGAACAAAAAAATCTGAAGATCTAGAACATGCAAATGATATATAAAACCTCAAGAATGGACAAGTTCGTCCAAAGAACATATATATACAAAGTAGACAGGCAACCATGGTATGAATCCAAAAATATTATTTTAAGCCTACAAATTTCTGTCATTTCTCATGTTCTGGCTTTCATTTTCATGTTTACTCTGTATACACAGTATTTATGCTGAGCCAATCTCCTATCAGATGTGACCTTGCCCCACAGGAATAGCCAGTGGAAAACACTGCTCTAATAAAGTCAATGGAAAGTTCACAGACTTGCCCAAATCTTATCTGCCCTATTTATAGTCCAAGAAACAGAACTAGAACATTTAGGGTAAAATGGGCTTTTCTGAATAACCCCATCATTCACAATCATAACTAAAAAAAAAAAAAAAGTCACAAAATCACAGAATTAGAAAGTGCCCTCAGACCCTTCTAAACCAACATACTACCATAAATAAAGATTACATATCATAAGCGTAATTTATTTAGTAAGAATCCTAAATGAACAAATGTAAAAGCTATTCCTACAACGTGTTTGAAAGAATAAGAGAATAAAAAACTTCAAGAAATAACTTAGTAAATGTAAAAATATTGTTTCAAGTGTTTCTCATGTTGTTTCAAGGTCTTTTCCATCTCTAATATTCACAAAAACAAACTCATTGATGATATATTCTGACATCAGCAAGGAAGGTCAGTTTAAATATCGGCAGCCACCTTTTAACTGCAAGGTCATTCAAACATTGCTAGAGTTTACCAAAATCGTTTATGAAATCCCCCTCAGAGGTTTTTAAACATCAGTTAGACACTCATTTGAAGGAATTAGTTTAAGATAACTCGAATATGCTTCTTTTGTAGCAGGGAGTTGAACCACAAGATTGTTTTACTATGACACTATTTCCTGGCTGGAAATTGAAGGTGGGAAAAGAAAATAACAGTGAGTTTGAAGTTTGGGGTTTTATTATTTAAATCATTTCCTCATATTTAATGAGCTGCAAATTTCACCATTTATGGCATTTAAATACATTCAAGACTCTAGGACATTCGTCATGCCCTTGCCAAATGGGATTTATTTAATTTCTGACTAATTTATACTTAGGATTTCTCTGAAGGTGGCATAATGTCTTGGTTCTGGCTCCAGCTTTATAACTTCCAGTCAAGGCAGCAGAACCGCAAGACTGAGCTACCACAGTGGACGGACCTCTATTGTTCAAGGACATCTTGGCTTGCCGGGACACTCTTTGATACTTGAAACTAGTATTTGAAGTCCTAGAGAGAAGCCATCTCTATGGTTTGGAAGCAGTTAACTTTTCCAACCAACAAATCTATGCAGTCAACTCTTGATTAATGGGTCAATGAGGTGGAGAAAGGCAATGGCTGATCTAAATTGTAGATAAAACAAAACCGCAATTAAGCATGGTTAACCCACACCCAAATCACCCTGCAACATGCTAAATTAGTAGCAAAAGACCATGCACAAAACAGGAAGGGGAAACTGACCCAAAGACTTACTCTAAATGCAGCCTCGGAAATCAGGGCTATCAAGTGCACGGTTTACACAACAGTGATGGGCTGTGCTCCATACTCTTATTTTTTTTTTTTCTTTAAGAAAACTCTGGATATGGAACTCTCTCTTAAAGGGTGTAGGAAACCAAGGTCACTTTAAATTCCCCACACCCCAACAAGATAATTAGCAACAAGTAATGGAGCAAATTATTAAATGGCTGGAATAAAACATTGTTTGGTGATGACCACTAAAAATGACACCAATATTAAGACTCATTAAATGCCTGGTAAGTGAAATATTTATGTCAGAGTTCCTCTTCCAGAAACAGAGGACTGCCCTGACTGCACCTCTCTCAAGTCTGGCCCAAGACGACAGGAACTGAAAGGAACAAAGCTCCTGTGAGTGGGGCTTTCTAAGCTGCTGCTGCAGTGCCTACAGGTTACTAATTAAAGTATAGGGCATTATGGCCCAAGTGCCTTCATCCTCAGTGCTTTCCATCCAAAGACTATTCCAGAGGCAACAGTAAAGTTGTTTCGAAGGTGGAAGGAGACTAACATTAGACACAGTCTCCTTTCATGAAGAAGATATATGGGGAATGGGTGCACATGACCAACTTCCCTTAAACACAATCAGGGGACAAATTGACCTTGGTCAATACAATCTTGTATTCAATTCCCCAGTTCTTTTACTTCCTGCCCATGGGCCCTTGACCAGGTCCTTTATTTTTCCCTAAGGCTCTGTTTTCTTATAAAAAGAGAAAGAAAAGAAAGAGAGGGGAAGGGAGAAAGGGAAAAGAAATCTGTATGACACCTACCTTAATGGACTGCTGTGAGTGTCAAAAAGTTCATTATATGAAAGTTTTCTGCAAAGTATAAAAATTATAGAATACAAGGAATTACCAGGTTTAGACTATCATTACTTGAGTAATTATCAACTTGATGTTCTCCTAAGTACCACCTCATTCTTTTCTTTTTCAAATCCATACATATTTTTTCCCAGAAGTTGCACTTTCTAATGCAGGATAAAGATACAATACTTAAAAGCTACAATCCATAAACCACATATATACAATATGTGTCAAGCACCAGACCCAGCACATAGTATACCATTGTTTATATATACATGTGTCACATACTTAATTTGTAAATCGTCCAACAACTTCTATGAAATGGTGAACAATTTTTATAAAAACTGAGTACCTAGTGATCATGTCAAACACTTTACGTCTTACTGCTGGCTAAAATATTTTCCCTTGGGATGGCAGTCTTGATTCTTTTTCTTCCTGTCCCATTCTGTAGAGTAATTATCTCCTTCTCTCAAATTACCAAAAGAATGCTTCAACTAATAACTATTCTTTACTAATAAAATTTAGAAAAAAAATTGACATTTACTGTACATCTATTATGGGCTAAGCACTTTACATGTAACACTACTGAAACAAGTGAGAAGCCTCACGCTTGCTGACAAACTATCACTCCCCAGGCACTGTAAAAGGCAATTTCCATATGTCATTAAATTTGGACAGCAATAATTTTAAAAATGCCTATTTTTCAGATGAGAAAAGTAAGCTTTGGTGAGATGAGACTGGCCCAAATTCACACACCAGGCTGCAAATTAAGGATTCCAGGTCAGCTTTCTCATTCCAAATATGGTTAATTAACCAGCTGATTTGTAAAGGGGAATTAAGACTCACAAAATTATTCCTAAAGTAGCCAATTATCTATAGAACCACCACATCAGTGCGCATCCCAAGACCAAAATACTGGAAGTAAAATAAAAATATGGCTGCAGTTGAAAAGGAAGTTATCACATTTGACCCCATTTTTTTTTTTATTTCCTTTAGTTATAGTCTCCTTGGATTTGGGCTTGTGAAGCATTTCTTGGTTTTTGTTAGAGGCAGATGCCTATTGGGTCTTAGGCTGCTTTTTGGAGACCCAGGAAATGATGAAATTTGACAAGTAAAACTTTATGAACTAAAGAATTTTCAAAAACCCTAGACCTACGATAATGCTATTGACATTAATTCAACCAAGAAGTATTTCTTATGTAACTACTATGTTCTCAGCCTCAGCAAAATGTCATCCCCAGAGGCGACTAGATGCCCTCTTTTATCATTTTAGCATACCCTCTATGTTTCGTGCATAGCTGTTTAATATCTTTCGGCCGCATGAGGTCATAAACTAGGCCACATAAGGGTAGGGACTATGTATTTGTCTTGTTGCCTGCTCTATTCCCAGGCTCTTTCCCAGGGACACAGGGACAGGAACACAGGGACACGGACACACAGACACATACACAGCCTTTACTGAATACCTGCTCCATGAATGAATGAGCTAAAGGATTTAGCAGTTGGCCAGCCATACAGTCAATGGTAGAGCACTTTTTTTTTTTTTTAAGATTTTATTTATCGACAGAGATATAGACAGCCAGCGAGAGAGGGAACACAAGCAAGGGGAGTGGGAGAGGAAGAAGCAGGCTCATAGCGGAAGAGCCTGATGACGCCGGGATCACGCCCTGAGCGGAAGGCAGACGCTTAACCGCTGTGCCACCCAGGCGCCCCAATGGTAGAGCACTTCTGTTAGCATTTCCTAGAGCGGTATCAATTCTAAGCAAATTTCAAGTATAAACAAAAAAACCACCTGGCTTCAATATTTCAAAAATAACATTGTTGCACATTTTTTGCCTTATCAGAATGTTTCCTGTGGCTTTTCTACATATAAAATGATTAAAGCCAAACTCTCCAGACTGATCTCAACCAAAACAGGGAACAGCCTGCCACTGCACCTGCATTGAGCCATTTCTGCTCATTCCCAGAGTTACACTCACTTTCAAAGGCAACAGCTTCTTTCACATTCCCAGGATATTTTCCAAATTTATTTCTCAACAAGTGGCTGTACCTGTCTGGCCTTATATTCTGCCCATTGTTAACTATTAGTATTCTAAATGCAGCTCACCTGCACACTGGTTTAAAAAAAAAAAAATGTAACTGTCCTAAGGCAAAGAATAAGAAAACTATGCATTAGAAACAATAAAAATTAGTATTAAGAATAAACCTGTCAGGTTAAAATTTTCAGAGAAAGCCCCAGAAAAATAAATTCTCATAAACCTTCCCCACTCATCAGCATTATCACTATTTTAATTATAAAAAGAATTTAACTTTGTAGAAACAAATTACTTAATCAGGTTGGACTTTTAAGTCTAGAATCACTGCAAATGGGCTGGTATGTACACATGGAAATCAACATTTCTATTTCCAGAATGCTCAATTTCTATAACATCACCTTTGTTTCCCTTTACTAACAGTGTCTTCTTTCAAATTTCTCTCATCGCAAATGGGAGAACACCACCTCTGCAGCACCCTTTGCACACAAAGCTTTTCTCTCCTGAAATGATCACATCCTTTTTCCTGAACTTCTTCCATAAACGATTCTCTAGGATAACAACTCAGTCAGGACTTTTCACCAAATGAGATTTACAGCCTGTGCTTAAAATGGCAACACTACTTTGCTTGCACGGACAGAGTAATGATCTGTGAAGCATATTTTTATATGAACTCAAGATACAAAAATGCACTGCCCCTTTGTGTAACCTTTGACCACTGGCTCTAAAAGTTTTCTCGATGTATTTTGGTAAGACACGCTCAACCAGTAGTCTCCTTTCTTATGAATTTTCTTCTGCGGTTTTGAGGATTCTTTTTTCACTGCGCAATAGCATCTTTTGTCTCTAATAGCTACCGGAAAATCTTTTTATGAAAATGAAACTTTCCCTATGGAAATTTCAAAGATTTGTCAAGATACCAATCTCCCAAGTTCAAATTCCTTCTCTTTATCAGTGAAGTGAAATAACGTTATGGTTATTATACTTTCTTTCCTTTAATAATTCATAACACTGTAATAATTTAATAATAGTAAAGACTATTTTTCTCTTTTACATTTTTGCTATGAAATACATCACATATGTAAAAGATCATGTTAAATGTAGGAACTTGGCTTTTCATGTTTAATTCTTCAGTCCTCTAGGCATTATTTAAGATGATGTAGGGATCCAATATTGTTTTTTTTCCATCATTAAACATTTAGTGCCCCCCAATTTGCAGAAGGGTTCACTCTTTCCCCACTGATCTGCAATACCACTACATCATATATCAAGGGTACACAGAAATATCGGTATCTTTCAATGTCTGAGTTCTCTATTCTGTTCCTGTGCCAATACCACATGGTCATAATCCCTATAGCTTCATCATTATGAGAATTTCAGTTTCTCTCCATTAATAATCTCTTGAAATCTCACAGAGTAAATCCATACCTTGCTTTTATTTTTTCTTCATTAGTGTTCTATTATTAGCCCTTTGTTCTTACACATGAATTTCAGCATCATTTCCAAAATCCTTTAGGACTTTTATTTAACTTGCATTAAATTTATAATATATACATAATTTATATAAATTTATAATATATTATCTATATATAATGCATTAAATTTATAGATAACTATAAATGTGAACCTGGTATCTTTACAATATTGAATTTTGTTACCCTTACATGGTAAGTCTGTATGTTTGAATAATTTTAATATCTTCAAATAAAGTTAATGCTTTTTCCTGCAGAACTTGCACATTTTTGTTAGATTTACTTCTAGATTACACAACTGATGTTATTTAGAAATGCAATTGGTTTTTTAAAAAACTTTTTACTGAAGCAGAACATACAGAAAAATACACAAATCATAACTTACAACCAAGTGAATTATTATAAAGTGACCTTGCCCATGTGACTACCACCCATATAAAAATAACGTAATACCAGTACCCACAAAACTACCAGTAACAAAACCATTATATAAGTGAAGTCATACAGACTATATTATTCTCTGTTCTCTAATATCAGGTAAGACTCATCTGTTATTCCATGTAACTGTAGTTCATTCTTCTCCATTTCTTTATAGTATTACACTGTGCGAATGTGTGAATATAACACGACTTATCCTTCCTCATGATAATGGATATTTAAATAATATCCAGTTGTTGGTTATTACAAATAAAACTGCTATGTCTTTGGGTATATGTCTTGGTATACATCTTTTGGTAAAATACATGTACATACACATATACCTTTTTATATTTACCAACTGGTTGGATATCCTATTTTTTAAAGTGCTTGTTCAAGCCAATTGCCCTTTTTTATATTCAATTATCGGTCTTTATCGCACTAATTTGTAGTAATTCTTAACGTTCTGGCTACATGACCTCTATCAGTTCCATGCATTGCTGATATCTTTTCCCATTTACATTATATCTTATGATGAACAGAAGACCTTTACTTTGATGTTGAATAACTTACTAATAATACTTTCCTTTGTAACAAGCACTTTTTGTGTCCCTTTTCCAGAAATCACCCCCTACCTCAAAGTCATGGAGATAATCTCCAATGTTATCTTCTAGAAGATTTAGTGTTTTACCATTTACACTTAGAAACAGATTTTACCTAGAATTAACTTTTGCATAGCATGTGAGTAGGGCTTATGTTTTAGTTTTCCCATATGATTCTCTAATTCAGAACGATTTATTTAAAAGACTGTCATAGTCCCACAGCTGTGGTGTCACATTTGCCATAAATTATAGGAGGATTACTTTGTAGAATTTGTGTTTTGTTCCATTGGTCTATTTGACCAGCCTTGCATATGTAATGCACAATATTAATTAATTTGGGATCAAAATCAGTATTTGTATCTACTAGTGTCTCCTAACTTTGTTGTCCTTCAAGACTATCTTATTTTTCTGTATAAATTTTAAAAATCAACTTGTCAATTTACACAAACAAACATACACACAACTTTGTGGGAATTCTGATTAAGGCTGCACTGACGTGGGATGCCTCGGGTGGCTCAGCCGGTTAAGTGGCAGACTCCTGATTTCGGCTCAGGTCATGATCTCAGGGTTGTGGGATTGAGGCCCCTGTCAGGTTCTGCAGTCAATGCAGAGTTTGCTTGTACCTCTCCCTCTGCTCCTCCCCCCACTCACTCCCTCTCTCTTTCAAATAAATAAAATCTTAAAAAAAAGATTGCACTGAATCTAAGGATTCAGGGGTAGAAGTAACATGATGACAAGAGTCTTCCAAACCATGAACGTATTATAACCCTTCTTCTACTTGGATATTTTTAAATTTTTCTCTAGAAATGTTTTATAGTTTCCTATGAAAAGCCTCTACATTCCTCCCATTAAATTTACTCCTAGGTATTTGTTTGTCTTCACAAATGGCTTGTTTTTAAATTTCATGTTCAAATTGTTGCTGGTATTTAGAAACATAACCCTATTTAAATGGCTTTCTTATTGATTCTAATAATTATCTGTAGATTTTTTGAATTTTCTATGTATGCTGTTGTCATCTGTGAAAAACAACAGTGCCTTTCTTCCTTTCTAGTCTTTATGCTTTTTATTTCTTCCTCTTGCCTTATTTGTTGTTATTCCATTTCAAGAAGGAAAATGGAAAAATCAGGAAAAAAAGGAAATATGAAAAAAAGTAGGTTTCTGTTATCAAGTTCTGTGAATAGACTTTGAAAGAACACTCTCATCCATCTTTTCTTCACTCATAATTAAAGATACCCAACCATACTTCCCAGCTAATATTCAACCATTCCTCTAGGTACCTAATCTGGACCACATGGCCACACACTCTCTTTCCTGCTATCTAGACTTCCTACCTCTTTGACTCTCTCCTACATCAATATGCAAGACTAATATTCTCAAAGCTAAGGCTTCTTACTCACCTGTGAGATACACAGCATTGTGTTCAGTACCACACATTTGATCCTAACAAACCAATGACAGTGATAGTATTAGTTTTGGTATCTCTGTGGTCTTTTTATAATACAAGAGTGTGTTTTCTTCTACAATAAGAAAAGTTAAGAAAAGCTTTTTAAAATCAATGTTTGTTGAATGAAGATTTTATTGGAAAAATCTATACATATCTATAAATGTATATATACCCACAGATGGTCCCTGACTTATGATGGTTTGACTTACAATTTTTTGACTTTACAATAGTGCAAAAGCAATATGCTTTCAGTGGAAGCAGTACTTCAAATTTTGATTCTTCCCCCCAAGATAGTGATATATAGTATGATATCCTCCCTCCTGCTCTCCCACAGCTCCCAGTCAGCCAGACAATCACAAGGGTAAAAAACCAATACAACGAAGAACCATTCTGGGCCCATACGACCATTCTAGTTTTCACTTTCAATGCAGCATTCAATCAACTAATAAGATATTCGACACTTTATTATAAATAGGCTTTGTGTTAGGTGATTTTGCCCAACTGTAGGCTAATATAAGTGTTATGAACATGTTTAAGGTAGGCCAGGCTAAGCTATGGTGCTTAGTGGGTTAGGTGTATTAAGTGCACTTTTGACTTACATTATTTCAAACTTCGATGCACTTATCAGGATGTAACCCCACTGTAAGTCAAGGAGGATCTGTATATACTTATCCACTTATAGTTCAAGGAAAAAATATGGAAGGAGAAAAACAAGTAGGAAGTTTTGTATCATTGATGAATAAAGCCCATTTTAGATATGCTTACATGTGGGGCACCTGGGAGGCTCAGTCAGTTAAGTGTCTGCCTTCAGCTCAGGTAATCTCAGGGTCCTGGAATCGAGCCCCACATTGGGCTCCCTGTTCAAAAGAGAGCCCACTTCTCCCTCTCCCTCTGCCTGCTGCTCTCTCTCTGTCAAATAAATAAAATCTTTTATTAAGAAAGAAAGGAAAGGAAGGAAAGGAAGGGAAAGGAAGGGAAGGGAAGAAGGGAAAGGAAAAGAAAATACGCTTACATGTACCCAAGGAGGAAAACCAGCTTCATGGATCTGTTCTTTACATAAATTCTTTAGGACACTTTATTTTTTTTTTTAATGATTTTTTATTATATTATGTTAGTCACCATACAGTACATCCCCGGTTTCCGATGTAAAGCTTGATGATTCATTAGTTGCGTATAAGGAACACTTTATTTTTTTTTAATGATTTTTATTTTGTTATATTAGTCACCATACAGTACATCCCCAGTTTTTGATGCAATGTTCCATGATTCATTGTTTGTGTATAACACCTAGTGCTCCATGCAATATGTGCCCTCCTTAATACCTATCGCCGGCCTATCCCAATCCCCCACCAGCCTCCCCTCTGAAGCCCTCAGTTTGTTTCCCAGAGTCCACAGTCTCTCATGCTTCATTCCCCCTTCTGTTTACCCCCCCTTCACTCTTCCCTTCCTTCTCCTACCGATCTTCCTGCTATTTCTTAGGTTCCATAAATGAGTGAAACCATATGATAATTGTCTTTCTCTGCTTGACTTATTTCACTTAGCATTTTCTCCTCCAGTCCCGTCCATGTTGCTGCAAATGTTGTGTACTCATTCTTTCTGATGGCTGAGTAATATTCCATTGTATATATGGACCACATCTTCTGAATCCAGTTGAAGGGCATCTCGGCTCCTCCCACAATTTAGCTATTGTGGACAATGCTGCTATAAACATTGGGGTGCATATGGCCCTTCTCTTCACTACATCTGTATCTTTGGGGTAAATACCCAGTAGTACAATGGCTGGATCATAGGGTAGCTCAATTTTTAACTTTTTAAGGGACCTCCACACTGTAAGGTGGCTGTACCAACTTGCATCCCCACCAACAGTGTAAGAGGGATCCCCTTTCTCCACATCCTCTCCAACATTTGTTGCTTCCTGCCTTGTCAATTTTTGCCATTCTAACTGGTGTAAGGTGGTATCTCAATGTGGTTTTGATTTGAATTTCCCTGATGGCTAATGATTTTGAACACTTTTTCACATGTCTGTTAGCCATTTGTATGTCTTCATTGGGAAAGTGTCAATGAAACTTGACAACTCTCTCACACCATACACAAAGATAAACTCCAAATGGATGAAAGACCTCGATGTGAGACAGGAATCCATCAAAATCATAGAGGAGAACATAGGCTGCAACCTCTTTGACATCAGCCACAGCAACTTTTTTCCCCCACACATCTCCAAAGGCAAGAGAAACAAAAGAAAAAATGAACTTGTGGGACTTCATCAAGATAAAAAAGCTTCTGCACAGCCAAGGAAACAGTCAAAAAAACTAAGAGGAAGCCCACAGAATGGGAGAAGATATTTGCAAATGACACTACAGATAAAAGACTAGTATCCGAGATCTACAAAGAACTTCTCCAACTCGATACACGTGAAACAAATAATCAAATCTTTAGGACACTTTAAAATGAGAGAATTTCGGGGCGCCTGGGTGGCACAGCGGTAAGCGTCTGCCTTCGGCTCAGGGCGTGATCCCAGCATTCTGGGATCGAGCCCCACATCAGGCTCTTCCACTATGAGCCTGCTTCTTCCTCTCCCACTCCCCCTGCTTGTGTTCCCTCTCTCGCTGGCTGTCTCTCTCTGTCAAATAAATAAATAATATCTTTAAAAAAAATAAAAATAAATAAAATAAAATGAGAGAATTTCATCTTTATACCCTGCCCTTTCAGTCCTTCTCTTTTTTGCTGAAATTCTATTAAAGAGTTTAAGTATTTGTAGCATCTATAATTTTCCTCTTTGCTATACAAATAGTTTTCTGGTAGAAATTATACCAAGGTTACACATACACAGCAGGTGAGAATTTTAAAAATAAAATAAAAATTAAAAAGACAAAGATTATCTGGGGCTCTGTCAAACTCTGGCTGAGTGAATTTGAAAAAAGCCTCAGCTCCATTTTTTTTCAATTATGATATAATAATCTTGCCACTTGCCTCAAAGAATTGTGTGAATTAACGCGATAAAATAATTTGAGTTTCTTCAAAATAGGCACTCTAAAAATAAGTAATGTTGTTTCACACTGTTCCATTAACTTTGGATTTCCTTATTTCAAAAAGAAAATATAAGGAACAAATATAGTTCTATAGTAAAATAGACAAGTATAGACCTACTATAGTTCTATAGTAATATAGACACATATTTATATTCTAACAACTTGCTCTTAAGAAAATGATTATTTCAAATGCATATCTCTACATTACAATCTATTTCTTCCATTTCTTGAGAAACAGCATTCAAAATTTAAAAGTGTATTAGTCCTAAGACAAAATCAGAGGGACACAAATCATGAGAGACTCTTAACTATAGGAAACAAACTGAGGGTTACTGGAGGGGAGGTGGGTAAGAGGATGGGGTAACTGGGTGACGGGCATTAAGGAGGGCACTTGATATAATGAACACTGAGTGTTATATGCAACTGATGAATCACTAAACTCTACCTCTGAAACTAATAATATATGTTGATTTTAAATAAAATTTAAAAAAATGTATTTGCCCTTTGCCCCAAAAATTCTACCACTGTGAATTCTGCCTAAGAAACATGCCAAAATATTTTTTAAAAATTTTAAACAAAAATATATTTATTATAGCCTAACACAGAAAAAAAAAAACTCATGATGCAATAATGGGGGAATGTTTAAGTAAATTATGATTTAACCACATGATGAGACATCATGTAAACAATGAAATATGTATGTTTGAACAAGAATTTCATAACAAGAAGGAAGAGGGCTTATGTTATACATGAATGTATGCTAACTAGACTGGAACTTAAAAACCTAATAAAAATAAATAAATAAAAATAGAAGTTAACTGGGAAAAAAAGACAACAGAATTGTTTATACACTCCATTGCTATATACTTTGGTATATACCAAAAAAAGGATTAAAATGAAAAACGGGGGGCGCCTGGGTGGCTCAGTCGTTAAGCATCTGCCTTCGGCTCAGGGCGTGATCCCAGAGCTCTGAGATCAAGCCTCGCATCAGGCTCTTCTGCTGGGAGCCTGCTTCTTCCTCTCCCACTCCCCCTGCTTGTGGTCCCTCTCTTGCTGGCTGTCTCTCTCTCTGTCAAATATATAAATAAAATCTTTTAAAAAAAAATAAAATAAAATGAAAAACAGTTAACAATGCATATCTTAGAACGGTTGAGTTATAATTACACTATCCTTTTAATTTTTCTAATTATCTATCGTGAATTTTTATTATGCTTATCATGAGAAACTGGAAATCATATTTTAGACAAAATGCTTTCAGGATACATTTTAAAATCAATGGACTGAGTTTACCAAGAAAGGGAAGCAAAGCAATGCATAAAACTCTGGTTCCAACAGACAGACACTAGCAGACTCATCAGCACCTTACACATTTTATTCAACGAGTGAAATTAAACAACTAGTGGACCTCAGTACTGTGACATCCCATGCTCTAGTACCACAAAAAGCTCTGCAAAACAGCACTTAGTTACTTAGTACACCCCAGCTCCACTGTTCACTTCATTACTATCACTAGACCAGATATCTGGTTCATCTGGAAAACGAGCTCTGTTTACCAAAATTGGCCTAATGGGCAATTACTGCCCACCTCCATGACAGAGAGCTGAATTATTTACCCTTCTAAAACTATACATGTAGATTATCTCAGTCCTGAGATCACTAATAATTTATTTGAGGATAAAACTGTGACAACCAACTACAGTGGCTGAGTTAATGTTCTGAGAACCTGTTCTCTTTTCTCATTCTTTTGCTTTGTTTAGTTTGGGACAGGCACAGTTTTGCCCAACCCCATGGGCCGTAAACCTCCCAGAAAATTTCTTCCGCTTTCAAGCAGGCTTTGTTCATCAGACCGGAAGTGAATAATTGCTTGCACTCTGACCTCAGCAAATGGGAGATACGTGGAAACCTGAAATGCGAGCAGTGACATCTTCACTGTGTGTTTCGTGGTCATCCTCAAGTCACACATCTGACCATCCTTATTTTAAGACTGAGAATAGTCTCAGAGGAAAAAGCACGGGCTTTGAAATCGGAAAACATTTGCTCCAAATCTTGGCACAGTCATCTACTTGTCCTGCAACTTTGGACAAGTTGCTTGACCCCTAGAGCCTTAATGTCTTCATTTGTAAAATAATGGTAACAATTCTTAATCTTTTTGAGTTTGTAGGAAGATTTCTTGCTATAGGTAGAAGGCTTAACACAGTATTTCCTATCAATATTCATGAAGTTGTAGTTAAAATAAATGTACATGTAATTTAGCTAAAATAAAAATTTCAATTGGAACACTTCCTAAAATGAGGAAATAGAGCAGGTCCAAACCTGCTCAAAGAATCTAAGAACCAGAGAGAAGACCCTGCATTGATAGGATATGAAGATTGGGAGTTGGAGATTAGGAAGGAGGAGGTTTATTGTATATTTTCAGCACCTGGATGACATTATTTGGACTTTTTTTTTTCTTAATTAGTATCACTGGAGTCTAACACACAGAAAAGTTACACAATGTAAACGTAATGCACAATGAATTTTCATTAAGCATCCATATAAACACCCAACACCACAGGTCAAGAGACAGATCATTGCCGGCAACACAGAAACCCAGAGAGGGATTTTTAAAGAAAAATTTTCAGAGAACTGTCAACCCTTCACCTCAAGCCAAGAGACAGTAGCTTTAAAGGAGGCAATGTCCTCAGCTGTTAAGAACTTAGGGGCAAGGAGCTGACTGAGTTAGCCTATGCAGGAGAGTAACTGTTTTCTGGGAATTTATCAGTGCAAAGAATGTATGACTGTTTCTCTTGGACCAAATGTGGGATCTCATATAGGAGAGAGAATCGTATGGGGAATTTTAGATACTAAGAGTGCCTGCAGGAAAATGAACAAGCATCGACAGAAATAAGCAAGGGCTTTCATTCCTAGAGGTGTGGAGGAAATGAGCAAATAGATTAAATAAAAATGTATTTGCCCAGGTCAGAGAAATTGCAGGAATTACTACATGGGATCGCCTCTGAAAAACCCGTTTGCCCATGCAAGCAAGAATTAGCTTCAACGTCTGCCATATCCAGAGTATGTCACCGTCATCTCCACAGTACCAGTCAAGCAAAATGCCCCGTCCTCTCCTACCTTCCCATCTACCAACATGAGAAAGATCAGAAAGTTAGCAAGGAGAGGAGGAATTAAAAACTAGGCAGGCATGAGAGGAAGAGCCCATCACGCAGCTACAGATATGCCATCAATCTGGGGACACAAGTTTTCAAGACAAGGAGAAGCTTCAACTTTAAATCAAGTTGTGGCTTTTAATGAGAATTGATGGCTCTTCCATGTGACTGGACATTTTGCTTTTTGGATTTAGAGTGTTTGTATTACTTAAGATTGTCCAGAAAATTCATTGAATTGCATGTATTTTCAGAGTCAAGAAAAGAGCGAGAAAGGAACGATGAAATTAAAAAAAGAAATGCCTTTCTGACTCTACCATTCAAGTCATGTGTGCCCAATACACTGGGTTTATCATTCTTATTGTCATGGCAGGTTTTAAGACAGGTGTAGGAAACAGCCACATCTTACGTAAGTTGGACCTCCAGGCCCACCAGCAGGATATACAATTACACAAGAATATCTGCCCCGGTGAAGTAGCTGCCCCTGAATACAGTTTTTTAAGTGTTCTTAAAAACAACACTGTCTATTTTGATGTAGAATGTAGAGAAAATATCCGCATCCCTTCGTGTCCCTTACCTGAACTGCATGGCATGTGTATAGCGATAATGTGGAAGAACACCTGTGGACCAGGTCTCTAGGTTACTGGTCACACCCACAGCACATCCACCTGCTCCTTGCTTTGGGGTGCTGCCAGACTATTCACTGTACAACCTCAATAAAGCACGCTATGGAAAGGTTCATCCAAGAACATGTCTCTCCTGCACTCTGATATTGCTTGTACTTGTCATAGTGACCCTTAGGGCACTATAGCTCATCAAAAAAGCAGGGTTGTCAGCCTAAATGAAAAGTCATTCAAAAATAATCAAAAACGTAACTTTCTTTCTCTGTTTACAGCCTGTGACATATCATTTAAAACTCAAAGATTATAAAAGGAGGTTAAAATATCAAACCCCAGAAATATGCTGTCAATTAACTCCCACAAGCAGAAACAGATTAAAATCGAGTTCTTAAATATCAAAGCTGGTAACCTAGTTTATATTTAATAGAGTTTTGCAGTTCTAGAACTTAAAAACAGAATTAAAAAACCATCCCCTTGGGGCGCCTGGGTGGCACAGTGGTTAAGCGTCTGCCTTCGGCTCAGGGCGTGATCCCAGTGTTCTGAGATCGAGCCCCACATCAGGCTCTTCCGCTATGAGCCTGCTTCTTCCTCTCCCACTCCCCCTGCTTGTGTTCCCTCTCTCGCTGGCTGTCTCTATCTCTTTCAAATAAATAAATAAAATCTTTAAAAAAAAAAATCATCCCCTAGATCTTTGCATACTGACCGATGAATTAAAATTTAATTTTGCCATAGCTACGAGCTTTTAGTCAAATTCTAAATTTGGCTAAATTTGACCTAATATTTTGTGTACCTGTCTTCATTAAGGGGCTTTAGTCCACAACCCAAAAATATAAGAATTGTAAAAAAAAAAAAAAAAAAAAAAAAAACTAAAAATCATTTTATTTCATATGCCATTTTCCACACAGGGACAACAACAACCCAAAGGGATAAAGTGACTTATCTAGAATTGCCTAAGTAATTAGTTATGAAGATGAGTCTAGAACTCCAACTAATATCCTTTGCATTAAAGGAGATTTTCCAACTCTGTTTTCCACCACCTTTGGGCTCTCCAGAAGACTGTTAGCAATTTGCTGCAGACACCAGGCTCCATTATCCTTTCCCCATTTCAAACTAAGCAACTCCACTGTAATTTGTTTCACGTATTGGCTTCCATGTTAGATTTTATTTAAGGAACACACTTGACTAAAATAATTTGAAAATCATTGCTTTCTATGAACATCAGTGATTTTCAAAAAAAAAAAAAATGCCCTGTGAATCAAAGGAATAACCGTAAGCATAATTTCTCATTTTGCTATGCTCTACAAGGTAAACTTGAATTGCTACTGGCCCTTAAAAAACAACAAATATCAGCCTTTAGACTGACACTCCCCTCCCCAAAAAGTGCTAACTTGCAAATAAATCATAATTGGCCATTAGTTGGGCCTTAGCTGAATAACTGGTTTTAGCTACCTCATATATTCTCTTCCTTTGTTTCATTTCACAGAAGTAATCCACTCATGGAAAATACCTTTAGAACAGGACTCCATGTGAGATGGCAAAAAGACCAATAAGTGTACATCCGGCATTTCCACAAAAAGCAGGAAAGTTATATTGGGGATGTCAGCTGTAGTCATCATTTCAAAATCCTGTCATTTTTAAGAAACTGTGTGTCCCAGGATACCTTTACTCAGATATATATACCCCCAATCATTCTAGTTGCACAGAAGAAACTCTAATACCAACAGAGAAAAATCTATGCTCTGGCAATGCCTAAAGTTTCTTGCCATGTTCACTCCTTATCACTGACCATCATGTATCCTCACAATTGCTTTTTTAGTTAACTGAAAAAAGATGATGGGTAGGGTTAATGAATAGGAAAAACAACAACAACAAAAATGCAATTTTTTGGTATAAATTATACTGATTTTGGGGTTTCTGGTATTTAATACAGTAAACCAATTTTCTATGCTCAGCTTTGGTCCAAGTTATATTGTGTTATGCTGAATTTCTACAGAATAATGCGGTAGCATCGATTGCTAAAGAAAAAAGAGTTTGTATTAAAAATAGAAAGAAATTACGCTGTGTAAAAATGGATACCTTAAGGGATTTTATGTAGTCTAGATAAGGGAATACAATAAAATAACATTTTAATCATTGTATGTAAAAAAAAATTAATAAATTGTACTGATTTTTCCAAGAATAAGATGGCAATCACATAAGCCAAGACAAACAGAATCTAATGGGTAGTAAGTTAGTGTAAGGAGTTCAGCATATGTCTGAAGGCAAAGAGCTACCCTTTCCACCTTCTACGCGATTATCTGACCTGAAGTTAATTTTCTAGCTCTGTTCTGTTGGGAGCCCAAGAAAAGCTAGCATGTCGCATATTTTACAAGCAACTTGGCTTAGAGTAAAAATGACTGACCGGTAGCTGCATCTGGCTGGAAGACCAGTAAACACCTGACTGGGAGCCCATCTGTAGGGCCTAACTTCTTTCACTCAGCCTAATATTTTCAAGGTACGTCCATGCTGTAGCATGTATCAGCATTTCACTTTTTTAATAACTTTATTGAGATACAATTCACATGACGTGCAATTAACTCACTTGGAGTGTACAATTCAGGGAATAAAAGGCACAGCTTAGGGAAGAGAGTCAGTGACATTTTAATAGCGTTGTATGGAGACAGATGGTAGCTATGCTTGTGATGAGTAGAGCATAACTTACAGAGATGTTGAATCACTGTGTTGTACACCTGAAACTAATGTCACCTTATATCTATACTCAAATTTTAAAAATTAAAATAAAGTGTACAGTACATTGGTTTTTAGTATTCGCAGAGTTGTCCGGACATAATCACCTCAAAAGAAACCCTGTACCCTTTAACTATCACCCTCTAATCTGTCCATCTCCTCTAGCCCTAGGCAACCATTAATCCACTTTGTCTATATGAATTCACCTATTCTGGACCTTCCTGTGAATGGAATCATATTACTATGTGGTCTTTGGTAACTGGCTTCTGTCACTTAATATAAGGTTTCCAACCTTACTCCACATTGCATCACGTGTCAGTGCTTCATTCCTTTTTATGGCTGAACAATATTTCATTGAATGTACATGCCGTATTTTGTTTATCTTTTTGTCCACTGATGGCCATTTGGGTTGTTTCCACCTTTTGGCTATTATGAATGATGCTACTGGAACATTTGGGAACATATTTTCTCGGGAACATATGTTTTCATTTCTCTTGGACATAAAACCAACCATTTGCTGAGTCATATGGTAACTCCATATTTAATCACTTGAGGAAATGCCAGACTTCCAAATTGGCTGCACCACCTTATATTTTTACTAACAGTGAATCAGGTTATTCTCCATATCCTCTCCAACTCTTATCTGACTTTTTGATTCTATAAGCTTATTTTTAATAATCACCTTTTCCAGGGCCCCTGGGCGGCTCAGTCGGTTAAGCGGCTGCCTTCGGCTCAGGTCAAGATCCAAGCGTCCTGCTATGGAGCCACGCATCAGGCTCCCTGCTCAGCAGAGCGTCTGCTCCTCCCTCTCCCTCTGCCACTCTCCGTGCTCATTCTCTCTCTCTCACGCTGTCCCTCAAATAAATAAAATCTTTTAAAAAATTAAAATTAAAAAAAAATAATCACCTTTTCTTTCTCTAAAGGCCTTGCAAACGTCAGTGATATTTTCAAGAATTTTGCCCAGGCTTTAGCTTGTATAAATTTTCTCCCTAAGAGACAATATTAACAATTGTCTTTGTCAATCTCCCGCGCTCATCACCATCTTCGAAGCTTGCTCAAATTATCACCATTTCTCAAAGACCAGTTTGCATTGAGGGAAACAGAAGACTGGGTATCCACTTGTGCCTTTTTCTTCACCACTGAGAAGAAATTTTGCATAAAAACAATCCCCAAATATAGATGCTTTCTTTAAAAAAGAAAAAATGTTAAATTAATTTTGGTTATTTGGTACTTTTTTTATTTCCCTATATTATTCCTATATTGAATTTTATTAACATGTCATGAAATATAAATCAGCATTATAAAAGATTTAACCACAGAACTGAATAAAATATATTCAAATGATAAATGAATACCTACAGTATTTTAAATGCAGGATATAACCCTTTTGAAATAATCCTTTGGTTCCAAAAAATAATTTCCCCAAAAGTTTTTAATCAAATTCAAGTTTTAAATAGCAAGATTATTAACACTGTATTTTACTTCCAAAACCCTATCAAATGATTCTGATCATTTCAAAACAGAGAATATAACAAGGAATTCCATTATTATTCTAATCTAGTCTTATGATTTCATACAACCCAAAACTGCAAAGACATCTGGAATCAGAACACTGAGTTACTCCCTCCCTTTGCAGGTAAACAGAGAACCGAACACTGAACAAACTTATAAAGAAATGAGCTCAGGTTTAACTATCATGTCACATTGTTCTGGCAGCTAGCATGGTTATTCTTTGTTAAGTATGAAAAACAAAGAAGGATTATGAAATAAGCTCCAAGTTCCCTTGGGGATTAATATTATTCTGTATGTCTATTATTGAAATTTGTTAAATTCCCAGGACAGCACTCTCATATTCAAAACATATATAAACCTATTTTATTACTAACTGTAATTTTAAATTATCTTCCATTTTGGTTCTCTAATTCAAACCTAAGCCCTCCACATTTTAGCATGCTTAACTGAAATCTGTAAATTTAAATTATAACTGTTGGGATTCTCATATTTTCCAAATATGTGTATGTTCAGACCAACGTGCAAGCCTAACTTTGGTCACTTTTTGTTCAGTTCAAGTTCTTTCTTGTCCTCTGATATTAATCCTCCAGAAAAAAAGGGCAAAGCATCTGGTCAGTACCAGGGTTTTTCTAAAGCAGAGTAAGTAAAAAGGGTTTAGGAGAAGCAAACATCCCTCTGATTTTGCTGGCATCTTTTTAAAGCCTCTCAGGTAGAAGGAACATCTATACAGGGACATCTAGTGGCGAAGAGGAATCAATACAGTATTGGGTCCAAAGTACTGGAACTTTACCTTTGCTCCATTTTCATACATCAAGAGGAATAAATTCCTGAGCTCTAGATAATGGCCATTTGCAACACTAATAATAGCATTTTAACAACAACAAAAATAACTGAAAAAAAACAAAGAATTTGAATCGAATCTTCTTTTTTTTCATGCTAATGAAACTACGCTTACAGTCAAGATGGATTTATTCCCACCGGGTTTCTCTATTTTTTCAAGCCATAGTACTATTAAGAAGGAAAGAATGGTTTTACTAAAATTAATCTTTCCAGAAACACTGAAAGCCAGAAGAAGCCAATTCCCTTTTGGGTTGTAGAACATTAGTTCAATAGCATTATTTTATAAAGCAATATGACAGTAATAAAAAAAAAACTAATAGAAAACTAATGACTTAGAGCACAGTTAAAATCATGAAAATAAAATAAGAGCAAATCTTAATTAAACCATTCAGTATCCTTAAGATATTTTCTTATGTGCCTCTTCTACAAACATCTTCTTGCTTCTTTTTTTAAAATGAGATTAAAAATTAGGCAAAAACTTACTTCAATGCAAATACTATCTTCCCATTAGCTTTCTTTCCTGCTAAACAGGAAAAGCAACTGCTTTGCAGGTACTCCTGGAGAGTTTTATAGCAAAACAACAACAACAAAGAGTGAGCATTTAGATTTGGTTCTCAAAAGGAATGTGTTAGTAAGGACTACAGGTACAATGTTTTGATTTTAAATTAATATTGACCTTCATTTCTTTGACCAATTTGGAATCTTACTCAGGCTGAACTTCAGGCATGGGCACTGAACTGGCAAGATGTTTTGTTTTCACCTTGCCCTCGTGAATTATCTTCCACCTCCAGGAAAAGCAGCCAAGCACTGCCAGCTCCTCCGTGTACTGGCTCTTCTACTACCAATGCCAGTCCTTTTGTTCTCCATAATTATCCTCACTTTCCCCTCTGCACTGATAGAACAGTGGACTTTAATATTTTAATGGCCAATTCTCATTCACATAAGTTTATGAAAATATTAAGGCTGTATGTGGAATGGTTACTCAGTCATCAGGCAGAGCTGATATTTTCACTGTTCTGGGCACCTTATTTCTGACTGCCCAAATACTTGCTGTCTTCCTTCTCAACTGCTTGGCATTTACGGGGTATAAGATGATTTGGCCCTGACTTTTATTGAGGAATCCTAGAATTGCTAAACATCTCATTTTACGTACTCCCAGATCGTAAGTTGATCCTATTTTTATACAACTATGTCCTATATCATATAAGCATGTGATAAATACATACGTATATATAAAATAAGCAAAGTAGTCAAACTTTAAGAGTATTGAGAAGCTTATCCTTAGCTTTAAAAAAGCAGCAAAAGCATAAACAGTGATTCCTTGAATTCAGATTGTATAACTAGGAAAGGTGTTATATTATTATGAATTTTAACAAAAAGATCATGATAGTTATAAAAACTTATTATACATTCATTTAATATTTAGTATACATTTCTTAACATAGTCCCTATGCCTTGCCCCAGGATGTCCTGCCCACAGCTTTTCTCAGAAATAGATACAATGCTCATCATGGATTTTTTTTTTTTTTCTACAATTGAAGATCAGACCAGACTTAGGGTACAGTTAGGCTGATAAAGTCATCATATGTAAACTCACCCAAAGAGACAGATTAGGATATGATAAAGGAAGACTGGAACTGAAGGAATTGTGTGAATTTATAGTTCTGACACACAGATTGACACTGATATAGAGAGAAATAAATACAGATATAAATATGTATATTACATGTATTTTTATTCCTTAGATCTGCCCATTGTGGGGGCCTGGAAGCAATGACATCTCAGTCACAATGAATACACCTAGTGTCCAGATCTTGGCTTCTAATTACCGTTCTCCACTAAAAGAAATTAAGGTTCCTTGGGGACACGGCTGGTTATAGACAAAATTAAAGCAGGGAAAATACTAGATGAGCCTGG
The DNA here is from genome assembly GCF_017311325.1 of Ursus maritimus. Lineage (NCBI taxonomy): Eukaryota > Metazoa > Chordata > Mammalia > Carnivora > Ursidae > Ursus > Ursus maritimus. The sequence continues at coordinate 18,281,626 of NW_024425119.1, read as the reverse complement.
AACATGTTGTTATGCCAGAGAGCAAAGATGTGTGCAAGAATGAAGAAGATATGTCAAAAGGACACAGAAACTAGCTTGAACAAATTTCTACTGGGCAATTTGATCATTTTAAATAAAGATAGCAATGGAATATAACACACTGAATAAAATGAGAAACAAATAAATTTAATTAAATGGGTAAATCGATAGTTTGATGAAAAAAGAGATATTTTATAAAGCTATTTTATAAAGTACTTCTGCATGAAATACTTCCTTTATAGTGGAAAAGTGTGGCAGACACTACCTTAACTTAAAAAAAAAAAAATTCAATGAAGGGAACTTAGCATCACTTCTAGCATATTCCTGCCAAAATTCACAACTGAGTCTAATCTTGAGGAAAGATCAGACCCAAATTACGGGACATCCTTCAAAATAATTGGCCTTTTATTTTCAAATGTGTCCAGACTGTGAAAGTTAAGAAGACTAAAGAACTGTTCCAAAGTTAAAAAGAAGAAAAAAAAAAAAAAAAAAAACTAAAGGGAAATAACAACTAAGTGCAACAAGTGATTCTACTGGATTTTTTTTTTTTTTTTTTTTTTTTGGCTGTAAGTGGCATTATTGGAACTGATGAAACTTGAATGGATTCTCAAAAATATACCAAATTAATATATCAATGTACATTTTCTCATTTGGTGGTTGAATTTGGTTAAATAGGAGAATATCCTTTAGCATGAAATACACATAAAAATATTCAGGAATAAGTAACACACTACCAAATGATTCAGGAAAAAAAATGGTTCTGGTATTGTACTTCTAACTTTCTGATAGTTTATCTTATTTCATGGGGTGCCTGGGCGGCACAGCAGGTTAAGCATCCAACTCTTGGTTTCGGCTCAGGTTGTGATCTCATGGGTGGTGATATCGAGCCCTGCGTTCAGCTCAGCACAGAGTCAGCCTGAGATACTCTCTCCCCCTCTCCCTCTGCTCCTCCTGTTCATGCTCTCCCTTCCTCTAAAATAAATAAATAAATCTTTTTTGAAAAGTTTATGCTTATTTCAAAATTTTAAGAATTATATATATGGAAGTCTTCCCACACATTTGAGTAAAATTATTTTTAAAATATTTATACAAAATAAATTCAAACTTCAATTTCCACATCTGTCCCATTAATTTACTACCCGAATGAAAAACATAGCTCTATTTAGAAAGTGGTATATTTTTGTTTTCTGTTTGACATGATTCACTCAATCACCCACCCATTAGTACATATTAAGGAAAGTAATAAAGTCACAGCAAAGAATAAAATAGCGTCTTAGTCTTATTGAGTTTACATTCTGTGGAGGAGATGGACAATAAACAAGTAAATAATTTCAGATAGCAGTGGTGATCAAAAGAAAATAAAACAAGGCAATGTGAGAGAAAGTGGATAGGGAAAGAAAGGGTGACTACAGGGTCAGAGAGAGCTTCCCTGTGAAAGTGATACTTAAATGATGAGAACCAGTCATGAGAAAATCTGGACAAAGATAGCTCAAGCAAGGTAAACACCTTGCACAAAGGACCTAGGCAAGAAGAGAAGGGCAGCTACTATGTCCAGAAAGCAATGAGCAAGGAGAGATGATATGAAATGAGGCCCAAGATGAGTTGTAGGACCAGAGTCATGCTGGGCTTCCTGGGCCACGCTGAGAAGTTAGGGTTTTGTTCTAAGGACAGTGGATAACCATGAAAGGTTTCCAACTTTCAATAATCTCTCTTACTTTAAAAGATCACATTGTCCACATTACAGGACAAATGGATTGGTTGCAGGGATGCAAGAAAAGTAGCAATGTGATAATTTAGGAAATTATTACAGTATATATGGGAATTGATCTGGTTAAAAAGACAAACAAATAGGTAACAGTTGAGACAAAAACGAGGAGACAGACTGGGAATGTACTTTGTACTTGATACTACAAGATACTTTTGTAAAATACTATGTATTTCTGGTTGAGCAAATTCTATGTATTTGAATTAACTTTTGCCTAATTCAGTACTTAACTCTCTAATTCCGGCATGAATAAAGTAATTAGGAGCCTGTGAGCCTAGTTAGACTAAAAACAAAACAAATACAGGGCAAAATACAAGTGCAGAAAGAAAGGACTCCTTTGATATGTGCGTCTTTCAATAAAATGGCTGTTCTACCCTTACGTGAGAAGTACTAAATAGTCCTGGTTTTTGAAAGAAGTGTTAACTGATACAAAATGAGCATAAACTTGTCATTTGAAGCAGAAAGGGAAAATACATTTACAATTGGAAAACCAGAAAATGAGATGTTAGGAACTCCATAATCCTAAAGGTCTGTGTGGTGAGCTGAGGAAGAGAAAGAGTTTGAGAAAATCAGAATGTACGATATGCACTCTAGAAATTTTATCACAGCATACAACACCATAACCAGCTAATAAAGGAGGTGTTAAACTATCAAATTTGTCTAAAACCTGCAGAAACACATACCTGGAGCAAACTTTGCAATGTCAAAAGGTCTACCCAGATTAACTTCCCCTCCTGAATGCAAGTGATCTTTCAAAGTACATAGATCCAGAACATACCACTGTGAAGAACTCTTTGTTGTTGTTGTTGTTGTTGTTGTTGTTGTTGTTTTTCTGAACTCTCTTTACCTGCCTAAAAGCAGAGCCTTCCAAAAGAAGTCATCCCTCCCCAGGACTTTCATAACCAGGGAAGAATGACTCCTATCACCAGAGAAAAGAAGTTGGCACCAGGATAAGGACTTGCCTAACCAAACATTCTCACAAAACTATCATATCTTCCATCTATTCTGTGGGTCCATTTATCTTTCCTAAAAGTCATTTGTTTTCCCGTAAGTACCTTTATCCATTACGATGGTATATAAGCCCCAAATTCTGCCTCCTGAGTCACATTTTCTGTGAACACCCATAGACATTCACAAATACAAATCTGGCTTTTCTCTTGCTAATCTGTCTTTCATCAGTTTAATTAGCAGGCCTCCAATCAGCAACCTAAGAGGATAGAGGAAATATTTTTCCTCACTAATAGAAAAAATAAAAATAATTTCTTTTATAAGAAAAAATCTGGTCTCCCACATAAAGGACAAAACCCATTCCTCACCCACTTGTTATTCTCACAATGTATACATTTTTAAAGATATTTTATACATCAACTAGATTTTGCAAAGAATTTTAAGTAACACACAACAAAACACATCTAATAAAATAGTAAACTACCAATAATAATAACAAATAATTCCTAGGAAAATTTAAGACATGTAGAGAGGGAGTAAAGTGAGTATTGAGATAAGTGTTTATATAATACATTTTTCTAAGTTAGCCAAATAGATAAGAGAATTATGATTGATTTTTGTTGTTAAAAAAGGAGAACTAAAGATGCAACAGTTTGTCAGAGAAAGCAGAACTTTTTTTTGCACTTAGAACTGAACGGGAATTCTCACATGGGACTTACCTAATGGGGCACTGAGCCATGTTATAGGCAACTTCTTCAATAACATCCCCCTTAATAACATGCAAATGTAGTATCAGATTTCGTAAGGATGTTTCTTGCAGCATTCTTCCAAGAAATGTAGGAATAACAGTTCAATGGAGGCAGTACTTAACAGAGGTCAAGGTGGACAAATTAGCTCATTAGCATTTCCATTTGTCAAGCTTTCTTTTTCTGTGTTACTGGTGTGACTCAGCTGTTTAAAGCTTTATCACCCCTGGTTATCCTGATCAACAGAACGGGACAGAAGCTAGACTAGGAGTTCATTCCTCCGGTCCTCAAAACATGGCAGGTCTTGCATTTGGTAAATTTCCAAAAATATATAGAAATGACAAGCCCTTCAAGAAACATAACACTTGAAATCACAGTTCTGTGCGTGACTAGAATCTACAACGATTAAAGAACAAGCAAGATGAGAGAGGGGGTGAAATTTAGCTACAAGGGGTCTAGGCTAAGACAGTGAGTCCAGGTCTCAGCCTCTAAACACATGAGCTTTGAAAAGTCATTTTTCCTCTGCACGCCATCCTTAAAGTATCTAAATATGCTATGGGAAAAGTCAGATTTATAGAAAGAAACATCGAGAACTAGAGGAAGTGTATTCCTTTCATCATTAGCCAGCACTAATCCACTACTTGTCTTCTAAGGAGGAGCAAAGCTACATTCCTAACACAGCAGAGCATGTGAACAATGGGCAACCAATTGAAGCAATTCATTGGAAAATCTGTCACTTCCTAGAGAATTACAAGTATGAACTGGAGGGGAAAAAAAGAACGGATTTGTCCTTGAGACTCAATGAAGTATTTTCTAGGAGGATGCAGTAAAGTCAAAAGTATGGAATATGGAATGTTCAACAGATGGTTCTATTTTTTATTACAGGCAAAGTGAAAACGTCTCAAGAATCAAGAAGTAAAAGAAATAAAATTTAACAGGTAATTTTGTCCACGTGTTTAAAATAGAGCTGCAAAACTTATTTCTCTTCCTCTAATTGCTTCCAGGAAATTATTTCTCCCTGTTTGCCTTTTGGTAATGAGATACAGAAAACTTTGTCACTGTCACTTTAAGACTGGTTGACTAGTTAGTTGGTCAACTAGTTAGTGGTTCCAGAAACAAAGAGGTCACTTAAAGGAAAACCAATTAAATAGGTTGCTTTCTTTTGAAGGAAGGTATTTAAGCATTGTGATTAAAAGTGTTGATCTGATTAAAAATTCCTGGGTTTAAATACTGGCTTGGTAGATGACAATGAGCAATTTATTCAGCTCTCTATACCTTTGTTTCCTTGTCTGCAAAATGGAGCTAGTAACTGTAAGCACGTCATCAGGTCATTTTGATGATTGAATAGCCTAATTCACATAAAGTGCTTGAAGTAGGCTCTGCTTTACAGTAAGTGCTCATAAATATTCAGTGCAATGATTATACCTTTAGCAGAGGGACTTGGGTTTCTAAACTAAGCACCTATCCCAGGAGGCGGTCCCACTAAGTAACTGCTGAGACACATGAAAGGGGAATCTTATGCTGACATAGTCTAAACTAGACTCAAAAATTCAATCATTTCCATTCCCAAATACTATTATTCATTCTAAATAAGTTTTCTCCCAAACATGTTCTCCCCTCAAAAAATTGATTTCAGGAGTGCCTGGGTGGTACAGCGGTTAAGCGTCTGCCTTTGGCTCAGGGCGTGATCCCCGCGTTCTGGGATCGAGCCCCACATCAGGCTCCTCTGCTATAAGCCTGCTTCTTCTCTCCCACTCTCCCTGCTTGTGTTCCCACTCTCGCTGGCTGCCTCTATCTGTCAAATAAATAAAATCTTTAAAAAAAAAATGATTTCGATATTTCAAGCGTAGCTTAAATTTACTTTAGCTGAAGAACATTCCATCTCACACAAACGAATTTTTAAAATATAATTAAAAGAAACAATGAGATTCCATATGGGGAGAGAAGACAATGAAAATGTGTTCACGATCTGAACTTCATAGATTATAGCTGGAATGTTTGTACAGCTGCACTATATAATTGGTTTACTATCTTCCCAGAATTATAAGCAACACAAAGGGAAGACTGCTAGGCTGTTCTTTTTATCCTGTGGGAAGTTAGGGGAAAAACTAGTTGCAGAAGCAGCTTTGTTTAGAGACAGAGGAACCTGGTTTACCATGAATTTGGTGGGACTGGGGGTTAAGAGAAGAAAGCTCTAGAACACAGATGGCAGAAACTTCCACTATTCTGTGTTTATCAAGAATGGGGCTATTGTATTCAGAAACGGATGAGAAAAGTGCACAAGATGAAACAATAAAAACGAATATAGAAATAAAATAGGAGTACTAACTCCTATTGATGGGTAATCGTGAGCCATTCAACCAGACTAAATCCTCCACGGAAACCCTATATTCTAATCTTCTAAGATAACACTTCCCTCCCTTGAATTCAACAATTTCTATGACCTTCATCCACCTTCCACATATAACAAGAGAAATCCACAACTGCCCATGTAAATTCATGTGTATGTCAAGTCACTATTACACCTGGGGACAGTAGAGCATCACTTTCTCCCGAATCCTTGTGGGTCTTTACCGAGGTAAGGAAGAGCCCATTAATGGAATTCCAAAACATAAAGACCATTCACAGCAAGAGGCATGACAAAAAGGACACTGGATTTTGAATCTGCATATCTGGGTTTGGTTCCTAGCTCAGTTACCAACTAGATCATCTTGGGCAAGTAGTAAATCTTCTCTGGGCCTCAACTTCCTCAGCTGTAGATATTAATAATATCCTTACCTAAGAGTTTCTCGAGAGGATAACAGAGATAACAGATGTCAAAACTCTTTGTAAACTCAAACATGCTGCCAGAGTTTGTTACAAGATTGTTTGGTACGGTTCCGAACAACTGCGGTTTCTCTTCCTCAAAGATATTGTGACTTCCTTGGGAGCAGGTACTGTTTTCTCACCTCGTCTCTACTCACCAGTTCCTTGAATGGTAACTTCGTAAGAGAGTGCAGAAAGAAAACTAAACTGTAAGCCGTGGCTTTTCATTTCTTCCATGAACCATTTAATCTCTCTGATCCCAATTTCTTTGACTTAGAAGTTTACTTTCTCATGTAACTGGAGTCCAAAGGCAGGGCAAGTTTCAGGGTTAATTGATTCCATCACTCAAAGATGTCATCAGAGACCACATTCTCTGCTTTCCTGTCCAAAGCATCACCTTCATCCGAAGGTTGGTCATGCGATGACAGCCAGGAGCAATGGGGGCCACACATTTCCTCGTTCACTTGGTCTTTAAGTTCGAATATGCTTCCTTACCATAAGGTAATGTAGGTAACAGCCACCAAGCAAATTGTCCTGAAAAACTGGCTGAAACTATGGTTCTCTATCACAACTGTACTTTAGAATCAGCTAGGAAGTAATTTTTAAAATTCCCAGTTCCCACACTTCAAAGACTCTGATTCAGTGTATTGGGGGTGGGACTGGAACATCTTTTTTTTTTTTTTTTTTTTTTTTTTAGGGGCACCACAGATGATTCCGATTATGTAGCCAAGGATGAGAAACCCCACATCAGAGTAATCAGGATGCGGCCATAAAGCTGACGATGGGGGCGTTGAGAAGATAACCAAGTGCATTCTGTAGTGGATACAGCTGCATAGTACAGATCTCCTTAAATGTCCTTACTGTACATGGACATATTACATGGACAGGAAAAAAATGAATTCATGTTTTTATTGCTGGCTACTTCATAAAGATCACGGCAAACAGAACAAGAAGGAGAGACTAACTGCTGAGTGAAGCAAAGGAAAAACTTCCTTTACTAGACTCAGACCAATATTCTTATAGGAATTTCTAAGATAGACCAGACAGAAATGAACTACACCAAGATAAAACAGGAGGTTCAATAAGTTCAAAGGACTATATAGCCCAGAGGTCAAGAGAAAGTTGCCATTTGGGAATCTAAACAGATTTTTTTTTTTATTTTGAAGTCTCAAGGGACCATGAGGTGACAATGATCTGAGGCAGAAGCTATTTCTATTAAGAAAGTAAGTGATTCCAGCGAATCAGCAACTGAGAACCCATGGAAGAGAACCACTATGCAAATGTAATTACCTAGAAATGGTACAAGACAGGACAACAGTTGCAGATACACGTCGGGGTCAAACTGGCTCCTTGTTTTATTAAAGCACAGAGAAGAAAAGGAACTCTTCCCAAAATAACAGTGAGGCAGGCAGATGAACTACTTGAGGCCCGCTTAATAAGCAATACTCCTCATTATTGTGCCTTTGTGGTGTTTTTCTTGCCAAGGTGCAAGGCTCATGACCTGGCAAACCAAACACTTAGGTTCTAGCCAAAAAGGAATTAAAAGTACCAGAACACTAACAACTCAAAACCACCCCATCAAACAAATATGTGGTAAATGAAGGATGTGGGGAAATGCAGTACAGACATTCCAATATGTGTCAAGAATAAGATATAAGACAAGCAATGATGTAAATGTTTTATCAAATGGCATTAGTAAGGTCATTAATGATGTCTGAATATTGGCAAGTCAAGGAGTCTTGGGTATGCGAGCAGAATCACACAGGACACGGTCCTGGCAAAGCTACAAATAGGAAGCACTTGTGCAAACATTATGTGACAATGTCCCTTTGGGAAAGGCATGAGTGTACTCCAAAAAGCAATGTTTGTCCAGTCTAAAGAAGCAGTTAGCTTATTCCTGACCACTTGTACAGGCACTGAACAGCTTCAGAGTCAAATCATCAACAGATTCTATCTGGCAGCCACTGATAGAACAATCTTCTAATATATACCACTTAAATACAAATGAGCATCAGGAAGCCTTTCTGTCTGAATTGAACTTTTTAGCGTTCACGAGGGTGAGTCTCCTGTCTCAGAACTGCGCTTCGTCTAAGTCTTGGAAAGGTTGTTAGTAAGGCCTCCTACCCTTCTCATTCTCATTAAGAGCTCATTGTTACGTATCTTTCCTCTTTGCAAGGGGAGGAGTAGAGGGAGTTTATAATGAGAAAGTTGGATTAATAAAAATAATGTGGCTTTGAAGACAAAAAAGAGCATTTAAGAGAAAAATGAGATAAGCTTTCATTAGGATTCATTCAACAAGTATCTGTAAGAACCTATGATAAGCCAGACACCATAAGGGCTAAGATCATGAAAGTATTCTGTTGACCAACAGCAAAAGAGGAGACGAATATGAATTTGTGGATCAGTTTGGGACGGTGATGGTGGGAAAGTCCTTGAGCTGAAATAACAGTTTGTGAAATGCTGGCAGTGGTGTTATGATGGATTGAAGAAAGGAAGGAATGGGAAAGAGATAAATTATTTGTGCAAGTTTAAGCTAACACACGTGCTATTTGCTCCTCCCAAAATTTTAAATGACCTTCAAATTTGTAAATCTATGCACTTTAAGTCGTTAATATATCCAATGGCATTAAGCCACAGGAACGTATGTCAAAAATTGGCTCCAAGTTTATGTCTTTCAAGAAGTCTTCCCTTCTCCGATCACTCTGCAGCTATCCCCTTGGTGCCCATTTCTACTATTTTGTACAACGTGATAGATTTCTTGCAGAGGGTTAAGCCCATATACTCAAACCAGTTGTGCTCATATCCTGGCTCGAAACCTTACAATCTGTGTGATCCTAGGTTTTCTCCATGAATAATTTCTTAAAAGCCCTCATAACAGTTTCTGGCACAGGAAAAATGGACAGTAAATGTTAGGTATTATTATTTATAGTTTCTTTGTTGTTTCAGATCTGCCTTGACTCATTTCATATATGTATTTTTGGTCTCAATAAATGTCTGTTACATAACTGCCTTCACAAACAAATTCTAATGCATGAAAACACATAGATCGAACCTAAATAACTTAAAAGACCAAATGTCAGAATTTCAGAGCATTATTCTTATCATGTGTCCAAACTTCTGAACATTTCTCTTACATTTTACTGGGTTAGTAAGATTAGAGAATTACATTGGCTTAAGGATCACATGTGCCTCAATCTACGAACTTTAAGATCTGACATGCCCAGGCTCACAGGAAAACCCAGGCACCAATGTGACTCTAACCATCAAACATCCACAATTTCACTCCTAATAAGGTAGAAGAAATGAAGGATAACTTCTTGATAGCCTTTTTAGGGAGAGAAGACATAAGAAGACTACCGGGTATAAACGACATGATAAGTTTCCGGTACTCTAATCAGACTCTGTCCCTGGCAGCCGGCCACATGCGTAGAGGCACACATCTGTAGAGCTCCCCCAGGGCTCTGGACGGAGACCTGGGGCTCCAGCGCACCTGTGGTTCACACCAGATCCTGAGATACTGGAATAAAGCCAACATAAGGTATTTTAAAGTCAGAAAAGTGTATGGAATGACTTCAGGGTTTGAGGGACATGGTTTGGTGAGTCCATGGCTCTGTAGCTGAGGGTCCCTGAAGTGGGAACATCAGCAAACACAAGGACAATCACATCGACAATGATGCAGGGTTCCACATCTCAGGAAAGGCCCTCTCCCGTTTTACTAACTTCCTGCGGAAGACTTCGTTTTGTTTTCCAAACAATAATATCTGACACCTGAGCTTCTTGGAGACTTAACAGAATGCTCAACTAAAAATATATATTGTTTAGCAATTCTGCTATGAAATAGGGTAGCAATACATGGAAAATCATTTTTTTGCCCTTCACCATGGTTCTAAGGAAAACAAAGACACACGTGACGATGTTACAGCGCTACTGAGTCAAGCACAGGACTGTTTCTGTTTGTGGAGGTGGTGGTATTTACAAGAAGGGAACTTTCTTTCAACAGCACAATACTTTGCAACCACTAATTCATCATTCCATTTAATCCACCTTGGGTCCCCTGAGGCTTAGCACAAGATTCTTTAAAATCTGTGGTAACTGTCAAAGTAATTTAGGTTTAATGGGATATACCTCGACAGAGCTGAGGGAGAGAAAAGCGGGGGGTGGGGATGATAAGCATTAAGGTACAAATAGCTCTTCGTAAAAACAGAGGTTACCTGCAATAAAATTCAAATGACGCTCCTTATTTTCTCTCCATACACCTTTTTAAAACACTGATTCAAAAGATTTTCTTGGTTGCGTTCTTCTGTTTTTCTTTTAAGAGAGTGAAATTGTGGTACACTCGAAAGATATGTTGTCATTGGCACACAATTAACTCTTATTAAACAAACAGAGTGGTGGCATTTTAAATTATAATCAATGTATGCTGAAGAGGAGGCGATGAACAGTCCTCCCATTATGAACCACCCACAATCTCTGTGGAGACACTCTTTTCACATAAGGTTGAAGTGAAAACCTCTAGGTCTTCCCAGGCATTTTTTTTTTCAATAAATTACTTCATAAAAGGGCTCAAATGTGGTTTTTAGAAAGCAATGTGTTGATAAATATTATCAATATGCTATCACTTGTGGTCTTCACCTCTCCTTCTAAGGACTCCCACAGTGGCTGACAAAGTTACCATCATGATGTCCCCACCACGGTGCTGGAAGGCAATGCACATGGCTGGCTCTCAGAAGCTCAGGTGAACTCACTCCAATACACTCAAACACAGCCACCAAGACTGATGGAGGAGACGAAGCACACCTCCAAGGTTCCGCTGTTATAGCAACATCTGGGAAGGAAGGTGGGTATCCGAAACATTTTGTTTTTTTTCCTTCTCTGCCTCACTGGGAAGTTTTCTAGTAGTTGACATTTTATCTCAGATCCTGGTCTAGGAGATTTATCAAGAACAACTTTAAAAAGGGGATGGGGGGTGCTCAGTGGTCCACATGATATCTTAATAGCCCTTATTAGTATTATTGACTAGGAAAAAAAAAAAAAGCACTTAGCATAAATTAACCCTGGGAATTCTCAAGGATCCCTGAGGAGTAAGCAGGCAGTAAGTGTGAATTCCATTTTATAGGAAGCTCAGAGTTTCTGAGAAGATAAGAAATCAAGTTGAGCAATAGAACCATTAAGCAGCACTAATCCTCTTCAGTGGCAGACTAGAAGAGGCCCACTCCTCTGGGGAAAAAAAACTAAGCCTTATTCCCCCATACACTCCAGTCTTAATTCAGTTGTTCCACTTACACTCAACCTATTTCTCACCCAGCAGGTGCTTGAGGACCTGGTTAGTATAAACCGGAAGCAGCAGCCTCTGTGAATTTGAATTTTTGTTTTGCCTCCTCAGATACTGTCACCTAAAAATGTTGGGCTAGAATAAAGTGCAGCCTTATGAAACATGCTGTATCACTGAGAAATCACTGTCTCATCCTTCTTGCTGAACCCTTCATTGGAAAAAAAAAAATAAAACTTCTTTCTCCTCTTCCAAATATGCCTTGGTATTCTCAGTGCCCTGAGAAGTAACCAGTTTCGGTTCAGACCAATTGGGGTAGATTAAGCTGTATGGTCTCAGAGATGGAGGACTTGGAGGGTTTCACCCCAAAAGATGCTGAGGAGAGCTGGATCTTCCGGGCCGGAGGCTGGGGGTGATGGTGTCGAGTGCAGGGGGGGAGGCTGGGATTAGAAGACGCCTGCACGCTGACTTCTCACAGCACCTGAGAAGCAGCAGCACTCTGTGTGATGGTCTAGATGCGGCACTTTGCACAGCTCAGGGGCCCAAGTTCGCATCCCATGGAGCAAGTGAACAGTAATGGGGCGCCACTCTCAAATGGGTCCACAAGCTTCAACGGCAAACGCCTCAGCAACTGTCAACCGGGACAAAGAATAGAGGCCCCTTGTCCAATTCTTCCGAATGATTTCAACCCCCTTGACCCCTTTGCTATTCTGAGTAAGGGGGCGAGGAGGAGAAGGTCTCCTGAAAAAACAGCTTGAGTTTGGTTGTCCTGCTAGGTAGGTGAATGGAGCCATCCATACTTGATTTGATTCAGAACAGAGAAATGAGATGCTTTTGCATCTCAGTGCCATCATGAAAATTTTGAAGGCAATTTAAGGCAAAGTAATTTCCTTACTGTGGCAGGAAGGGCTTTCTACAGTCCCCCCTTGCCTCAGGCTAACTGGAAACCCTATCCTATTAATCCTGTACTCCTTTTCTATGAACGCTCCCTGGCTCCACAAATATCTCCAATGCAAATGAACTAACTGAAGTTAAGTTTACTTCACGGGCTCAGGGCTTTAACATTTTATACCGAAACATGTAGGTTACCCTAGGTCTTGGGATGCCCCTCTTTGATTAGAGTTAATTTGATTAAAGACGTATGCAGCCCTCTTTAAGTTAGTAATACCCAAGAGCAAAGGTTGTTCCTGCCATACCTTTTTGCCAGATTTACATCGATATATCTGAGGGTACATTTTTTTTTTTAATAATTTTTTATTATGTTAGTCACCATCCAGTACATCCTTAGTTTTTGAGGTAGTGTTCCATGATTCATTATTCGTGTATAACACCCAGTGCTCCATGCAGTCTGTGCCCTCGTTAATACCCATCACCGGCCTATCCCAATCCCCCATGCCCCTCCCCTCTGAAGCCCTCAGTATGTTTCCGAGAGTCCATAGTCTCTCATGGTTCATTCCCCCTTCTGTTTACCCCGCCTTCATTCTTCCCTTCCTTCTCCTACCAATCTCCCTGCTATTTCTTATGTTCCATAAATGAGTGAAACCATATGATAATTGTCTTTCTTTGCTTGACTTATTTCACTTAGCATTATCTCCTCCAGTCCCATCCATGTTGCTGTAAATGTTGGGTAATCGTTCTTTCTGATGGCTCAGTAATATTCCATCGTACATATGGACCACATCTCCTTAATCGAGTCATCTCTGGAAGGGCATCTCGGCTCCTTCCACAATTTAGCTGTTGTGGACAAAGCTGCTATGAACATTGGGGTGCATATGGCTGAGGGTACATTTCTAGAATCTTAGCTACTTTGTGCAGAAATTTTGTGAAGCAAAACGAAAGCAGAGAAAGCATGGCAAACCCATCCATCTCTACCAGTAAGTCCAGGGCCAAAGCTTCCTTGGCTTCCATGCCACCGGAGAACAGCAGAAGAATACACAAGTACAGAGCATTAGGTTACTGCGCCAGCTTTGGCGAGGAGAAAAGTGAGGCCCATTTTCTGCTTTTACTTGAAAGTGAGTTATCTCTACCTTCATACTGGACAAATTATTTAACCCCTGTGGGCCATGGGTTTCCTCATCTAAAAGTCTGTATATTCAACTAGATGAACCCTAAGATTCCTTACGGCACTGAAACTTTTTGATTCTAGGATATTATGGAGTCCCAATATCCCAAAAACAAAGGAGGAGAGAGACATTGTTCTCATTCTATTGTCCACACAGCTGGATTTATCAGATTAAGATTGTGAGTTATAAATAAAGGAAGAAAAGACACTGATAACAATATAGAACTTACATTTTTCATCCATATGGATCTTAATTATTTCACGTGCTAACAAATAATTGAACAGGCTATCTATGGAAATGATTTTGTCCATTCATCCACTTTTCTCTATAACAGTAAAAATAACCTTACTGCTTTGTTATAAAACTGCGTTCAAATAAAAATAGGGAAATGCAATCCTCAACAGTTTCTGAGATCTAGCTGCGTGAAGTCTCTGTGAGCCCCAACAGCTCTTCATATACACACAAAGGTAAGAGTGCCATCTGCTGGCTCAAGTTGTCTAATCGTGTCTTTCTGACTTGATAGAAAAAAGTTACTCCGGAGAGAACTGTTAAAACTAGAATCTACATCCTGCTTCACGAAAACTCTGAATTTTCTATAATGTGATGTATAGGGCCTAAAGAGAAAAATCATTTGTCCTTAAGTCCAAAATACACAAAACATATGAACTATTACTCCTGAATTACATAATAAGTACTTAATTGTAATCATATCCTACAATATTCACCACATCAAAAGTCAATAAACTTAGATTTGAAAGTAAGTAGATACTGCCTTTCTTTAAAAGCTTTAAGAAAGACAGAATATCTGGAATGTTTATACAATAAGACAGAGTGTCAATTATCAAAAGTTTCATCAGTTTGACAGCAACAAACTAAGGGAACGGGGCGGGGGGTAGTTCTATTAACAGGTTCAAATAAAGAAAAAAGAAAACAATGGTTAAGTTGAAAAGTCACCTATCGGATATAACCATCACTTCATACTTCCACACTAGTATCAGTGGGCAGATGAAGGCCAGAATGAAGCACTTTGCCGACTCTCTGTTTTATGAAGTGCTGTAATGTTAACATCAGGGCCACCAAATTCACTCTTACTCATCTTAATCCCACCAAAATCTCCTTCAGAACCTACTCTCTTTTAAGGCAACCCCTTACAGCAGTGGAGCTGCTCAGTGAATGTTTCACATAAAAATGAAACATTCCAATTACTTATACCAATAATGGTGTAAGATCCCAGAAAAATTTATTCCATGGCCTGAAATGTTGGATAACTGCTTAGCACAATCCTGTAATTATCTAAAGAGTTGTATGAGGCGACTGGAATACTTTTTATTCAAAAAAGTACACAAGGGACGCTTGGATGGCTCAGTCAGTTAAGTATCTACCTTCAGCTCCGGTCACGATCCCAGGGTCCTGGGATCGAGTCCCACATTGGGCTCTCTGCTTAGCAGGGCACCTGCTTCTCCCTCTGCCTGCCACTCCCCCTGCCTGTGCTCTCTCTGACAAATAATTTTTTTTTTAAGTACACCAAGCTTCCTGTGCACAAAGCATTTAGCCAGAAGAAAACAATCCTTCTAAATAAATGAGATTCAGTATTACCAAGAAGCCAACAGATGAACTAGCATGACTCTTAAGCATCCTTGGCATTCCTCTTAATTTTCTGCCTTACCTGTACGGTAAAGATTATCTCATAACAATTCACTGATTTTTGGCATTAAAGGTGTTTTACTGTCTCATGATGCCATGTTGTGCGGTTGTTTGGAAAGGACCAAGAATTAAAATATTAAATCAAGTAACAAGTATATTTTAAATGAATTTAGTCAGGGATATAAATCTGTATGGAAAAAGAAACAATGTACTCACTGTTCTTTTGTTGAAAGATGATATTGATCATGCTGTTTCCTCCGTGTATGAATATGAATGAGCGTGAGTAAGCTATACTACAGATTACTCACAGTCTGTATTTTGGATTAAAATGATTTCAGGATCGAAGTTAGTGTTGGTGGCCTGTCTTCACACGTTTTCCATCACTGGTACCAGGATGTAAGAATGCAGTTGCCCGAAGCCCACATGCCGCTTCTGGTTCTCTGAGAATGTCTTTTGATCGGTTTGCCAGTCTCCACCAAACTTGCCGAAGTCCTAATGACAGAGCTCTGAAACCACATCCGCAAGAACTCAGGAAACCAATCGTGAGTTTACACCAAGTTAATGACAACAGACAAGCCGGAGGAAATTACTTCATGTACAACACACCACTCCTCATACTTACTCGACATTGAAAGCTACCACGGATCAACTACAATGACAATATCACACCAGGAACAACCCGTATTTGTCTCACACTCTATCATAAAATCATGTATTATTTCATTTGTTTTTCAAGATGCCCTCTGAGATAGGCAGGCTATTTTCTAAATCACCTGAAACCACTTATTCAATTTTTCATTAGTAAACAGCTGCAAGGTTTCTCCACTTGAGTAATGTTTACCGTAAGACTAAAAACCCAGGAGAGTTTGTCAATGATACACTAGTAAATACTACACCCTAAACGAGAGATTGACATAACCCAAGGAAGCATAACGTCTGCTAGAACGATCACACACTCTGTTGATGGAATTCATCTCTATCAGCCAAATGGCGGACACTGCCACGCACAGCAATGCCAATGAAGAGGTGCCCAAAGTAGCCATCTCCCTCTAGACTGGAGGATGTCGGCAAGGAGTGACAAAAATTAAATGACACCAATCAAATCTTTGTTTTTGAATATATCAAACTGATTTATCAGCACAAAAATATATTTGAGATTATCTAGATGAAAACACAGACCCCAAAAGGTTGTGTCCTATCAAGTTCCCGCAGTTAGTTAGCAGAGTCAAGACTGGAACCTGGTTGTAAACTTGAGTCCAGAAACTAAGGTTGCACATTGAAACAACGCGAAAGAATACAGGATAATCCATCGAAATGGTAAAAATAAAAATACATATGGCCAATACATTAGTACTCAAAGAAGTTTCAATTTAAACAAGATACTGTAATTCACCATCCAGTGCTGTTGAGAATCTAATTATTAAGAGCATGAGAAAACACGCTACTTACATCAGCAGCTGGTGGGTAAGTGAAGTGATCCAACATTTAACTTTAGATATAAAGACTTAGGGGCGCCTGGGTGGCACAGCGGTTAAGCGTCTGCCTTCGGCTCAGGGCGTGATCCCAGCGTTATGGGATCGAGCCCCACATCAGGCTCCTCTGCTATGAGCCTGCTTCTTCCTCTCCCACTCCCCCTGCTTGTGTTCCCTCTCTTGCTGGCTGTCTCTATCTCTGTCAAATAAATAAATAAAATCTATAAAAAAATAGATATAAAGACTTAGATAGAGGTGATACAGAGATACATCCTTAAAAATATACAAATATCCATACCTTTTCATCCAATAATCCCATTTCTAAGATGAATACAGAATTATTTATAAGGCTGTTTCTCTCAAAGTTAACTGCAACACACAAATAATGGAAACAATATAAATGTCTACATATACCAAATCAATAAAATTAAAATCAATGTTTATCTCTCATTACAAAGGAATACTACATAGCCAAGAAAAATTGTGTTTTAGAAAGATAGTTTATGAGTTGGGAAAATGCTTTAGGTACATTTTGACATATTAATGTATGTTTTTTTATATATTTTGATATTAAATGTATTTATAAACAATATGATAAGTATGATCCCAATTAAGGCAATATTTGTGAATAAACATATTTAGCAAATACACAGTCAATAGCACACATACAAAAAGACACTGAAGAACATGTAATAACAGTAGTTGTCCTTGTATTAGAAATTTTGATTTTTTCATCTTATGCTTTTCCATACTTTCCATATTTTCTGCAGTGAATACATATTTCGTCTTTCACAAAAAAAAAATAATAATTGCATTTAAACTAACACAATGCCAGCGGAGACACAGGACTACAGCAGGACTTATGCTTTGGTTGGGTCGGCAGCTGCAGGGCTTCCAGGCACCTCAGCTGGTCAAGGATTAGTGCTTGGGGGATTTATCTGGCTCTTAATTTTCTGGAAGTTAAGGCAAAAACAGAGTAGGAAGTTCGATTTCTATCAACAGAAAATACATTATTCACAGTTCTTTTTTCCTGGAACTATAGCTAAACAGGAATTCAGCATCGTTCAAATTCTTATATAAAAGGCCTCATGAAGTATATGGAGCAGGAACTTCAACTGTGACCTTAAAACTCGGCAGCTTTCTTTTGGCATCTTTCAGGCATTGACCCTATGATAAATCATATCCCACTACATGAAATTAAATATAAATACAATTAAATTTGAGATGTGTGTAATCTCTGGCAAGACATGGGTCCTTATAACAGTGCATTTTGGTTTCAAGTGTTTTTAATAATACCATAATAATCTATCCTGTAATGCTCTAATCTAGAGGATTCACGTCACTGGTTGTGACAAAGTATGAGTCAGAAGCAGAATGCTTCCTTTTATTTAAAAAGAATGTCCTTGGGGCACCTGGGTGGCTCAGTCGTTTAAGCATCTGCCTTCGGTTCGGGTCATGATCCCAAGGTCGTGGGATCAAGCCCCACGCTGGGGCTCCCTGCTAGGTGGGGAGACTGCTTCTCTGCCTCTGCTCTTCCTCTCTCTCTCTCTCAAATAAAATCTTTTTTAAAAAATAAATTAAAATCAAAAAAATAAAAAGAATGTCCTTAATATCCCAATATATTAAATTAAAACAAATACTTCAATCATTCCCCAAAGGGATAATAGGGAGTCATTATGTTTTTATGTGTTACATATTGGAACATGTAATATGCTCTGAATCGCATCAAAACCCTTTTACTACAAAGCTGAAAAAGTCTAATATGAAGTATTTGACCACATTCTTAGAAATGCCATAAATAAAACTGTCTAGAAGATTAATTGAGGTAGTCCTGTCAACTTTACCCTGGCCTTCAATAACCATTCCACCAGTCATCCAAATCAAAGCGAAACAAAACCAAGCACGGAGTCCCTCTCTTGGCCAGCCTAGATATGCCAACCTCTCCCTCACCTAAATCCTGTCATACAGTGTAGTTCCCTCACTTTCCCTTGCTCCTACCCATGGCCAGTTCACTGTCTCCCACCAACTATAACACCAGAAGAGATGTTTGGGAAGAACATTGGTCATAATTATATCTGCCTCTAAAAAGTTATGAGCATACCCAGACATCCCTGTTTGCAACTCGATACCATTATTTTATTCAGCAAACATTTTATTTTTTACCATGTACTAGTCCTAGACAGTATGTGATACAGACAGGTGTGAAAATATGTGGAATACAGAGTTATAACTACTATGGTAGCATTATGCATATGGTTCAATGAAGAGCAAAGGAGAAAACTGTCAAGTTTATACAAATAAGAGTTGCAGTTTCAATTCTATCAAATATATGTTTGTAGTCATCTTCTAATGACCTTCAAAGGGTTTCTGAAGTGTTGGTATTCTAATGTATTGGGATTTAAGGAGCAAGTGAACAGTCTGACCATTTTTCTAGCTTTGATCACCTTCTGTTCCGCTCTCAGCACTCTCACTATAGCCTAAAACACAGAGCACATACTCATACTGCAGTATTTTATTAATACAGTTAACGGATACAAAACAGCATTAATTAATTGGCATACAAAGGTGCTAACACTCCTCTACCATTTGTGGGGGTCCGGTGAATATCTGTCATGTTTGTGGCAATGCAGCATCTTTTGTACACTCTTCTGTCTGAACATTTTCACACATTCTGAGTCCCGTCTCTTCAACAGAGAAGCCAGAACTCCCATCTAGTTTGCAGCTGGGTAAAGCAGTGATACACCCACACAGGCCTTCAGCCTGGGAGGCTGGTGACATGAGAAAGCAGATGCAGATGTAATCCATCTTCCAGTGAGCGTGGCATCAGATATATCTGGCCTTCCAGGTCAGAAGTCCCAGAACTTCTGAGGTCCGGTCCAGTATCATCAGTGAAGTCACAACGTCCAGGACAAACTGCACTAATTGGGGCAGCAGTGGGGCCTTTGCTAGAGTAGCCACGAAGGTCTGTTTGGGGCACTGTTTCTGGTAGTTTAGGAGCTGAGCCAGACATCTCAAGTCTATTGGAGATTCTTTGATGGGACAAATATATTTTAATAAGCTTCTTTCCTGCACAATTAAGCTAAGGTGGATTTTATTGTTTGGAACCATGACACACATTCAACGGCTACTGATTACGGAGACAGCCTTCCCATGAAGGATATCAGATTCTAAACCTCCCTAATGATCACAGAGCAATACCCTTGGAGTGCTCCATTTCCTAGCCCTCAGGAATACAGACGATGCTTGAGTAGTTGCAAACTCCCTTGGCAGTTTGCTGCCCTACTTACACGAAGCTCAATAGCTAGTCCGCTTATGGAAACAGACTACATTTCTTTGCTTCTTGGTATGTACACCCTTTCACTCCCTTCCTCCAAATCTTAGCACACAGCACTATTAATTTTCTTTACCTAAAAAAGTGTCTGTTTCTCCCTATTTACCTTCAACCTGTAAGCCAGTTCTCTCTACATTATAAAACATTTTTTCCAGCTCTATAGTGCCTATTGTAATAGCTACATTCTAAAATATTTTCAAATTGTTTTTGAAAGTCTTCATAAGGAATATAAACTTTCCCTTTACCTATGAATAGACCTGGTAATTTCATTCAGAAAATTCTCAGAGGGAACTGCTATCCCACTGCCCTAATAGCCTTGTCCTGTTAGTGTTACTGGTTGAGCCTATCCACTAATATAGATTCTACCAGCCTATCTGACATCCAATTGGTTCCTTCTGCAATATTAGCTTTAGTGGCTTGTTTTTGTACAGTATATTTTTTAAAAATAAAGGAGTTGTGTTTTCATCTACAAAGATGTCTCCGCAGACTGTCACTTTTTACCAAGTATAGGTATACATATGCAGAAGTGTACATATACACGAATATTTACTCTCAACTCTTCGAATTTATCAAATTCATCAAGACAGGGATGAGATTTGCTTTCATGAAATATATGAAAGACAGTGTTACTGACCAAGTGTAGTATAAACAAAATGGAGGAAGGGGGTCATACAAATTAAGAAAGCAAATTATTCTGAAGCTGTTAATTCACGTATAAAATACTTACCAGCTCAAGCCTATGACATCTCAAACCAGGTCAAGAGTGCACATGGGATTCTAGGAACCCACTGGTATTAGGTTTTATAATACAGGCATTACTTCATGGATATTTGGTCAAAATACCTTGTAGGTTGACCTAGCAAAATTTGTTTTCCTGTTTGAGACTGCTTTAAGTTCAAATTTTAAAAATGAAACCTAGAAAAAAATTCATGTAATATAGGAAGTAAGCAGGATATTGATGAAAAGACATACTCCTTCATTAACCACAAATACACCCTTTCTTCAATAAGAGCTAAAAGTTGTATTCTAGATTGGACACAGGGATTACAAATACTAAGAAGCATTAATCAAACACACATGGGGGATCCTGGCATTAGTTCTTTATGTTACTGATATGAATATAGGTTAGTATGATTTCTGCTATACAGGGCGTAAAATGAAGTTTAGCATCATGCCTGGAAAAAGTTCAGTATCATGCTATTTGGCCTCAAGAGTATAAAAGAATAATAGTAATAACTGCTTATGACATGTTAAGCATTTCTCAAGAAATTTACAGGTATTTTCTCACTCCTACAACAACACTAAGATATACCTTTATAACCCATTTCACAATGAGGTACATAGAGGTTAAGTAACTTTCCCAAGGTCACACAGTACTACTGAATTTGGGACTCAAACTTAGGCAATCTAAGCCCAGAGCTTCTGCTTTACATGATTTACTATACTGCCTCCCTATTTTCTCTCCTGGGTCCTTGAAATTATTTGACACTCCATACTATAGATTTTTAAGTATGTGATTAAAGATGTGGGGAGAGGAACACTTGGATGGCTCAGTTGGTGGAGTGTCTGACTCTCCATCTCAGGTCTTGGTCTCAGGGTCATAAGCTCAAGCTCCGAATTGAGTGTGGAGCCTACTTAAAAAAAAAAAAAAGATGTTGAGAGGAAGAAGAAGGGAGGAAATGCTTAGAAAAATTTCAAGCATAAAGAAATTTTCTTCCTCTAGGATTTGAGTGATGTTATTACCCTCAATAAAAAAAATTGTGAAGCAATATTACTCAGATGTTGGTAAATACATATCCTGGCAAAATATGCTTCCAGCTGTTCAAGCTAATTGCCTTTTTTTTTTTTTTGGACTTGCTTGTTCAGATCATTTGTGATATTTTTAGCTGTGTTTTCCATTTGCATCATCAACAGAGATTGAACAAGAGGCCACTGCTTTAATAATCAACAACATCTCAATAATTAGCCACTTGCTTCAACATAAAATGTATTTCACCTGCAGTATATAGAACTGAGAATCTCTAAACTGTGCTTGCGAGGCTCATCAAGCCACCCTGTGCCACAATAAAATGCACGTGCACATGCACTTGACCCGTGATAACCACTATGTTTCACATAATACACATATTCTCTGCAGATTGTTTCCTGATCCCTAGAGTCCACAGAGTGGCTACAACTGTGAAGAAAGCACCTCCAGTAGGACAAACTTCCTGAAATAAGGAAAACAGATCACTTACAAAAGTGGCGTTGTCACTATTAATTCAACAAATGGGTATGGAGCGCCTACTTTGTAGTACAGGGGATGGAGACAGTATGAACAGAGACCCTGTCCTCAAAGAGCTCAGTCTAGTTTATAGACTAGGCAAGAAAATCAAATATTATGATAAATATTATAAATAAGAAAGCAAAAGACATTATAAGAGCCCAGCAGAGGCATTTAAATGGAGAATAAAGAGACAGTAAATGATGTGCACCCTGGGACTGGATAGGGGACCATTTCCAAAATAAAGGGCACTGGAACCAAATTTTAAAGTGTGAGATTTTAGCTAAGGTAAAGGGAATTCCAAGCCCAGAGAAAACTATATCAAAACAGCAAAGTACAAGCAGGTTGATGTGACTGAATGACAGTGTGCATACAGAGGTATAGTGAGTGACAGAACTGAAAAAATTCCAAAAGCCACTTGCCCTGAAAAATATATGATGTGATCTATTCACTGATATTCTCTGATGCTTGCATACAAAGACAAGTATATACCAAAGAGCATAATTAGAAAACCATTGCACATATTCTAACTAAACAGGTAGACTGAACAAATAGAAGGCTGAATAAATGAAACCCCACTAGGATAAATCCTTAATAAAAAAAAAAAAGCGATCCATAAGACAAGAATTGAATGGATTCAACAGCAAATGACAGATGTTAACAAAACTTGAGATGGAAAGCAAATGGGTGGATGGTAAACTGACTTAATAGATATTAGGAAGCTGAGAGCATTCAGACGATAAACAAATATGACCTATGACCACTTGCACTGCAGAACCCAAGAAAAACACAGGGATTAGAGGCAAAGAATAGCTAAGAAAGTGGGTAGAGGGCTGCAGCAAGTGCCACTCATACACCTTGGAAAAAGAAGGGACATATACTATGGAGGACGTAAACCAAAAAGGCTCTGAAAAGGCACAGCAGAGAGAGGAGAAGAAGTACCACACTATGAACAAAGGGATGAGTTATACTCCCAAACATGAGATGAAAGGACTACCTTTTGGAGAAATTAACTGGACCAAGAAGAAGGATCTGCTGTTTACAATGAGCACTAAAAGGCTGGTTCATCCTTCAGTAGCATGAACAGGACATTCCAGGCAGAAGGTATACCCTTTGCACATATGTAGTCATGAAGGAATGTGGCAAGTCTGAGGGGTGGCAAGTCTGCTGTCTACACTGCAGCCAGAGTAATATTTCCAAAGCAGAGATATGATTGTATCAGCTCCACCTTCATCCCTGCTATTAAACCCCCATGACAGCAACTCATTGCTCTTAAAATAGAGACCAGGATGTTTCACATAATCTTCAAGCCTCATTGGGTTCCATCCCTGATTCTCCAGCTTATCTCATACCATGAGCCTCCTCCCGCCCCCACCAACCATATTCTTGCTCCCCTCCACCACTGGCTTTTGCAGATGCTATCTGCCATCCTTGAGTACTCTTGGTCTTGAGTCTTTACCTCGCAAACTCCTACTCATCTTCTAGGTCTCAGGTTTAATGCCATTTCCACTTCCAGTAAGCCTTCCATGAATGCCCAGATGTCATCACAGCACCACATTCCTTCCCTGAACAGCACTTATCAATGTGGTAATTTCATTACATCTATGAGCTCTGTTGTTTCAACACCTGCCTCTCCCACCAGATGCTAAGCTCCGTGAGTTCAGAAAAAGACAAGTTTCCTTTGGTTTTTCTCAATACCCAAATTCATGTTTGGCACATATCAGGCACTCAATAAACATTTATTTAATTTGGTTGGCTTTGGTGATCTAAATTTTGACAACACATTTTTTACTCCCGGAAAATATGCCTAAATAAAGTATTTACTAAGAATTTACTTTCACTTTAAAATGAATATGGCTACGTGGACAAGAAATAACAGTTGGCAAATAGTATGATGTATAGTTCAGTAGCCATTTTTATTTCATCAGAATTATTCTATCATTTCCCAGCAAACGTGCAAAGTATTACTGACTAGTCACATCACTTCCTGAAATTACATGCAGCTGGAAATCCTGCTGGTTCCCAAAATAAGAAAATGAGAAATCTTTTCTCCTCCTTTATTGGATTTGCAGGCTGCTTTTCAAAAAATATTACAGGCCTTATTGTCCTCAACACTGTCTCAAGGGTCATTAAGAATCACATTCTCATTTAGTTTAGCTAGCTGTGTGGAACACCTCTTACTTCCCACCTCCACGATCTCATCTTCATAATACGTTTTAAATGAAGACCACAAAGCTACACTGAGAGCTTAGATGAAGCAACAGCACCCATAAAACACCATTTGCTCCACTTCTTCCCTTAATTCCTCCTTAAGTGAAAGACGGGCACTGTGGAGAAGCGGGTACTTTCATGGTGATACAAGATTGGGTGCGTCCTCTTATATCGTGAATAACACCCAGTACTGGCCTTCTAAGGTACTTCCAGCCCAACCTCACAGCACAACTATCTGGTGTCCCAGGAAATGTAAGCACTGCATAACTGCATAAACTGCAGTCTTCTAGCAGCCAAATCCAAAGAGAAAACACAAGTTTCACTTGGGTGCTACTGTTTCTGCAGTTACAAATGACGGTTCTTACATACAAATTGCGTTTTAGGCAAAGCTGTGAAACACACACACACACACACACACACACACACACACACACAGAGTTCTCATCTATCAGCTGAAGCTCCTTAGCTATACAGAGTACACTTTGTCTACGTCTTCGCTCCCACTATCCCAGGCCTTAGCCGGCTATCCTTGCAGAAAAAAGAAATAGCCTCAGTCAAAACAAGTGACCTGCCTGGACTCTACTTTCTCGGTGTATGTTCCAGACCTGGGCGCCCCCAGCCATGGCTGTTCACCTGCTAAACTAATTTGTACTGAGATAATGACAGGTTACTAGACTATGTGTTTCCCATACCATAAACATTTGAAGCTTATTAGGGGAAGCTAGAAATTAGTCCCTCCAGCTAAGTAACAGCTGGTGGGAATTTGGAGGAGAGAAAAGTCACCGGGGTAAGTCAGCTTTGGAGTTGGTTATCCATCTATTCCACCCATGAGAACATATTCACCTTTTCAAACATTCAATAAATAGAAAACAAGGGATGACAATTAAGAATAAACTTTGGTTGTCAGAATTCCATTCTAAGCAGTAATTTAATTGTTATAGTCCCTGGATACGGTCCCTACTTTCAAGGATCTTACAGTCTGGGGTGCCTGTTTACAAGTCAGTCTTGAAGTCAAAGGCTCTATAACTTACTTTCTCCACAATACAAGCTCCACTCGAGCAAGAATCTCTTTTTGACAACTCATTGTCTAACACTGAGCTCCACAAAGATTTGGTGGATCAATGAATACTAGTACCACGATCTGGCAAATAATAAACTCTTTTATTATTATTATGTTCAGTTAGCCAACATGTAGTACATCATAAGGTTTCTGATGTAGTGTTCAACGATTCATTAGTTGCTTATAACACCCACTGCTCATCACAACACGTGCCCTCCTTAATACCCATCACCTGGATACCCCATTCCCCCCTACCCCCTCTCGTCCGTAACCCTCCGTTTGCTTCCCGGAATCCAGAGTCTCTTATGGTTTGCCTCCCTCTCTGATTTCTTCCCAGTTTTCCCTCCCTTCCCCTATGATCCTTTGCACTATTCCTTATGTTCCACCTATTAGTGAAACCATATAATTGTCTTTCTCTGCTTGACTTATTTCACTTAGCATAATCCCCTCCAGTTCCATCCATGTTGATGCAAATGGTGGGTGTTCCTCCTTTCTGATGGCTGAGTAATATTCCATTGTAGGTATGAACCACTTCTTTATCCATTCATCTGAATAACAAACTCTTTTAGCCCATTTTCCCTTCTACAAAATAAGAATGACAATATCCACTTCATAAGACTTGTGTGTAGATTAAATGACATATGTAGAAAGTTCCTAACAAACCTTCAGGAAACATTAAGTATCTCTGATTTTTTTTCATTAGGTAGACTAATTGTGATTACAAAAACAAAAGACGTAACAGAGGGAGAACAAAGTCAACCTTCAAGCATTCATAACAGGGATGAGTTCCACAGCACAGACAGCTTACAACAAATAGATGATCTGGACCCCAGGTACAAGTACATCGACTAGGATAGAAAAACTGGGAGCGGAAGAGCAGATTTGGAACAATCTACTTTGAGAGTACTACAAATTAACTATAGTCTCATATAGCTAACCAGGGAGGTAGTAAGAAAGTAAAGGACTTGGTCTTAAACTCCAGATAACCCACCACAATCGCATTATGGTAATTCAGCATGACATGTGGTATTTGATAATATAATATTCCTGAGGACCCACAACACTGTTTTGTTCCCAGCTCTCACAACACTAACAAGTCATTTATCAATCCTGTGTCCTGGTTATCATTAAAGTAGTTCTAATATAAGGAGGGCATGTGTTGTGATGTGCAGTGGGTGTTATATGTAACTAATGAATCACTGAACACTACATCAAAAACTAAAACAAATAAAGCAGTTCTAATAAACTAAAGAGCTATTTGAGACTAGTAAATGTGAAACATGAAAAACAGAAATGAAATGAAAATGATTCTCCAGGGCTTTGCCTAACTTTGAAATATGTCTCTGTTGTTACCATATGCCGTAAGTATCTCTCTCCAATAAAGATCTGTGCGAGTAAGAACTCATTTTCAAGGCAATTCAATAGTTAGTGAATATGCTGTTTTATTAGGTACTATGTCATAAAATAAATCATGTTATTTTGTTTGAGTCATTGTCTCACATAATCTAGTCCTTTATACAAAGTCCCTCCCTCTAATATATATTTTAAATTCTTTCTCTAATAGGAGTAAAAAATTGGACTGAGTTACTAACTTCTTTCAACTGGTCCACTTTGGGAATGTGTAAAATACCGAATCAGGGCTTGGCGGTGCAGTCAGTGCCCTCAGAAGAGTTTTCTCCCCAGATGACAGACGGTATTTCATGGGAAGAACAAACTTCATTAAGCACCAGAGTTTAAACTTGTGATTAGTGGCTGAGCCCCTAAGATTTATGACTTTGAAACATGTTGCTAGTTTTCATCTTGAAAACTGAGAACAGAAAGAACATATTTTGGTGTAATACCTACTATCTGACCTTTCAGTCTTCCTTCTAGTTAATTACAGCCCCTAGAGAGAACACGGTACACAAACCAAAGCTATCTGGTTCATCATAAAACACAGCCATGTGATCATTCAACACATATTAACTAAGTACCTATTATGTCCAGAAACTAGAATAGCACAAGGATGAATAAGATAAAATCTTGGGAGAAAGAGAGACATGAAAACAACTCATCTCCAGCATTCAAAGTACGGCCACCATAGAATGAAGTAGGATGGAAACAGAGAGAGACCATGAGGGAAGGAAAGTAATCACAGAAGTAGTGGCAACTGAGCTGAACATTAAGAATCAACAGACTGTTTCTCAGACACATACAGGACAGTTATTCCAGTCAGCAAGGAAAGTATTTCACAGACATGGACTGGGATAAGCAAACTAACTTTGGGAACAGTCAGCAACCTGTCCTCAATAGGTGGAGCTAGGGGAGACAGGTAACTGGAAAGGTAAGTTATAAAATAAAAAATCAAGCCAAATCATAAATGTCTATTATTAATTCACAAACAAATACTTTGGGGGCAGAAATTATCCCAGGCTGAGGCACAGCAGTGAACATGGCAGACAAGATCCCTGCCCCAGGTTCTAGTATATACCAGGCTAAGGAATTTGGACTTTAGTCTGCAAGCATCAGAGCTAAGCAGGAAAAGCTGCATGAGCAGATTTAGAGAGGCAATTCTTCTGACAGTGTAAAGAATGGACTAGAACAAAACAAACTAGACATAGTAAGAGGAGTCAGAAGGCTACTTCAACAGAACAGATGAGTCCTGCTTCTGCTCTGTCTTCCATGAAATATTATGGTCTCCTCACTTAATGTATCTTCATCAATATTTTGTAGACAATATGTATTCCAAAATATCATTACTTGACTCACTTCTCACAAAAGATGTTTGTTCTCAAACCTTAACAAATTTCTACATCAAGAATATATTTTTGTTGGAACCATATCATGTTACACCACTAGCTACTCTCAATCATTCTGACTCATTTCCTGAACTTTCAGTTATTCCAAGGGAACCTCATTCTGTCCAAGAGATGTGAGATGGGGCCAAACAGACTAAAGCCACCTATAAGGGCCCAGTGAACTCTCAATTTCCAGCAAACTTCCAAAAGAACAGAAGAGCCGAGACTCCTAGAAACTCAACACTTCCCAAGATAATTAGGACCTAAAGGATCTATGACCTTCCAGATTCTGCCATCCATTTCATATGTATCCCAGAGTCTCAAGAATTGCCCAAAGCCTTGAAATTCATGTGAGAGGGCCCCAGAAATTTATTCTTTTTCATACGGAATTTCATACATTTATTTCTATTATTTGCTCCCAGTAGCAAAGAAATAAGGCAAATCGTCTGTAATCAGACTCCTTTTAAAGATGAAGAAATTAAACCAAAAGAGAGCAAGACGTTTATCCAAAGGTATGTGCTAGTACATAGCAGAGTCAGAACTAGAATCCAGAGCTTTTGACTCCTNCACGACGTTCTTGGTTGTACCTTCACACTGTCTCTTCAGCCATCAATCACTCTCTCTCCTGTACCTCAACAACTGCATAACAATCCCTCGCTCTCTTAAGGTTAGAGAATCTCTTTTATGTTAACCCAGGCTTCCTGAAAACAATCACTCTTGTTTTCTAAAGCTCAGGCAAAGCTTTATGTTTTCTATGTTAACCTCTAAATAAAATCTCTTTTCTTTAATGATCCCCTTCATCTTCCTCTCCAATCTCCTCAGAGTTGCAGAGAACTTGAGCCCCAGTCAACACACAATGACCCCAGTAGGATTCGGGCTATTTTTAGATTAAGACTGACATATTCAGGCAGCAAAAAGAGTCAGTGAGACGCCGAACTCAGTATCCACCCTGGAAATGAACAAAAATGGGAAGCAAGCTGGCTGGTTCAGTGTCCCTTCAGATTTATAATAAATTGTCTGAGAAACCTTGGTGAATTAGCGATGACTCCATGCCAGGAATGCAGCGCCTCAGCCAATACTGGAGCTTACTCTGCTAAACCTAGGCCACCTGAGGTTTTTCAAAAATATTACTTTCACATGAAGTCCACACAGCTCAGCCACCGCTGCCAAAAATGAGGCCTAGAGAGCACGCTGGCAAGCTTGGTGCTAGTCTCACTACAGTCACATAGGGCGAGAGGCAGCACGTGAAGGAGAAACCTCCTAAGTAGGAATCAGAAAACCTAGATTCCTTACTACTTGCAAGTGGTGTGATGTTGAGAAAGTCACGAGGAAGCTCTTCTGGTCCCAGCTGTCAAGTGTGCAGCCTTCACTGCCAGCCTCTTCAGAGACTGCCTCCGCCTCAGCCACAGAGTCCCCTCCACCCAAAGTCCCACCCTTCCCACCCAGAGCAGTCTGCATACAACGACACATCAAAGCATAAGGGACTGGAAATCTTGGCCCAGTGTGAGAGGAGACATCCTGACGGGCTAGAGCTCCCCATGGGGCCAGTGGAGGTTGCCGGGCTAGGCCCGCATCACAGATGCACTCCACCCAGGTCTGACCCCATGGAAACCCCCTAATGCACATCCTTCACAAGAAACACCGTCTCAAGGAGTGTGCATCCCGGGGAACCAAACACGCAACACCAATAAAGACACATCGTTGGGGGCGCCTGGGTGGCACAGTCGTTAAGCGTCTGCCTTTGGCTCAGGGCGTGATCCCAGCATTCTGGGATCGAGCCCCACATCAGGCTCCCCCGCTAGGAGCCTGCTTCTTCTTCTCCCACTCCCCCTGCTTGTGTTCCCTCTCTCGCTGGCTGTCTCTGTCAAATAAATAAATAAATAATCTTTAAAAAAAAAAAAAAAAAAAAAGACACATCGTTGACACTTTTAGTGGACTCCAGCAAAATGACTCCTCAAATAAAAATCTTCTGAAAATAAAGTTCCACTATCTAGGTTTAGAAATCTTCACAAACCAGGCAGAGTCACAGCAATGTTGGAAGGTTAGACGAGATCTCTGCTAAGCTCCTAAAGGACAAAAACGTGAATAACAACAACAACACTACTACTGATATAGCCTTCTGCCTCCGTTTCTTCACAATGAAACAGAAGCAAAACCAAGATGCACTCGTGGAACTGGAGAATTCTTCTCCCTCAGCCGCGGTACCGTTCGCCGTAATGCCGTCAGACGCAGTGCTGTACTACCCCCAGCGCCCAGGGCTGTCCTGCTCGGACTCCTTCTTTCACATCAATGGGAAAATAAAATGATGCCAAGAGCCTGTTACTGTCTTGGACATACCCTTGAACTTATGTTCATTAGAAGACTGATTATTTCCGTGGGCTCTGTGAAAAGCACCCAGCTGCCCCTTCAGGACTGAAGGGCTTACACTCCAGTGGCTGGAAGTGTTACTGGCAGACGGTCCTCGGCACACAGCCCTCTCCAGGAACTGACTTCAGCTGAAGGCAGATGCATCACCATGAACACGACCCCATCAAATGGTCAGTGCAAGAGCTTAATGGCCTTTTCCTTCCAATCAGAACAACTGGGAAGCGCGTCCCGGCTTCTGAGTTCCCTGCGAAGTCTGGCTGAGGCTGTGTGGAGACTGCATCAGAGCCTTGATTGCAGCTGCTATGCCAGACAGGATTTCTGTGGAAGCAGATGAGCATGCCTCAGGGACTGCTTTGCAGCCATGGATGTGGTGAATGTGTTCTCTTTATCCTTACTGGAAAGAGAATAAGAAGTGCTTCTCATTCGCTCAGAACGAACAACAGTAAACATTTACTGTCTTGTCCCAGAGCTCGATGGAAATGGTACACCCAGGATTGGGCCCAGCAGGGCCAGTGGACACAGTGCTTGTGCGCCCACTCCTCCTACCACTCACCTATTAACTGAAGCTTCAGTTCACCCTACGGCTGTGTCACTGTCTCTTATAACCACTGATGGAGGAATAAAACTTGAGCTTGGTTCTCAGGTCAGTTCATTATGTGGGAGCAGGTTAAAAAAAAAAAAATAGAATGCGGCTGCACGACAAGGTGATCTTGAAATACAGCAATGTAAAGAAATCCTCCCAATGAGTAGAGCTGCAGACACCAGGCCTGGTCACACACTTTATGCAGAAAGAAAAGTGGACAGTGGCAAATGGCTTGGCCAGTTGGTAAAATGGCAGAGAAACCGAACAATCAGGGACCAGGAGGTCAGGGGAAAAAGCATATGGCTAAACCTATGAGAATGAGCAAGAACTATGATATATTTGCATTTTATGTAATGCCCTCCAGAGAATATCCAACATAGAAGAGACCATTCAACAGCTAAGTAGAGAGAATTAGTCAACTGGCCTCTGTCACTGGCCAGCCCAGTGCTGAATTACGGGTGAATTATGAATGAAGTGGCCATGGTGGCAAAAATGTAAACTATGAAGGTCCCAATAGATGACTGCCATTCCCCAAGGCTTTCCTACCTATTGGCACTGCAGAAGGTGCAACCTTCCACCAACACTGAACCCCATTCCCAAAGAAACCAACCAAGCATTTGATAGCAAGTTGACTATATTGAAACCCTTCTACTTTGGAAGGAAAAGTGATCTATCTTGACTGGAAAAAACACATAACAAGGGTGTGGGTTTGACTGCTCTGCCTACGAGGCATCAGCCGGTACCAGCATATGAAGATCTTCAGGGTATTTGGCCCCCCATCCCCAACATAGAATCCTACATCAATTGCAGCAGACCAAGACACCTATTTCATAGCAAACAAGGTGTGGCAGTGGGATCCATCCACCACATACCACACCACCCAGAAGATGCCAGCCTAATAAAGCAACCAGATAGGCTGTTCAAGTTATAGCTGAGCTTCCAGTTCAGAGACAATACCCTAGAAGGATGGGGTGCCATGTCTGAGGACATTTCAAGTCAGTGACCATTTTATGGTGTTGGTCTCCAAAAGGAAAAACCCACAGGTCTCAAACCAAAGGGTTGAAGCAGGAGTATCTCCACTTATTCCTACTTCCAGTGACCTACTTATAGAATTCGCACTTCCTATCCCTGCAGCTCTGGTTTCTGTCAATTTAGAGGCCCTGGCTCCCAAAGGAGACCCAGCAATTTTCAATCTATGGTTGATGCTGAAGCACTCTGGCTTCCTTTGCCAAGAAAGGATGCAAGAACAACTGACATCGGTCCAGAATAACTGACCGTGATCATCAGGAAGAGGCAGGGCAGGGAGGAATATATTTGGCATCCAGGTGATTCACCTGGTCATCTCTGGGTATTCTTTTCCCCAAGTATCAAGGTAAATTGATGAGTACAGCAGCCATAGCCTGAATGGTGACCAGGGGTTCAAATATTTCAGAGATGAAGATCTGGGTACCTCAAAAGATAAGCCACCTACATCAGAAGAGATACAAGCTGAGGATGAGGGGGACATATAATGGATAGAGGAGGGAGTTGATTCCTATCTTAAGCCTAGCTTAGTTCTAGGGACCATGATTTTTCCCACCTACTGTCCTCTTATCAAACTTCCTCATAGAAAGTGGTCCAAAAGAATCCTGGAGGACCCCCTCCCAGAAGTTATATGAAAAAGCAGATTTAAGTAGCAGAAGGGGTAGACTGAACTAGATGCTATGATGTGGAGTCCAGTTCCTTCAGGACTGAAGACTTACCTCCCCTGTTACAGAACTACTGCCAGCTAAAAGCCCTCAGCTATCAGGACTTTCTAGAAATTGCCCTCAGCTAAAGAGAGCCTCCTTACCCAAGGTCACATCCCCTTACCAAGGGCTTTCCGCATCAGTGACAGATCAACACTGAGTTATAGCAGTTGGCTTCCTCATGTCAATGCAGAACAGCTCTGCAGGGCACCGACCCTGTGGAGTTATCAGTGGCCTTGCTGAGATTGTACCAGAGCCTATTAGCTCTTTTTGCCCAATCCTTCTTCCTTCCCTTTCCCCATAGGTGTTGATCCTCAGAGCACTCCCCCAAAAAACTTCCTGTTTACAAATTTCTATCTCAGAGTTTGCTCTCTGGGCAACCTGATCTGCAACATTTATAATTACACAATAATGGAAATAAATTTCAGAAAGCACTGCACTTTAAGCTTCTTATGTATAAATTAAAGTTTTTTCAGCTCATCTCTTAATTCTGTTAACTAGCCTTTTAATCATTCCTGATTAACTTATTATCAAACATCCCCAAAGAAAGTTCAATAACTTTTCCTACATTTTTCAAGCCTCCAAAAGTGTACCCATACTATCTTCAGTATCAATAATGATCTTACTTCACTGAAATCAAGGCTAAATATTACTTCCCTTTACCTCCTTCCTCCGAATCCTAAATTTGTGTGCTCACACATATTTTTCTTCCTTTCTCAAATAAGGTTCTTCCTTTCTATATCAAGGTTAATTTTTACTACTTGGTTCTTTATGTTATGATTTTATGACTTCCAAAGAACCATATTTCTTTCATCAGTCTTTAATCTCTCCATCTGAAAGTTTCCTTCCTCTGAGTTTATTAATATCCAAAACATTATTCCATCAAAGTCTTTAATCTCTCTATACAAAAGTCTCTTTCCTTTTCATCTATAAATACCATTGCTTACTTCAAAAAAAAAAAAAAACCTCAAAGTCTATTTTTTTCTTTAATGTGACACCTTGTTTCTCTCCTTTACCAACAAACAAGGTGGAGAAATGTATACTCACTATATCTATCCCCATTTTGAGTCCATCCTTAATAAACTATAATCTGTATTCCATCCATAACTCCCTACTGAAACACCTCTCTGAAAAGTCACCAATGATTTCCTAATAAATCTAATGACTTTTCCTTACTCTTTTTCTTTTTCAACCATCCTATGGTATTTTACATCACTTGGTCTTGTCCTATTCTTAAAATTCTTTCCTCATTACATTTTCCAAGAAGCCGTAATGCCCAGGTTCTCAATCAAACTCTTTAACCACATGTTCTCAGTTTCTACCCACCCATTACAGGCATTCCCAAAGCTCTATTTTGGTTCTCTCCTCTTCCAACTCTGATTCTGCTCTCTTTTAGTGATCCCATTTTTCCCCACGTTGGACTATAAAAATTATGATTCTGAAAATGAAATCACCAGGAGAGGCTGGGAAGATGGCAGAGTAGGAGAACCCTAAGCTCAACTCATCTCAGGACACACCTAGATAACAGCCACATCGGCGCTACTAATCCAGAAAACAGCCTGAAGACTGGCAGTACAGTTCACCGTAGAACAGAGGCCAAATCAAAGACGGCAGGAGGGGCAGAGACTTGGTCAATCGGGAACCAAATTCTGGGTGAGACTAACCACAAACAGGAGGGGCACCACAAGCACAGAGAAGCGAAAGGTACAGATCCCACACCAGGCCCCTCAGACACAGGGACCCTGCACCGGAAAGACAAGTCCCAGTAACATTTGGCTCTGAAAATCACCGGGTAAGAATTTTATAACCAGCAGGGCTTAACTCCAGGTACTTTAAAAAGTGGTGGGTTTAGCTCTGGGAGAGCTGGAGGGCGATGGGAAACTGAATCTCCACTCTTAAAGAGACCACATAACAAAAAACCCCAGCACAGAAGCACCAGTTTGAAAAGTGCCTAGGGTATACATGAAGATTTACTTACTAATCTCCGAACATGTGCTGGAGGGGCAGGGACCTTTAGGAGACTTCTCTAAGAACAGAAGAGGTGGGTGGCCTCCATTTCTCTCCCTCACCCCAGCCTAGATAGCAGGAAAATGGCAACCAGTGTGAACACTCTCCACCTACCTGGCTAACACTGTGCACCCCACCCCCACAGTCTCCTGCAGATGTGCCCCATCCAGCCCATTCCATTTGTCAAGAGTACCTCCAAAGTGCCTCTGCCATATCTCGGCCTGCAAGCAGCCCTAGAGGGACCAGAAGCACTCCCAAAGTGACTCCTGTCCTGGGGAGAGGAGAAAATAATGACACACACTAGTTTGACTGTAATCCCAAGAGCCAAACCTTCTAACTGGCAGTACAGAGAGAACGCCGCGCCAATCAGTGCATCTGCAGTCCCAGGAGACAGGCTGAGGGCAGGGATCTGATCTCTCACCAACAAAAATTTCTCAGGGGGCAGCACAGGGAGAGAGCCCTGCAGTCTGGGGTCACTGCAGCCCCAGCAGATGGGACTGGGGACAGGCAACTGGTCTGATGGCTGACACCACCCAACTACAAGCCCACAGCCACCTGAGACTGTACCCTTAACAGCACAAGGACCAAATATGACCCAACACAGGCAAAGTAAGCCAGTAGGGCCACTAGACTGAAGGCAAATGAGGCTCAGCCACAACAGTAGGGTGCACACAACCCATACAGGAGACACCCCTGAAGCACAAGGTTCTGTGGTGACCAGGGGACATTACAGTGCAGGGTATTACAGGATACCTTCTTCATAAGGCCACTACTTTCAGGAACAGGAGACAGAGTGGACTTTCCTAACACACAAAAACAGAAAAAGGGCGTTAGACAAAAGGAAGAGACAAGAATATGTTCCAAATGAAAGGTTATGACAAATCCACAGCAAAAGAGCTACCTGAAAATAAGCAATGTACCTGACTGAGAATTCAAAGAGTCATAAAGGTACTTACTGGACTTGAGTAAAGAGTGGAAGATCTCGGTAAGATTTTCAACAAAGAGACAGAATACATAAAAAGAATCAATCATGGATGAAGAGAGCAATAACTAAAATTGAAAACACACTAGAAAAGGGGCGCCTGGGTGGCGCAGTTGGTTAAGTGTCTGACTCCTGATTTCAGCTCAGGTCATGATCTCAGGGCCATGAGATAGAGCCCCATGTCGGGTTCCACACTGGGCATGGAGCCTGTTTGAGATTCTCTCTCTTCCCACCCTCCCCCGCCCCTTCACCCACTACTTGTGATCTCTCTCTCTCTAAAAAATTAATTAATTAAAATTAAAAATTAAAAATGGGCAGAAGACCAAAAATGGGCAGAAGGCCTAAATAGAAATTTTTTTAAAGAAGACATACAGGTGGCCAACAGACATATGAAAAAATGCTCATCAGTAATCACAAGGGAAATGCAAATTAAAACCACAAAGAGGGGGCGCCTGGGTGGCTCAGTCGTTAAGCATCTGCCTTCGGCTCAGGGCGTGATCCCAGCGTTCTGGGATCGAGCCCCACATCAGGCTCCTCCGCTGGGAGCCTGCTTCTTCCTCTCCCACTCCCCCTGCTTGTGTTCCCTCTCTCACTGGCTGTCTCTCTCTCTGTCAAGTAAATAAAATCTTTATAAAAATAAAAAATAAAAATAAAAAATAAAACCACAAAGAGATACCACTTTATACCTGTGAAATGGCTAGTATCAAAAACACAAGAAATAACAAGTGTTGGCAAGGATACGGAGAAGAAGGAACCCTCATGCACCTCTGGTGGGGATGTAAATTGGCATAATCACTGTGGAAAACAGTATAGAGGTTCCTCTAAAAAGTAAAAATTACCATATAATCCAGTAATTCCATACTGGGTATGTACCCAAAGAAAATGAAAACACTCATCTGAAAAGCTACATACACCTCTATGTTTACCGTACCATTATTTACAATAGTCAAGATACGGAAGCAATCCAAATGTCCATCTATAGATGAATGGATAAAAAAAGAGGTGATATACAAATACAATGGATTATTACTCAAGCACTTAATGTTAAGTGAAATAAGTCAGAGAAATACAAATACCGTACAATTTCACTCATGTGAAACTTAAAATACAAATGAACAAAGATACAAACAAAAAAACAAACTCTTAAATACAGAGAACTGGTGGTTTCCAGAGGGGAGGTGGGTCGGGGGATAGTTGAAATAAAGGGGATTAAGAATACACTTATCTTGATGAGCACTGAGAAATATATACAATTGTTGAATCATTATATTGTACACCTGGAAACTAATATAACACTGTTAACTATACTTGAATTTTTAAAAAAACCACCAATTTAGCACTCTCTCTTCAGCTCTAAACCCAAACTTTTACAATGAAACAATATTAACTATTGATGTCATGACAACTATAGTTTATGTTGTCAATGTTTCTATTCCC
This sequence comes from Ursus maritimus, assembly GCF_017311325.1. NCBI lineage: Eukaryota > Metazoa > Chordata > Mammalia > Carnivora > Ursidae > Ursus > Ursus maritimus. The sequence goes on along the minus strand of NW_024425119.1, from coordinate 18,244,151 downwards.
AGTTTACTAAGAATTTATGCTAAATGTGTTAAACATAATCAATACCTTTTCAGGATTTATTGAGAAGATCATATAGATTTTATCCTTTGACAAACTATACTATTAGATTCTCTGAAAGTCAACTACCTTTATGTTCCTGAAATAAATCCTACTCTAAAATGTTATTTTTTTAACATACTGCTTGATAATATTTTGTTCAAGATTCTTAAATCAACATGTACAAATGAGACTGACCTACACATTTCATTGAAACTATCTTCATTGGGTTTTATATTAGAGCTATTCCTCTTCCTATGCTCTGGAAATTTTTATAAAACATGAGAAGTTATCAGTTTCATAACTGTTCCAAGTACTCACCCATAAAATCTTCTAAGTCTAGCACTCATTTTTTAAAGTATTCTTTAAAACATTACACTTTTTGCATGGCTTCTCATCTATTCAGATTCTTTACTTCTTCCATGTCAACTTTAGTTAGATATAATGCAAACCATTTTGGGGCACCTGGGTGGCTCAGTCAGTTAAGCTTCTGCCTTCAGCTCAGGTGATGATCTCAGGGTCCTAGGATCGAGCCCTACATTGGGCTCCCTGTTTAGCAGGGAGTCTACTTCCCCCTCTCCCTCTGTCCCACAGCCCACTCATGCTAGCTTTTTCTCTCTCTTCAAATAAACAAATAAAATCTTTAATAAAAACATTTTATATGTACACATGCTATATATCTTATCCCTGACCAGAGAATTTCCACCAAATTTCAAATAAGGCCTTGAAAAATGGTGACCTCAGCTGTAATTTTACATCAGTCATAACTACCATAAAAAATTGAAACATCCACTTAGGAATCTTAATTTATACCTAGAAAACATAGGTTCATTGTCGCTATGGTTAATAAGCCTAAATAACACAGATTTGGGGGGAATATCTTGTCAAGGTATCATTTGTAAGATAATAAAAAATAGTTATTGTACATTTTCTATGCTAAAGCTAGGCACTGTGCTCATTACTTTAAATATATTACTTGAATCCTCAGAGTAACTCCACAACACAGATATTATCATCTGCAACAGTGGTTCAGAGCATGGATCCATGGCTTTTCATCTACATGTAGTAGAATCAACAAAATAGCTTTGCCAGTAAGTCCTAAAACTCAGACGGTAGGAGCTTCTATTTTACAACTGAAAGTGTCCTTGAAGGTCACCCATCTCAACATTTCAGAGACAGAATTCCAGTACTCAAGGAGAAAAGAGATTCATTGATGATCACACATCTAGATGATGGCAATGACATCAACACGAGAATTACCGCTTCATCCTTCTTCCTATAATGCTACACTTCAATTCCTGATCACTGAACTCCAATCAAAATGACTGAATACTTGCCTTCAAAAATGTCCTTAATGCACTCCTCCCCAAATGGTTCTTTCCTGAGAAGTATAAAAATATTATATATATTTGCTATATATTATAAATATTATACATATGTGTATATATGTGTATGTGCATGTGTATATATATACATGCGTGTATACACACACACATATATAAGGTCTCCAATGTTTCCAATTATGTGAATGGGAGTGTGAGCCCACGTGTGTATGCATATGTGTGTGTGTGTATACTATACATACATACATACATTTATATATATATTATATATACATATACATACATTGGAGCCCTTTAAGGATAATGTCTTATAGCCACATACTGATAGACCATCTGCTTTTTGGAAACATCCACGGAACAATCACTTGAATAGGCAGCACTGCTTTCAATATATAAATTCTCTATTAAAATGTTTATAAAGCAATTCTCCCTTTTGTTGCTAGTAAATGAAAACACTATATCTTCTATAAAAAATTCATCAAGAAACACCATTCGTAAAAAGATTCAATTAAGTATATGAAACTTATCCCACTGTGACCTATACTGAGTTGTTCTATAAGACAATATAATCTTATTTTTGTTCTGAGCTCATCTCTGGAGCAAAAAGACAGAATTTCATTAAGAAAAACAGCTCTGCCCTTCCGATTAGAGTCCCAGAGGAATCTGAGTGTGAACTTTCCAAGGCATAGGGTGGGAGAAAGACCATGTACATTGCGTGTCTCTGTCTCTCTCACACACACACACACACGCATGCACGCACACAGCATTCCTATAATATCCCTTCTATTTGAGACTGACCAGAGTTAATTTTTTTATTTTTTACAGACAAGGAAAATACCACAGGATTTATTCATTTTTGACTAGAGACCCAGCAAAGGTCATGCCCTAATCCAAGCTAAACACTCTCAGGATTTATTTATGCAATCCCTCTGAAACTGTCCTTTCTTTTCTCTGAAGATAGAAATTCCTCATCTGCTTCTTGCATGACAGACTCTTACAGACTATCTAGCTAAAGTCACCTCTCTGTGCAGAAATCCCCACTGCAGAAACAATAGGCCATACTCTGCTTGAATAGCGTCAAATGATGGGAAACTATTCTTGCAGTAAACTGAGTTTGGGGGGATGGGCAGGGCAGCTCTAGTACTGGTCACAGAGAGTCTGGTAATGTTCACTTAAATGTCCCATGGGTTATCAGACATGTGTACCTTCACAGAGTAGTAATCATTAACTGCTCTAAACGACAGGTTTGTCCTCTCATTCATCTCATTTACCTAGAACTTTCTACGTGTTCTCATATTCCATAAAACCTTGATCTTCAGTCATTAAAAATAAATACAGCAAAAATGAGGGCATCGGCATCTGAGATCGTTTTTTTTGTCATCTATAAATGAACTATTTTTTTCTTGGTCAGTCATTTTTAAGTGCTGATCTATAGACCAGTTTCATCAGAATTACTAGGGAACTAATTTTTTTAATCCAAAAGATTTTGACTCACTAAATCTGGAAAGTCAAATTAGGAAAAAAAAAAAAAAAACCTTCCAGAGATTCTGATACACATCTCAAGTGCAGGAACCACTGGTCTAAATAACTTCTGCAGTCTCTAGAATCTCTCTACTATTCTATAACTCAGAACTACTACTGCGTATAACACCCACTGTGTATGCTGATTGTGATTACCACTCTACAACTATGAGAATAAACCTTCTCAAATCCCCACTGTTGCAGGCTGGATTCCATGGGAAACAGGGTCTCAGTCAGAGATTAGCATTCGGGAAATTTCCTGGGGAGTGGTAACCCTGGGCAAGAAAATGAAGCAGGATTGGGCAGTGAGAAACTGGACTGAGAGACCATCTCAAGAAAGACTTCAGCTGATGCACAGGGAGCTCTAAGGCTGATTCCAGCTCTTCAGAGTTAGTTTTGAGGTGGGTCTTTATACCTGGTACCAACCTGTCACTGGATGATACCCCCTGGGAAAGGGTCATGAACTTGGAGGTGGCTTTCTTCACCAGAGGGCAGTTGATGGCTGAACAGTTTCTCAGTCCTCAAGGGGGACCTGGCACACATCACCCATCCATTTTACCTACCTTCACTTAAATTTAAAAAAAAAAAAAAAAAAGTTGCAAAAAGTTAAGCCAGGGCATTTCTCAGTAGAGAACCAGCAGTTTTTAAGTTGGAAAAAAGAAAAAAACCCACAACATTATTATCTCTCACTTCCTCACATTCCAAGCACTGGATAGTTATGGAATGATTCACCACTAAAACGAAGCATGAATTTCTATGTGGAATTATTTCTAGTCCTTTAAATGGCACTTCTTAGGACTTCTTCATGTTTATAGTTTCGATCAATCAGAATAAACTGCTTCCAAACAACTAGTTATTTTTGTCTGTTTAAAAGTTTTGTAATTAATAAATGTATTTCCCCCATAATAATGTTTCTCTGGAAAGACAAAGGAGGATTCTTGATTCTTGTGACTATCTCATACTATAGACCTTTCACAGAGGGTTGTAATGAACAATCATCATTGCAAAGTCTCAGGAGCCCAGGAAATGTGGGCCCTCTTCCCTAACTTGCCTGATTTAATTGGAGTATTGGACAGATAAAGTGAGATCATATCTTAGCACCTCCACATTAGATGGGGGTCCTGAGAACGTATAAGATCAATCTACCTATGAGAGGTAGATGAGGCTATAGAAAGAACGCTAATACTACACTCAGAGTCAAATATCCTTGGCCTGAGTTCAGCCCCTGCTGCTTTTAGCTTCTGATACTGAATATGTCACTTAATCTCTGAGCCCTAGTTCCCTTGGCTAGTAAAACGGGAGCGACATCACCTCCGTCAAAACCGTCATAATGGTAACACAGAAAGACTTAACTGACAAGGCTTTGTACACACAGGCAAAGTCACCACCCCTGTCCTGGGGTCCTCCCTCATTTCCGTGCTCTGCTTTTTCTTCGTAACTCGCACATAAGCTACTTGAGGCAGGCATTTTCTTCAGACACATGACAAGTCCAGCACACAATAAAAACTACTACTTACTACGGGCCATGTACAATTATTTAATTCTTCTAACAATTCTATGAAGTGGGTTATTATTCCCATTTTGCAAGTGAAGAAAGTGGAGCTTAGTGAACTGTGAGGCATTCCTACCATCATACAATGAACAAAAGGAAAGCCTTTACAGCCCCTCACTCTGCTTCCCTTCCTTTTTTTTCTTTAAGATTTTATTTATGTGAGAGGGAGAGAGGGCAAGAAAGAGCACCAGTGGGGGGGGGGGGCACAATGGGAGAAAGAGAAGCAGGCTCCCCACTGAGCAGGGAGCCTGGTGTGGGGCTCGATCCCAAGACCCTGGGATCATGACCTGAGCCAAAGGCAGATGCTTAACCAACTGAGCCACCCAGACACCCCCCCCTCCTCTTCTTGAAACAGTTCAAGGAATAGAGACTGGAGAGAGAACATTTCTGAAATTATCTGGTATCATTTGATCTTGAAAGCCACACTGAATGTAATTTTTAATTACTTGTTAATTAACACTTTTCAATTTAGTCTGAGGATATACTTTGTACTAAGTTTTTGGTGCAAATAACTGGGGTTTTCTTCACAGAGAATAGGGAAAGAAATGTATCACTGTTCCACAGTCATTGAGTGAGCAAGCAAAGTTAGGCTGAAGGTCATACAGGGACCAAAACTAGCACCACCTATTACCACCCTCAAACTGTGGGGACACACACATCCCACTGATAGGTTAAAAACACAATGCTCACAGAATAAAGATAAACAATTATCAGCCCCACAGGGCTGGACTTTCAACTAAGCTGTGTTTTCTGTAACACTTTTCATGATCATCTTCCAAAAAATTTTATTTTGAAATGTAAGTTAAAAAGAAAAAAAAAAAAGAAAAAATGTAACTTATAAAAATATACATTTGGAAAGAACTAGAAGCTTACACAAGTGACTTAAGTAAAAATGTTTAAATTTACTGTGCCCAAGAATTAACTGGCATGATGGTTTTAAAACACCAAGTCCTTGAACCCCACCTCTGGAACTGATGATTCATAGCCCTGAAATAGAGCTATGAAATCTGCATTTTTAACAAGCACCATGACTGGGTATCATGCAGGCAGATCTCAATCATTGTTTGAGAAAAAGTGAGTTAAAAGGACATCTTAAATCAGTCAGTGGACATATAACATTTATACTAAAACGAAATAAATATTATATTTACAAGTTGTACCTCTAAGACCACAATGAGGAAGAGAGGATGTGAGTGGAAAAGAAATCTTCCAATTAGAACAAAAGAGGGACACAACAGAGGGCCTGGGTGGCTCAGTCGGTTAAGTATCTGCCTTCAGCTCAGGTCACGACCTCAGGGTCCTAGGATCCAGCCCTACATTGAGCTTCCTGCTCCTCAAGGGGCCTGCTTCTACCTCTCCTCCCTTGCTCATGCTCCCTGTCACTATCACTGTCTCTCTCTCTCTCAAATAAATAAATAAAATATTTTTTAAAAAAAGGAAGTAAATGATTAATATTTGTTCTACATTAAATATCTACTATTCAAAAAAAAACAAAAAAAAAGCATGACCAGATAATATAATCTCTCCATTCTTTTTCAAACATTCATGTTAGGGTAAAAGTCTAGCCAAATGAGGGGCGCCTGGGTGGCACAGCGGTTAAGCATCTGCCTTCAGCTCAGGGCGTGATCCCAACGTTCTGGGATCGAGCCCCACATCAGGCTCCTCCGCTATGAGCCTGCTTCTTCCTCTCCCACTCCCCCTGCTTGTGTTCCCTCTCTCACTGGCTGTCTCTATCTCTGTCAAATAAATAAATGAAATCTTAAAAAAAAAAAAAGTCTAGCCAAATGATATAACCAGGTACCACCCTAAACCTGATAGCAGCTTCCAGAATTTCAGACCTCATAAAGAATATAAACACTCTGAAGACAACTTTGCACATATTATCTAGAATCTTAGAAACAACTTTTTTAAAATTTCACGTGGGAACAGAAATCGCAAACGTTCCCTGGATATCAAAGAGAACACAGCAAATTACACCTTTCACTAGAAAAATTCCTCCTGAAGAACTGAGAGCTGCCTGAACAGCTACTGAGCAACCAAAAATAGACAGAATAGCAAGAGAGATGGAGACTCAGCAATAAAGGGAACCCCGACCCCTGAGGCTGCAAATGCAGTGGGGAGGGACAGTACTAAGGGCCTGGGAATAGATCCCTCTGTGCTAGGGAACAGAAAAAAAAACATTCTCCGGAATAGATCACACATTGGGCCATTAAACAAACTCTGATAAATTTAAGAAGACTGAAATCATACCATGCATCTTTTCCAACCACAACGGTGTGAACTAGAAATAAATCACAAGGAAAAAAAAGGAAAAAACACAAACACATGGAGACTAAACAACATGATACTCAACAACAATTGAGCCAATGAAGCAATCAAAGGAGAAATCAAAAACTGCATGGAAAAAATAAAAATGAAAATGCAATGGTCCAAGCTCTAGGACACAGTGAAAGCACTTCTATAAGCAAAGTATATAGCAATTGAGGCCTACCTCAAGAAACAAGAAAAAAACTGAAATAAATAATCTAACCTTACGCCTAAAGAAACTAGCGGGGGAAAGTGTCCAAGGTGAGAGAAGAAAGGAAATAATAAAGATCGGAGCAGAAATAAATGATAAGAGATAAAACACACACACAAGAAAAAAGAAAGACAACAATTAAACCAAGAGTGGGTTCTTTGAAAAGATAAACAAAACTGACAAATCCTTGCCGGACTCAACAAGAAAAAAGAGAAAGAACTTAAATAAATAAGATCATAAACAAGAGAGAACTAACAACTGACACCACAGAAATACAAAGGGTAAGAAGAGAATACTATGAAAAATTATATGCCAACAAACTGGAAAACCTAAAAGAAATGGAAAGTTTCTATATACATAATTTCCCAAAAGTGAACCAGGAAGAAATAGAAAACCTGAAAACAATAATTACAAGTAAATTGAATTAATTATCAAAAAAAACTACCAAAGCATTAAAGTTCAGGACCAGATGAATTCACAAGTGAATTCTAATTCTAAGAAGAGCTAATACCTATGCTCCTCAACCTATTCTAAAAAATAGAAAAAGGAAAGCTTCCAAATTCATTCTGTGAGACCAGGATTACCCTGATACCAAAACCAAACAAAAACATCACACACACACACACAACAAAACAACCACAGGCCAATATTCTTGATGAATACAGATATAAAAATCCTCAACAAAATATTAGCAAACTGTGTACAACAATACATTAAAAAGGTAATTCACCACAATCAGATGGGATTTATTACTGGGATGCAAGGATAGTTCAATATTCACAAATCAACCAACGCCGTATCCCACATCAACAAAACAGAGGACAAAAGTCACATGATCATCTCAAGAAATGCAGGAAAAGTATGTGACGAGATTCAGCATCCACCCATTCATGACAAAAATTCTCAACAAAATGGGGTTAGAAGGAACATACCTTGACATAATAAAAGCAATATATGAAAAACCCACAGCTAACATCACCCTCAATACTGAAAAACTGAGAGCTTTCTTAAGGTCAAGAACAAAACAAGACTGTCCACTCTCACTACTTTTATTCAACATAGTACTATAAGTCCTATCCACAGCAATCAGACAAGAAAAAGAAGTAAGAGGCATCTGTATTGGTAAAGAAGTTTAACTGTCACTATTTGCAGATGATATGGTACTATATATATAAAATCCTGAAGATTCCACCAAAAAACTGGATGTAGGATTGAGCCCCACATCAGGCTCCCTGCTTAGTGTGGAGTCTGCTTCTCCCTCTCCCTTTGTCCCTCCCCCAACTCATGCTCTCTCTTCCTCTCTCTCAAAGTCTTAAAAAATAATAATAATAATCCAACTTAAAAATGGGCAGAATAGACTTTTCCAAAGAAGACATACAGATGGCCAGTGGACAAATGAAAAGATCACTAATCATCAGGGAAATGCACATTAAAACTACAATGAGATATCACCTTAAACCAGTTAGAATGACTAGTATCAAAATGACAAAAAATAACAAGTATTGGTGAGGATGTAGAGAAAAAGGAAACCTCATACAATGTCGGTGGGAATGTAAATTGGTACAGCCACGTGAAAAACAGTATAAAAGGTCCTCAGAAAAATTAAAAATAGAAATACCATCTGATCCAATAATTCCACCACTGGATATTTACCCAGAAAGAAACGAAAACACTAACTCAAAAAGATATATGCTTACTGCAATAGCCAAGAGAAGTAAGCAAACTAAGTGTTCATCAATAGATGAATGGATAAGGAAAATGTGCTATATGAACACATGGGAATATTACACAGACATAAAAAAGGATGAGACCAGGCCATTTGAAACAACATGAATGGACTTGGTATTATACTAAGTGAAATAAGTCAGACTGAGAAAGACAAATACCATATGAGTCCACTTATAAGCGGAATCTTTAAAAAAATGAATAAACACAAAAAGCAGAATCAGAACTATAAATACATTTATAAATAAATGATGGTGCCGGTGTTGGCAGGGGAGGGGGGTGTTGGGCATAATGGGTGAAGGGGAGAGGGAGATATAAGCCTCCAGTTATGGAATAAGTCATGGAAATAAAAAGCAGAGCATAAGGAATATGGTCAATGGTATTGTAATAGCAATGTAATAGGAAAGTTGATAGCTATACTTGTGAACATAGCATAATAAACTTGTCAAATCACTAAGTTGTGCACCTGAAACTAATGCAACATGTGTGTCAACCATACTCAAATAAAAAAAATTTTTTTCAAGTCACTTAAAAAAATCTTACTAAAAAATGGTCAGAAAATCTGAATAGACATTTTTTCCAAAAAAGACATACAGGTGGCCAAAAGGCACATGAAAAGATAGTCAATACCACTAAACATCAGGGAAATGTAAATGAAAACCACAGTGAGATATCTCACCTCACTACCTGTTAAAATGGCTATTATAAAAAAAGACAAATAACAAGTGTTGATCAGGATGTGGAGAAAAGGGAACTCTTGTGCACTGTTGATGGAAATATACATTGGTGCAACCATTATATATAACAGTAGGGAGGGCTCTCAAAAAATTAATAATAGAACTACCATATGATTCAGCAATTCCATTTCTGAGTATTTATCTGAAGAAAACAAAAACACTAACTCAAAAAGATATAGGCACCCCTATGTTCATTGGGGCACTATTTATATAGCCAAGCTACGGAAACAAACTAAGTATCTACTAATAGATGAATGGATAAAGACACATACACAAACACATAGATAGATAGATAGATAGATAGATAGATAGATAGATAGATAGATAGATATACACACACAATGGAATAATACTCAGCCATAAAAAAGGAATGAAATATTGGCATTTGCAACAACATGAATAGACCTTGAGGGTATTATGCTATGTGAAATAAGTCAGAGAAAGACATGTATTATGTATAATCTTACTTATATGTGAAATCACAAAAAACAAAAACAAAAAATATCTTATAAATACAGAGAACACATTGGTGATGGCCAGAGAAGGGAGGGGGAGTGGGAGAAATGAGTGAAAGGGTCAAAAGGTACAAACTTCCAGTTATAAAATAAGTAACTCATGGGGATGTAATATACAGCATGGTGACTACAGTTAATAATACTGAATTGCATATCTGAAACTTGATAAAAGAGTAAAACTTAAATGTCCTCATAAGAAAGGAAACAAAATTTTATAACTATGTAAGGTAATAGATGTTAACTAGACTTATTCTGGTGATCATGAACAATGTATACAAATGTCAAATCATTATGTTATATAGGTGAAACTAATATAATATGGCAATTATACCTCAATTAAAAAAAATAAAATTCTTACATAATAAAGCTAACATTTCTAGGTAAAACCTTTCTAGACTTACAGCAAGCATATTTGATAAAATTTCAAAAGCTTTCCCCTTGAGATGGAAGAGATAAGAAACCTGTTATCACCACTTATATTCAACATTATACTGGGGTGCCTGGACCTGGTGCAAAAGAGGCCTAGAAAACAACAGGAGGTATAAAATAAAAGGAATGAGTATTTGAAAGAAAAAAAAAACTGTAAACCTTTCATTACTGACAATGATTGTGTATGTGCAAAATCCAAAAAACTACAAACTACTGGAATCTAGCAAAATCTCTAGATACAAAGCCAATAAATAAAATTCAATTGCAATCATATACACTGGCATCAAACAGAAAATGAATTTTTTTTAAATAGCATTCAAAAACATCAACTACTTGAGAATAAATCTACTGAGTGATGTGTAACACTTCATACTCTAAAATGACAAAATATTATTGGGAGAGATATACCATATTCATGAATTGGAAGATTCCAATATTACAAAAATAACAAATCCTCCAAAATTGATCTACAGATTCAAGGTAAACTCAGTCAAAACCCCAGCTGGATATCTTTTAAGGAACTACAGAGTCTTGATTCAAATATTCAAAGAATCTACTTGGCTTTATGACAAAGATAACATACAATGAATTAGGGAAAGAATGGGTTTGGGGTGCCTGGGGGACTCAGTCAATTAAGCTTCTGAGTCTTGATTTTGGCTCAGATCATGATTTCAGGGTCACGAGATCAGGCCCTGCATCAGGCTCTGTGCTCAGTGGGGAGTCTACTTGAGATTCTCTCTCTCCCTCTCCTTCCCCTTCCCCTGCTCATGTGCACGTGCTCTCTCTCTCTCTCTAAATAAATAAATAAAATCTTTTTTTTAATTTAAAAATACATTTTCAAAAATGAAAAGAATGGGTTTTTAGTCAATGTTACTGGGTCAATTGTATAACCACATGTAAAAAATTTGAAACTTCAACCTCTACCTTATACCATATGCCAGTATCCGTTCCAGATAAATTGTAGATCTAAATGTGAAAGATAAAACATTAGGGCTTCTGAAAGAAATCATATATGAGTATTTCTATGACATCTGGATAAACAAAGATTTCTTAAACAGAATACAAAAAGTACTAACCATAAATGTAATGATAAATGATAAACTATTTCATAGGAAAATTAAGACTGTCTATTCATCAAACTCATAATTAAGAAATGAAAAGTAAAGCCCCATGGTGAAAGATGATGTTTGTAATACATCTTAATGACAAAAGATCCAGAACTTCTAAAATCTGTAAGAAAAAGACAGACAATCCAATAGAAAAAATGGATAAGAAACTTGAGCGGGCACTTTGCAAAGAGGATATCTGAAGAGTCAATTAACATATCTAAAAGTGCTCAACTTTTTTAGTTGAAACACAAATTAAAACCACCAAGAGATACTACCACTATCTGCCATTATGGCTAAAAATAAAAATGACTGATAATACCAAGAGCTGGAAGGGATGAGAATCAAATGAAATGGAACTTTCATAAACCACTTTAGAAAAACCATTGAGCGGGGGCACCTGGCTGGCTCAGCCAGTGGAACATGCAACTCTTGATCTCGGGGGGTGAGTTCAAGCTCCATGTTGGGTATAGAGACTACTCAAAAATAAAATCTAAAACAAAACAAAACAAAAAACTATTAAGCAGTTTCCACTAAAAAAAAAACTACCACATACCCCAGGAGTTCCACTCCTCATTATATACAAAAAGAAATGTGCACCTGTTCCCTATAAGAATACTTATAACAATGTTCATAGCAGCCCTGTTAGCATCAGGCAAAAATTGTGGGCTTTTTATACAACAGAATACTAAAGAGAACTGAGAATGAACAAAGCACTGTTATATGCAACAACAGGGATTAATCTCACTAATATAACATTCAGCCAACAAAGACAGACCGGAAGTATATCCTCTATAATTACAGTAATATAAATTTCAAAGGCAGACAAAACTACTGTATGGCTTAGAATTCAGGGTGGTGGTTACATTTGGGACAACAGTGACCAGGAGAGTCTATGGGTTTCTGGTAACAGTCTATTTCTTGTTCTAGGTACAACTGCCTTCACTTTGTGGAAACTGAGCTATGCATTATGATCTGTGCACTTTTCTGTACGTATGTTATACTTCAATAAAACATTTCTTTTTTTTTTTTATTCCCAAAGAAACATTCATTCCTCTTTGCGCCTAACAAATGAAGGATCTCAAGAACTCCTAGCTCAGTATGAGGCCATCTAAACCATTGCCCATTCATAAATGAGAGATGTCTCAGGCTGCAATTTTCCTAAGGCTAATTTATTTGCAAGATTTGGCTGCCCCACTTATGAGTATTTTCCCATTCTTGCTGGTCTTTCTCTTATGCCATCCTCTTAAAACTGTTTTAGTTTTGCTCTCCATAATATGGCTCTGAAGCTGATGAGACCAGACTTTGCTGGATCTCAGAAATTCATTTTCCATTTCTTAATCACAATGGTAGCCATAACACAATTGCAGAAATGCAATTTGCCATCCAAATCTACCAAGAAAACAGAAAAATTAATTATTTAGATGCTAACCCATCTGTATTCTTTTAAAAATTTAGCATGGTTTTACTTTGATTCCTGCATTCTCATTTTAAATTCCTGTTGATTTTCATTGTGTAATTTAGTATTTGGGAGGGAAAAAAACGACAAATTTTTATTAATTCCTACTGCAAATTAAAATAACTGTTAGTTATTTATCTCTTTATTCTTCATACTCCATTTTCAAGGTCAAAATCAGCATTAACTCAACCTCACATTTTATTAAATGTTATGTTGATGTTCCAAATCCCCCGTGGCCCCAACTCTAATTCTTCTCCCACTTTTCATTAGTCTATTCCATCAGAACCACAGCAACAAAATTGCCTCAGAAGAAAGGAGAAAGAATTAGAATTTAGTTATTGACTTTTCCAAAGGGCACGGTAATGAATATATAAAACAATCAGGTGGAAAATAATCACTGGCGCAAAATGAGCAATGCAAATGACTACCTATTTAGGGTTTGTAAGCTTTCTCTATGATTAAGCTATAGTAAAGAGCAGTGCCTAGCAATTATAATTTCTAATAACAAATCTGGCTTAAGCAACTTATTACTTTCATTGAGCTATCCAGACTTAAGTCTCTATTTTTGACAGTTAATACAATTAACCCATAAATGCACATTTCACTCATTTTCTTTTAAAGGCTATGCAATTCTGAGACTCAATTTTGTTATACCAAGATTAAAACTTACATACAGAGAACAAAATCTCATAAGAAACAAGTTATAATTTCATTCAGAAAAATATGGAAAAGAATATTTCTAATTTAAAATAATGCTGAATACCTGGATTAATTCTCTCCCACTACCAAAAAAATTTTACTAATGGAAATACGCATACTTGTGATATATTTAGAGTACAGTAAAGGCATTTTAAAATCATTGGCAAATAAAAAAATTAATGGCATGCCAACAACTGTTTTTATTACTGACAACTGAGAAAGGAAAAAACCCTTGCAAGTCTGACCAGTCCTTTGGAAAGGACAGTGACTCTAAAGTAACATTTTTCTTTCTCTACATGTAAGTGATTTCCATGGCAACTCTCCATCTGTTTCCCACTATTTTCACAGGCTTTTAAAAATTAAGCTTACATATGTCAATGTTCCAAGATAATCTCTGTGTTTGCATAAACCATATGCCTCCTTGACAAAGTTGGTTATGCCAGTAACATTAGAGAAATGTTTAAATGTCACGTCTGTTTTGTAAGAAAAAAAATGGGGGTAAAATGGGAATGAAGCTGGGATGGGAAGCACTATTTCACGGTAATTTAGTGGTAATCAATCCTTAAGCCAAAAATTACAGACTTCTCTTTAGTATCTAAATCAGAAAGTGACTTAAATTCTAATAAGAAAGAATTCTAAATAAAATAAACCTGAGTTTAGACAATACTTAAAACCCACAGGAAATATACAAGTTTCCCAATATAACTTTATATTAGCAGCCTTCATTATATGAACCATATATATGTTAATAAGGATCATGTAAAAGGGCAAGGTATCCCTTTAAAAAGATACAACTTAGCAGGTGGGAACTAAAAATCAAACAAATTTGGAACTTCTTTTCTCACTACCAAATCCTTCCCACAACGTTACTAGAAGACTGCTTCAGAAATAATTAGGTCCATGAGAAGCAACCAGAATGGCTTTAGAAAAAAAAAAAAAAAAAGTTAAACTTTCACCTGCAATTTGTTCTTCAATCATTATGTGACAGAAACCTCTGGCCACACGCTCTTACAGAGAGGAAAAAGCAACAAAACTTCTTAACCCTTAATCCCTGAAACTTTGGTCCTACAAAAGGCAATTATACTACTGGATACATTTCCTACTAAAAAATAATAATAGCAATTTTAAGGAGACCTTCCTGAAGATATAAAAAAGAGTATTAGACATTACTAAATGGATGTTTTGTTTTTAAGTAGGCTGATCCGTCTTGCGTGTGGTGTGTATGTCCTGTGACCTAAAAGAGCTGAGAAGAGCTTCCCTGTCACAATCTCCTCCACCACTGTAATTTGCCCTTGTGCCCCACATCTCCACTATTTGCTTTCTTCAGCTTCCATCAGCGAAATTCCCTTTGGAAATATTCGTATCCGAGAAAGACAAGCCATTACATCTGTGCTCCGTTCATTTTCATTTCCCTAGCAAAGAGCAGCGCTCTGAGAAATTGGGACAAGCATGTTTTCAAAGGACAGAATGGTAGTCTCTCTACTGGGGCTCTATCTAGGAGGAGCAGACTGGAGGGAGCAACTATAGAGGACGACTTTTAAAAGTTGGGGCAGGGAGAGGATTGCTATGAGCACATTAATTATCTGCAATAAACACAAACATGGAAGACAAAGGCAAATTTAGTTTGTTCGGGGTGAGGCTTGCCCTAATGTAGGCCCTCAATTTCGTTTGGATATCCAAACCCTTTGAGAATGTAATATAAAGCTACAAACTCTTTCCCCTAAATTTTCCCTTAAAACATGGCTACAACCCATGTTGTGGCATATGTCAGGATTCCTTTTTTATGGTGAATAATATACCATTGTACATATTCGTGTGTTTATCATATCTTTATCTATTCATCCATCAATGGACATGAAGGCTGTTTCCATCTCTTGGCTATTGAGAATGCTGAAATCAACATAGTAAGGCAAATATCTCTTTGAAATCATGATTTCAATTCTTTTCAATAAACGATCAGAAGTGGTATCATATGGTAGCTCTATTTCTAGTTTTTTGAGGAATCTCCATACCATTTTCCATAGCGGCAGACGCTATGCTAAGTGAAATAAGCCAGTTACAGAAGGACAAGAACTGCATGATTGCACTTCTACGAGTTATCCAAAGCAGTCAAACTCCTAGAAACTTAAAGTATGATAGTAGTTGGCAGGGACCGCAAGGAGGAGGAAATGGGTAGCTGCTGTTCAGTGGGTACAGAGTTTTGGTTGTACAAGATGAAAAAGTTCTAAAGATTTGCTTTCTAACACTATGCTTATAGTTGACAATACTGTACTGTACACTTAAAAATTTGTTATGAATGTAGATCTCATGCTATTTTTTACCACAATAAAAAAAGTTAAAAAAGAAAGAAAGAAAGAAAGAAAGAAAGAAAGAAAGAAAGAAAGAAAGAAAGAAAGAAAGAAAGAAAGAAAGAAAAACCTAGCTACAATTTCATGGAGTTCAAGTCCCTTCTGACACACCGGGCTGAGTCTCTGATCGAGCAGATCCTCAGAACCCAAGGAGGTACCCTGTCCTGTGTTGACTCAGGAAGATGGGCTAACCCAACAAGACCTTTTCAAAAAGTCAAGACAGTGGGGTTAATGTAACTCCAATGTAACCAATAGGATTCCATCTACAGCAACTCAGAATAACTACTGCATTTCTTAATAAGAAAAAGAAAGGAACCGATTTGTAATCTTGTCAGTTATCAATCCTCATTCTGAGGCCAGCATTATGGAATAGAAAGTATATATAACAGCTCTTTAGAATTATTTAAAATGACTGTGATATCAGAAAGAAATCTTATTCATGGATAAGAAAGAAAAGATAAAGTATGAGAGAAGGAGAAAAGAAGAGAGAAAGAGTTAACTTCCTGGAAGCTACACGGTCTATGACTAACAGATCTGTATATAGAGAGAATACATATACACACATTGTGTATGATACACGTATAGTACAGTAGTAGCCCGTCTTCACTGATTTATAACTATAAACCAGCTAAGTATTTTACATACATTGTTTTACTTACATCACATAGCTAATACTAGGAATTAAGTATAATTATTCTAATTTTACAAATAAGATAATTGAAGCTCAATGATATTAAATAACCTGATTAACCTCAACTGAAAACAACCTGAAACTGGGGGACAAATTAGAACAAATTATTTTCTGGGGAGTGGGGGGGGGTGGTTCCTACATCACCTTGCACAGAACTGGGGAAAGCATAAATATTCAAAAATTCTAGCTTAGACGTCAAATAAATTCATAAAAGGCTCTTTTACAACTGATTCTATCCTTGCATTGAAATACATGTCAGGATCATTATTTTTTAAGATGGTCCCATGATGTAAAAGTGCTGTGAATCTATTGGCTTTCTGTCCATCATGGCCAGGATGATGACCACACCCAAAGACAAAGTCTGCAGCCACCTGCACCTCAGTGTATGAGGATGTACTGAGCACACTGCTGGGACTTAGGAAATGTCAGAGAATAGCTTTAGAGTAGCATTGTTCAATCTCTTTTGAAGCTTTTCATTCAGTTATGTGGGCACACAGTAATTACAGTGACAGGCAGCTTAATCCGTCTGTCATATTCCAGAACTGTCTAGAATCCACTAGTATCAACCAGAGGACTTCAGAGCATCCTAAATCAAAATATTGCTTGGGAATCCTTGCTCCACTGTTTATGAGCTATGTAACCAGATTAACTGCATCTTCTTATCTTCTGCATCCTTGATGCTCCAGCATCTAGGGCCTCACTCAAAGGGGGGAGACTGACCCTCTCAAGACTAGTCGATTCAAATGTACCTTTCATATGGAAATCAACTAATCCAGAGTCCATACTGGGAATGAACCCTTCTATCTGGCTCTTACACTGCAAGGGGTAATATTCCTCTGCCCTAATCACCTCATGTCAAGGTAGAAAAACTAGGCAAAGCCTATGCCCCACAGCCCACTGAAATTATTCAAACTACTCAATCCTAAACCTGCTTACCCTGCCTCTCCCATTCCTTCCCACAGACAAAATTAAGGCTCTTTCTCATGCTTTCTTCTTGCTCCTCCTGCCCCCTAATGGGCCCTGGTGTGTCCCCATGTGACTCTGTGATATGCCGTGCCTCTTATTTCTAGGAACCTCTGAATAAAAACTTCTTCCTCGCGACAGTCATTTCCATGTCTGCACTTCTTATCACAGCTAATTAAAACAAATCCCAGGTACATTTTAAAACTGTGACCTTGAAGGAGTTTCTAAACCTCCCTATAACCCCAGTTCCTTGTATACAATGAAATAACATTACCTACCTCAAAAAATCGTTATGAAATTTAGGTAATTAATACACAGAAAACATTAAGACCAGTACTCAATATACAGGGTACATTAAATAGCTGTTAGCTATTATTGTGATTAATGCTAAGTCATAAAAATAACTGATACTAAAATTAGAATTCTAAAACCAGCATACTTTGCAAACTCTGTATTACTTCCAGTTTTGACATTCAAGGATTTAGCACCCATGGATTTAACTGTATGTGAAAAACACTGAAGCTTCATTACATCTTAGTAATGTCTAGTTTTACAAAGGAAAGAATTAAATTAAAGGTGAATATGATTTAGTGACTGACCCTAGACAATGGCCCAAAATCTACAGTTCAACATGGCTTCCAATAATCTGCTCTCTGGAATTATTGTGTTAAGTAATAAAACTTTCTTTGAGTCTCTGTGGAAAATGCCCACCCACTTGCCCTGCCCCCTTCCTCAAAAAAACAAAGTTGGCTGATGATGTAAAACAAGATAAAGTAAATGATTCCAAGGAAAAAAAGAGAGAGAGAGAGATGGTGGAAAGCCAGAGAATGTAAGTTTTGGATAAAGGGTGAAATGAATTCAGCAACAGCCAGGATATATGATATAAAGTTCGCCATATGCCCTATACATAAACAAGAAAAAGCACTTCTTTAGACTGTTTCAAGGAGTTTTCCAAACAAGTGCAAAAAATTGCTCATATATGAGAAATCAAACTGTACTAAAAATAAGAGGTCAACTTATAAAATGAAGAGATGCATTTAAAAAGAAAAAAACAACCAGATGACCCTTAAAATAAACATGATTAGAGAGAAAAAGCCAGAAGCCTCTAAAGGGGCAAAAAAAGAAAGAGTTCCAGTGTAGCACTAGAGAACAAGGGCACTAGACTGACCTTTGCTATGAATAAAGGTGGATTGGAAGTGTTAACAAAGCATTTTCCCCCCAGAATATTAAGTAAGCGTGAGATAGAGCATTAACTGAACATGTTGCTATGGAAGCATTTTCTCTAGTGCCAAAGAACACAGTGGGTTATATTCTGCCACAAATACTCACTGCAGACCAAAAAAAAAAAAAAAATCACAATCATGAAAAGAGAATGATAGTGGGTTTCCAGGTCCACATGTAAGGAGCCTGGAAGTTGTCACTGTGTTCTAACAACAAGTAAAAAGCCAAACACACTGAAAAATCAACAACTCTTTTTGGATCAGTCAGAGCAGGGAAGACACAGGGTAACCCTGTGCCCTAATGCTGGAGAGATAGGCAGGCAAATACAGGGAGTCACGTCTTACCAGAGCAGAGACTCACCAGCAGAAACCAGCGTGGGATCCAGCACTGGGTAGGAAAACCTGAACTGTAATCGATGAATTCCTGGGGCCCCAGTGTGCACAAGTGAAAAACTTCAGGGGAACCCAGTCGCAGGCTGACCCCCACAATACTCTAAATTTACCTCAGGAGCTTGACCAGATTCCCATAATAAATAGGTGAGAAGAATCTCCTGCTTCTGGCAAACGGAGGGGAAAAAGGAGCCACTCTTACAGACACAAGAGTCTGCTCTCAGGCGGACTAGTTAACTATAGCCTAACCTCCTGAGGTATTATCAGAACATAAATGACCGGTAAAAGGGAAATTCCAACTCCCAATTTCCACATGGGAGAAGGAAAATACCCAACTCTAGCCTATTCTAACCATTCTGTTCCACCAAGGGGGGCAGGAGGGTGGAGACTGAGAGACACTTGTTAGGTTCACAATCTAGAGGCAAAGGTGCATTAAAGACTGGGACCCCCTCCTCCCACAGCTTACAACTGCATTACTAAAGGCCTATTTACAATAGTTTCTTTTACCTGGTACATCGCATCCAGCTATCAAGAAAAAATTATAAGACATACCAAGAGGCAAAAAACATAATTTGAAGAGGCAGAGCAAACGTCATAACCAGATATGATAGAAATGATGAAACTATCAGACTGGGAATTTAAAACACCTATGATTAATACACTAAGGGTTCTAACGTATAAACAGTATGCAATAATAGACAGGCAATAAAAGAGATGGAAATCCTAAGAAGAACCTAAAAGTAATGCTAGAGACAAAAAGAAAAGAAAAGAAAAGAAAAGAAAAGAAAAGAAAAGAAAAGAAAAGAAAAGAAAAGAAAACTAATACAGTTCTTAGAAATTTGGGTCGACATAAAGAGCACTGAGGAAAGAATAAGTGAAAGTAAAATAAAAACTTTTATTTTTCTTACTCTTAATTGATCTAACAGATAACAGTTTGTTCAAAGTAATAATAGTAATGATATATTCCATTATATATGCTTATGTATTTATCTTATATATACACGTACAAATACTTTTGTGTAGGTTTTTTCTTTTAAGATTTATTTATTTTAGACATTGAGCAAGCAAGGGGAGGGGCAGAGGAAAAGGGAGAGGTAGAGAATCCCAAGCAGACTCCCTGCTGAGGGCAGAGCCCAATGCAGGGCTCGATCCCAAGACCCTGAGATCATGACCTGGGCTGAAACCAAGAGTCAGATACTTAACCGACTGAGCCACCCAGGTGCCCCTATGTAGACTATATATATAAGTGAAATGAATGCCAGTAATGACACAAGGGATGAGAAGAAGGAATTAGTATTGTTTTGTTATTATAAGGTACTCATGCTACATTTCAAGTGGTATAATGTTATTTGAAAGTGGACTTTGATTAGTTGCAAATGTATATTGCAAGCCTTAGGGAACCACTTAAAAAGGTTAAGAAAAAAAAGGTATAACTGATGTACTTAAAAGAGAGAAAATGGCATCATATGAAATGCTCAATTAAAATCACAAAAAAAGTGGGGTGCCTGGTGGGCTCATTCTGTTAAATATCCAACTCTTGGTTTCAGCTCATGTCATGATCTCATGGGTGGTGACATCGAGCCCCACATTCGGCTCCAGCTCAGCAGGGAGTCTGCTTGATGATTCTCCCTCTCTGCCCCTCCCCCCAACTCACACACTCGCTTTTCTAAAATAAATAAATAAATCTTTAAAATAATAAAAGTCACAAAAAATAAAACAGAAAGCGCAGAAGACAAATAAGAGCAACAAATATAAAACAGTAACAAATATGGCAGATATTAATCCAATAATTACTTTGAAGGTCAATGGTCTACATACACCAATTAAAAGACAGAGACTGTGAGAATGGATCAAAAAATATGATCCAACTGGGGTGCCCAGCTGGCTCAGTAGATAGGGCATGCAACTCAATCTCAGGATCATGAGTTCAAATCCCACGCTGGGCCTAGAGCTCACTTTAAAAAATAAAAATTAAATAAAATCTTTAAAAAATATATGATCCAACAATACATTGTCTATAAGAAACCCACTTGAAATATAAGGACATATATAAATTAAAATTAAGTTGATGGAGAAAATATATCATGTCAACACTAATCAAAAGAAAGCAAGAGTAGCTATATTAATTTCAGACGGAACAGACTTCAAAGTAAGGAAAATTATCAAGGATAAATAAGGGCATTACTTAATGATAAATGGGTCAATTCTCCAAGAAGACTTAACAATTCTTAATGTGTATGCACCTAACAACAGAGCATCAAATTTGTGAGGCAAAAAGCAACAGAATAGCAAGGACAATTACATGAATCCACTATCATAGGTGGAGACTTAAACACTCCTCTTTTAGAAACGGAGAGAACCAGCAGGCTGAAAATCATTAAGGACATAGTTGAAATCAACAACACCATCAATCAAGTAAATATAATTGAGATCTACCGAACACTTCATCTAACAACATCAGAATAAACATTTTTCTCAAGTTCACAAGGAAGAGAAATCTTACATTATATGCTCTTAGATCTCAGCAAAATTGAACTAGGAATCACTAACAGGTATAGCTGGAAAATGTCAAGATACAGGGAGATAATACAATACAATCCACTGCCAAATAACACAGGTCAGAAAAGAAAACTCAAGAGAAATCTTTTAAGTATTTTGAAGTAAATGAAAAATGAAAACCCAACTTACCAAAATTTGTGGGATGCAGCAAAAGCAGTGCTTAGAGGGAAATTTATAGCACTGAATGCATACATTAGAAAAGAAGAAAGATCTAAAATCAATCATCTCAGTTTCCACCTAAGAAAACATGAAAGAAAAGAGCTAATTAATCCAAAGTAAGCATAAAAAAAATAAAAATTAGAGCAGAAATCAATGACATTGAAAATAGACCAATAATCAACACCACTAAAAGCTGGTTCTTTGAATACATCAATAAAATTGATAAGCCTCTAGCCAGGCTAACTTGGGGGGGGGGGAGTGAGGAAACAAATTACTAATACTAAAATTAAATATAGAATTCTATATATAATTTTATATATAATCTAAATATAGAATTTAATTTCTAATACAGAAATTAAAAAGGGGATATTCCCTAGAGATCCCATTAAAATTAAAAAGATAAAAAAATATTATGCTGAACTGTGCACACATATTTGATAACCTAGATGAAATGGACCTATTTCTTGAAAGGAACAACCTACTAAACTGACACACAAAAAATAGACTATCTGGGTAGGCCTGTATCTATTAAAGAAACTGAATCAATAATTAATAACCTTCCAAAACAGAAAGCACAAAACACAGATGGTTTCTTTGATGAAATCTACCAAAAATTTAAGGAACAAATTATATCAATTCTCTACAACTCTTCCAGATAGAAGCAAAGTGAATACTTCATAACTCATTTGATGAGGCTAGCATTACCAGAAAAGCCATCACAAGAAAACTAAAGACTAATTTTTCGCATGAACAAAGCTTTAAATATCCTTACTAGAATACTAACAAATCAAATCCAAAAATATTTTAAAAGAACTGTATGCCATGACCAAGTGGGATTATCCCAGGTATGGTTCAACATTTAAAAATCAACTAATGTAATCCATTGCATCAACAAGCTAAAAAAGAAAAATCACATGAACATATAAATAGATGCAGAAAAAGTATCTGACAATAGCCAGCATACACATTCACAATAAAAACTCAGCAAATCAGGAATAGAGGTTAATTTCCACAATTTGATTAAGCATATCTACAAAAAACCTATAGCCAGCATCATACTTAATGATGAGAAACTCAAAGCTTTCCCACTAAGATCAGGTATAAGGCAAGGATGTCCCCTCTCAAATACCTTTTCAACATCATACTAGAAGTCCTTACTAATGCAGTAAGGTAAGAAAAGGAAATAAAGGTATATGGACTGGGAAGGAAGACATAAAATTGTCTTTGTTCACAGGTGACATGATCTATGTAGAAAATCTAAAAGAGTCAAAAAAATAATTTAAAAAAACCTGGGAACTATTAAGCAATTTCAGCAAGGCTGCAGGTTACAAGATTAATATATAAACGTCAATTGCTTTCCTATATAGCAACAATGAACAAGTGGAAATTAAAAACAATACCATTCACATTAGCACCAACAAAAAGAAATACTTAGGTATAAATCTCAGAAAACGGGCGCCTGGGTGGCTCAGTCAGTTAAGCATTGACTGTTGATTTCAGCTCAGGTCATGATCTCAGGGTCATGGGATCGAGTCCCAAGTCAGGCTGCGTGCTCAGTGGGGAGTCCGCTTCTCTCCTTCTCCCTCTCTCTCTCTGCCCCTTCCCCTGCTTGCTCATGCTCTAATAAATACATAAATCTTTAAAAAAAAAAAAAAATCTCAGGGCCACCTGGGGGACGCAGTTGGTTAAAGCTCCAACTCTTGGTTTCAGCTCAGGTCATGATCTCAGGGTCAGTGGGATCACTCCCTGCTCAGCAGGGAGTCTTCTTGTCTCCCTCTCTCTCTGCCCCTCTCCCCACCTGCACGTGCTCACTCTCTCTCCCTAAAATAAATAAATAAATCTTTTTTAAAAAAACCTCAGGAAACATGTACAAGATCTAAATGAGAAAAACTACAAAATTCTGATGAATAAAATCAAAGAAAACTAAATAAATATAGAGAGATTCCATGTTCCTGGATAGGGAAACTCAGTATTGTCAAGAAGTCATATCTTCCCAACTTCAGTTATAGATTCAATGCAATCCCAATCAAAATCTCTGCAAGTTATTTTTAGATATTGACAAACTAATTCCAAAGTTTATATAGAGGCAAAAGACTCAGAACAGCCAACACAATACTGAAGAAGAACAGAGTACTAAAGCTACCTGATTTTAAAACTTAAAGTTACGGTAATCATGACAGTATTGTTTTGATAAAAGAAAAGACAAATAGATCGATGGAACAGAATTGGGAGGCCAGAAAACGATCTTTGTAAATAGAGCCAACTGATCTTTGACAGAGGAGTAAAGGCTGTACAGTGGAGAAAAGACAGTCTCTTCAACAAATGGTACCGCAACAACAGGACAACCACATACAAAAAAAGTCAATCCAGACACAGACCTTATAACTTCCACAAAAATTAGCTCAAAATGGATCATATATCTAAGTGTAAAATGCAAAACTATCAAATTTCTAGAAAATGATATAGCAGAAAATTTAGATGACCTTGGGTATGGTGATGTCTTCTTAGATATAATACCAAACATACAAAACCAAAGATGTCTTTTAGATACAATGCCAATTTTAATAAGCTGGACTTCATTAAAATTAAAACTTCTGTTCTGTGAAAGACACTGTCAAGAGAATAAAAAAATAAGCCACAGACTGGGAGAAAATATTTGTAAAACATACATCTGATAAAGAACTCTTATCCAATAAAATATACAACGAACTCTTAAAATTCAACAATAAGAAAAAAAACTGATTATAAAATGGGCTAAAGACCTTACTGATACCTCGCCAAAGAAAATATACAGATAACAAGAAGGCATATGAAAAGAATGCTCCAGGGGATAAAGCCATCATAGGTATCAGGCCAGGCCTCCCAAACACAGCAAACTGGATCAGTAAAAGAATTACCTAAACTGCAAGTAAAAATTTCACATCAATTTAAAATTACCCTCATCTTTCTGTTAAGTTTCTGTTTTTCAAAATTCCAAGAAACTATTTTGATAAGCAATTCCTGAAAAAAATTATTTTTCAACACGTCTAGAAGCTAATACTGTGTGCACTAAAGGAAATGCCCAGAGAAAAGATGGACAGAAGGAGCTGAAGCCAAGTGAAAACCAGTATTGCCAAATTCTGCCTCTTGCTGAAGAAAGCTGCTCTTAGTTTCATGCCATCCAAACCATGACTTAGCATTTCGAAACGGGTGTGTGCATGGTCAGTTCCAGGATAGGAAAAGAGAACTACTGAATATATAGCAGACAAGAAGATCAAAGCATCCCCAAGTCACTTTTTGCCCCATTTATTATGTATTCATTCATTTAACAAATACTTATTGATGATGTACCTGATAGAAGAACTCCGTGCAGTATACTTGTGTTGGTTCCAGACTTTGGGAGTTGCCCAGGTGAAATTTGAAATCGGTCCCTGTACATGGAGGGCAAGGAGAGACTGAACAAAGAGGCAGGCCACCCACTCCAGGCTGGTAGGTGGCAGATTTAATAGCAAGGGAACTTAGACAGCTTCTCATGGGTGGCTGCACCTGCCCACCATAATCTTAAGAGTTTATAAACAGAGGCCTTAGCTGGGTTCAGTCACATATACCATCCAGGTGGTCTCAGTGACCCCTTACTCTCTCAAGGTCATGCCCTTGAAATGACTCCTGTGGGAAAAGTGGGCAGAAGATACATTCCAAGGGCAGGGGAGGGGCTAAGGAGCCTCGGATTGCCTGGGTCCAGCTCTTGGGTCGACAAACAGTCACGTCCTCTCAATGACCTCCTCCAACAACTGGGCATGTAATAAGACTGAAAGAGAGAGTCCACATTCTCAAGGTTACTTAAGTTTCCATGAGGCTAAAAAAACTAAGCGGTAAATACAAAGCTTTTCCTAAGTGATTTGGGTGGGGGAGGGGAGTCAGAGGTTTTTCTGGAAGAGCAACACTAATCCGGTATCTGAGGAATAAAGTTTTCACTCAGTGATTGCTAGGAAAAAAACCCATGAACTTTGACTTGAATAAAGGTATACCCAGGCAAAAATGTCTGGTGTAGAAACAGTGCTATGTTAACCTCAACAAGAAAAAAACACACACACAAAAACTGCATTTCCAAATTTAGTCAACTAGGGACATTGAGTCAGGTCACTTAAAACAGGCATAAAGTTTAATCATTCCAAGGAGTTGAGTATTGTGCCTCTTATCTACTAATCTAAAATTAAATTTCCCATTTAGCTTTGACATAAAGACTATTT
Source organism: Ursus maritimus (assembly GCF_017311325.1). Lineage (NCBI taxonomy): Eukaryota > Metazoa > Chordata > Mammalia > Carnivora > Ursidae > Ursus > Ursus maritimus. The sequence goes on along the minus strand of NW_024425119.1, from coordinate 18,217,952 downwards.
ATAGACATTTAAAAAAAAAAAAAGAAGAAGAAGAAAACTAAAAAGCTTAAACCCTGGGCGTATTTCCTAAACCAAAAGCAATGAGAAGAAAGCGACATCTAATGGTTCAAAACATCTCCAGTTGCTCTTCAAAACTCAAGGGACTAGAAAAGACAGACTCTGACATAAACCATCAGACAAAGACAGCCTCAAAAGTCATCCTAAAAAGTCAAAAATGTCATCCAACCATCTGGGAAACGAGCTCAACGCATTCAATCTCATGCCGTGCTGAGCTGTGGAAAGTTTCACCAAAAGGCATTCCAAAGATTAACCATAAACAGCTTAAATGCTTTTAGATTTCTTGTAGGACTTTTTTCCTCTTGTGAGAAAATAATAACACTTACGTAGTGCAAACATGTACCAGATCCACTTCTAAGTACCTAGTATATATTAAGTCATTTAGAGACTGTTTTTACACAATCCACATTTATGCAAATGAATAAACTGTAAATTCTGCTAGAACCGTTAAGGTCAAAGTAGGAATAAATCAATGCTGTGCAAAGACAAAAATATTAAATGGATTTAAAATTACTTCTTAGAACAGAACCCCAAAGGAACTTGAGCCATCAGTTTATATTTTGGTCCTCAGGAGTTGCTGAAAAATCTATCCCATGAGAACAAATGCAGCATTTTTACTAATTTTTACTTATTCCTTAATTCTTTCTGTCCTGTTCTTTGCTTCCTTGTCTTGCTCATCTGTGGAAAGTATTTTTTCCCTAACTTGTTTACTCCATCATTGAATTTTACCAGTACTTATGGGCTTATAAAGTATAATTCCCAATAGCTTATCTTTCTAAATATCATTCCTCCAATTCAAAAAGGGTCGCCAGGTGAATGGTGGTACCTGGCTTAAGCCTGGTAGGTCAAAAACCCAGGCCAACACCAAGAAGGGGTACATGAGTCACAATATATGTTCCCTCTTTAAAAAAATGTCTTCGTACAAAAAATGAGATTATGAGTATTGTTCTGTGTTGCCTACTGAGGGAAGATTTTTTAAATATTAGGTAAATATCAACCAGTAAATATAAACTCCTCCTAAATCCAATGTCCTTTTATCGCTCACGAAATAGTAGAAATCATGTTTGTTCTTTATTGCTCACGAAATAGTAGAAATCATGTTTGTTCTCACCTACAGCTTTATCAGTCAATGAATTATATGTGGTCTCTTGCCTATACAGAAATTTAGCCTGAGAGACAGCCTCAGGTTGTGACCTCATTACAGGACATTTTTGGCAATAACCATTCTTTTGCAACTAATATAAAAAGATATTAATTGATCTCTTAAGGATTCATAAGTTGTTCTGAAGCATCTCCTGTTGTTACGTAGACCATCTTCACGCTTGAAGACTGGACAGATAGAAGTGGGGTTGACTGGTCTCCTGGTTTTGGAAGGCATCTTTGCTATATGTGGAAGCTTCTTCTCTCTTTTGCAGTGGTCAGAACAGAAGAGATCATATAACTTTACCAAAATGCACTTCTTTGCTTACAGTCTTCCAATTATGAAAAGATTCTTTTAGGAACCAAAATTCTGCATACCCACTTGTCTTTCCTTAAAAACTGAATATTTCATGCATAAGGTATTTTGCACAGAATTCATGAAGATTATCCACTAACCAACCTGGTAACCCCCAGCTCCTTCCAAATCTCTTAAGGAAGTGGGTGATTTTGTAGTCCTCGGAACAAAAGAAGCACACATTTTAGACACAGAGTTCAGAAAAAAATTCAGCGGGTGCCCTGATGAATAAAGCTCTGAACCTACATTATTTATCAGTGACTTCCAAGAGCATGAGCAGTGCTATTTTTTCACTATTTCTTCTAAAGAGGAAGAACTGGAAAAGGAAAAAAAAAAATCTAGGTTTTTTTTTTTCTTTCTTTCTTTCTTTTTAAAAAAGTGAGCTCTATACCCAGTGTGGGGCTTGAACGCACAACCTTGAAATCAAGAGTTGCATGCTCCACTGACTGAGCCAGCCTGGTGCCCCTATAGCTTTTCTTACTACACCGATAAAGAAGAAATGTTTCAGTGAAGCTTCTGGCTCTGGAAAACATTACATGTTCCACCAAAAAATCAATGATGAACCCCACAAAATTTCCCTTCCCCAGAATCCCCAAACTTCACAATTCCAGACCCTGGCATATACATCTCTCAATTCCTTCCCAGACAAGGTCCTTCTCAACCTTCCTCAGGAAGTTCCATCTCCAAGCCTTTTCTCCTAGCATTGTTTCAGTACCTAAAATACTGCCTTGGGGGCACCTGGGTAGCTCAGTCAGCTAAGCATCCAACTCTTGATCTCAGCTTAGGTCTTGATCTCAGGGTTGTGAGTTCAAGCCCCACATGGGGCTCCACATGAACCTACTAAAAAAATAAAAATAAAAAAATAAAATAAAATAATAAAATTAAATTAAATTAAAAGAGTGCCTTGCATATATTAACCCCTCAATAAATGGTTTTGGGCTGTTTCTTGAGCTAATTATAAGCAACATTTTAAGTCTCTTCCCAAATTCCTTCACAGTCTCTGGCCACAGCCTGTAAATGCAGTCATTTCAATTTCACAGTTATATTTCTGGAGGCATGGAGGAAAGCAATACTGTTTAAGCAAACCAACAACTGAGCCAGGTCTTATGTCAGGGAAAAGGGGAATCAGAGTGACTAAGACAATTTCCTCTAAGACACGATATAGTGAGGTCTAAAGAGGATTAAATAAATTTAGTGGCTTAACCAATACGAATGTATTACCTTGCAGTTCTGGAGGTCAGAAATTCAAATGGGATCTCGCTGAACTAAAATCAAGGTATTGGCAGGGCTGCACCCTTTTGGAGGAGATGAATCCATTTCTTTGACTTTTTCAATTTCTAGGGGCCACCAAGCATTCCTTGGTTTATGGCCCCTTTCTTCCATCTTCGAAACTATCAAGAGTAAGTTGAGCCTTTCTCACATTGAATCATTCTGACCTCCTTTTAGGCTTTCCTCTTGCACTCTAAATGATCATTTTTATTACAATGTGCCCGCCTGGATAATCCTGGACAACCTCCTTATTTTAAGATCCTTTAGCTGATTAGAATTCTTAATTCTAGCTACATTAATTCCCATTTGACCTATAAAGTTGCATATTCAAAGGTTCCTGGGATGAAGACATGGACATCTTTGGAGGGGCCACCATTCTGCCTACCACACAAAACTGTAAGAAAACCCGTCCTTTGTTCCAGAAGGAGATATAATCTGTATATTCCAAGACTATTAGCTATACAAATGTCATTGAAAAGATAGTCCAGAACAAAGGGCAGTCAGAGCTTTTCTTCACAAGACATGCAGAAATCTGAGCACTCATGAAAAAGTGTCCCCCAAGACACATCCCCACTGGCTACCCTTATATATTTGCATAGGAAATGGGAGTAAAGATTTTTAATTGCTTTAAATTATATACTTTCTCTAATACTGTTTTACAGATGTGAAAACCAAAGCCTCTGATGACCAGGCAAGTTACTGCCTTTGTTTTGTTTTTTTCTTAATATAACAGTGACAGAATCTGGATCACAAGACTATATTCATTTATATGGGTTAAAATGGCTAGATAATTCCATATACACGTGGAAAGAGAAATTATAACTAGATATTTTTAGTAGATTTTCCTAGTTTAATCAAGGACCAAGTAGATAATCAACCTTCATCAACTTGAAGAGATCACTGAACACACAGGAAACAAAGCAGTTTAAATAACCCCACAAAGTTGGTCTGGTGGCTAGCTTTGCGGGAAGAGGTTTTGATATTTCATTCCAGGGCTAAAGAATTTTCTATGTTAGGAAGTGCTTCATACTTAACCTTAAATCTTGCTATTTGCAGCCTTAACCCATCTCCTCTTAAACTGTCCTCAGGGATCTCTCTTTCACAAGATCCTCTGTGCCTTCCAGAAGGAACAAAAATAAAAGACTCTCATGATACTCTTCCCTGCTAAATTATACTGAAAGAAATTTGCTCTGTTCCTAAAAGCAAATCCATAAAGATGATCCTTGGGTAAATTTTAGTTTTCTAGTGAAGATAACTATGCAAAGTTATTCTCACTGAAGGAAAATGAAAGTTGCTGCTCACCTTTGGAGAAATATTCGCATTTTATATTTTATTTCTGTAATAGGAAGTTAAAATAGAAGTTCTAACTGAAGTACCAAGATAAAAATAAATGAAAAAAGTGGCATGATACTACATGCAAAATTTACAAAGGAATAAGCCAAAAACCTGTTACATGACTCCTGAAATTTTTTATGAACATCAAGATTATAAAAGGTCAGACAATGGGGTGCCTGGCTGGCTCAGTGAGTAGAGCATGCAACTCTTGATCTCAGGGTCATGGGTTCAAGCCTCATGTTGGGCCTAGATCTTCCTTGAAAAAAAAAAAAAAAGTTAGACAGTTAGATATTGGTTAGATTTTATGAAGCAGATTCCTAAGGCAGTAGCTGTTGCTCCTCTGTGAATCCCAATCTTCAATGTTCCCCTGGGTTTGGGGGTAAGGCTGACCCTCACCTCATGGCAAGAGAGAGCTTCAAAAGACCACTCTGGGACTAAACAATCCTAGGATATGGCAAAGAAGAGCTTGCTTCTGTGTTGGACTCAGCCTTCATTTTCAGAAGTTAGGCAAAGAACAGTTCCATATGTGAGCCTAGAGCTACCACATACGGTGTGCAGGTTCTGTGCTATCAAGAGTGCATCATCTATCGGGTGGAGAGGAGAGGTGCTAGCAGGAATCCATTTATATGGTAGTACAGGTGTATTTCGTTTCCGGCACAGGGTGGTGGAGGGTCTTGTTCTAACAAAACCGGTATACATGGCCACAATTTCCCAACAGGTAGAAACAACGTGTCTTGGAAATGTGTACTTCTTTCTAATAAACACAAAAGCACCACATGGGCAAGCAATGGCACTATGTGGGCTCTGCATGTACGTGAGAGCGAGGGAGCACCAGCACAGGCATTCAATATCGCTACTGCAGAGGTTCATGAGACCTCAGTGAACAGAAGCCACAGGTGGACCACCGAACTGCAAGAGTCCGCAGAGGGCCTGAGCAAGAGCACTCAAATGGAACAAGAGAACTACAGATGAGGAACCCCCAACCGTGAGGCAAAATGGGTGCTGACAGAAGAAAAGAAAGCATCCCAGGTAAGAAAGAGTTCATTTTGAATATTGGCAAATCACTTTCTGTAAGATGTCAATCACGAACCTCCTATCCCCTTCCCCATCTCTCTCCGCTCTTTCCTGTTTCAGCTGCCAGGGTCAGTAACATTGGCCGGCAACATGGAAAGGGCAAAGGAAGCACACATCGAATGTGCTACCAAAGAGTGACTGGAAAGTCCTAGAAGAATGCTAGTCCTCCAAATTTCTCTCCTAGCTTCAGACCTCCTATGCTTCACTGACTTCTACACGATCCCCAAATCTATTTCACACACAGAAATCACAAGTTATAATGTTCCTTCCATCTCTAAAATTTAGTACGTTTTGACATTATTTTTTATGGGTTTATCTTTACTAACATTTAGAAAAACCATGAACCAAGACAAATTAAAACCTCAGAAGGAAATGTGAGAAGCAATTAAGCGGAAAAGAGCGAAGACCAAAGGGTAAATAGGAATAAAGCAGGATACACAGAAACAGATTGAAGCAGACAAAGGAGCAGATTTCCAAGTAGGACAACAAAGTATTTCTTAAGCTAACTGAGACCTCATGATAAAGTCAATGAAAGCAAGATGACTGACAGGTAGACTGAAGTCACCGCCTCCAGCATCTATCTAGCTGAGGTGATCATAGCTGTTGTGCCTTTCTGGAATGTGTATAACAAAAGATCAAACTGACAAGTGACAAAACTAGGAAGCCAGGGAAACTACTGGACAGGAGACCTGAAAACCATACATCAGAAAGGAAGACCCAGGATGGACACTGAAGCCCAAGTTTAAAGTGAAGCCATGGGCCTGAATTAACACAAGCCAGAAAAACAAGCAGAAACCAGAGGTCTGACAAAATCGCTAAAATCCAAACCAGGCCAGCCACCAAGATATTTGAGAGAAACAGGTCACTTTAAAAAACCAAAGAGGAAGCAGTCTTCCAAGGAGGGCACTCCTGCCCTAGAGGTATGTGAAGATTTTAGAATGGGGGCAAGGTCACAGTTTCAGAGGAATCAGTTTACAGATCCTCTACTCTTACAGGTACTTTTCCTTTAACTGGTCTAATAGTGCACTCTTCTCCTCAAAGTCACTTTTCTCCCTGTTTACAAAAGAAAAGTCTACCCCTCACACATCTCAAACCTTAAAACGGTCCAGAATCAAAAAGAATTATTTCCTTTCATCAAAACCTCAGACACAGTTTCACATACATACTCCTCAATCTAATTAAAAGATGTACTTATCTTTTTTCACTTTTTAAAAAAAAATCAAATATTTTAATATATCTACACCATTTTGAGCAGCCACAGACCATTAATAATCACAGTGATAATTCAATGCCACAGAACTATGTTAGCATAATAACCAAGGTCACAGAAAAACATGTAATTTTTAACTTCAATTTGCATATTTTTTGTTGCTACTGCCACTAAATTTATTAAGGTGAACCTGTCAGTGAGGGTTCTCAAGAGAAACAGGACCAACAGGAGACAGGATAAAGAACTGGCTAATGATTCCGGAGACTAGCCAGTTTGAAATCTGTTTCGGGGTCACGTGAGCAAAATTTGAAAACAGGCTCTTGGGCAATAACATGTAGCTATTCAAATTAAGGACTCAGATTATACTGTACATACATATTAGCTGTATGAATTTAGGACAATTTCTTAAATGGAGTTCCCTGTCCTGGGGGTTGCTGTTGTTGTTTTAGTATGTTACATTAAGCACTTACTTCATCCCGTTTAGGACAAGATTAGCTAAGATAATATTTGCAAACCACTCAGCATAGTTCCTGACACACAGTAACTCGTCAACAAATGCTATTATTATCATGCAGCAGGCATCATTTGCAGACCATAACCCACCAAGACCTGTAATGGCAGGAGGAACTCCCAAAATCTGGCTTGTCCTGCCAGACTCGCCCTTCTCTAATCCTCCTTTCAGGTCAATCCACTGGGTTCTGTAGGTAGGCATGAAAACACTGATCCTTAATCCCAACCTCAGCTCATAATGGGCAGCATATCCAATTAGCCTCTAGAAAGTGCCCTAGCACCGGAACCCCCACATCCCTTAAGCACACATTAGACATTAGTTCTGTCTTCTACTGGACACATATTCCAGCCAAGCCTCTTTCTAACAGTCTTCTGGTGTCTAAAGGGATCTCTAATGAGCCTGGATCTCAGTGTTCCTTTGCTGATCCACTCAATTATGAGATACATTTCACAGTTTAAAAACAATTTTTTTCAGCTCAAATGATTTTGTTTGTGTAGAGGAGCCACTAATGCTTTCAGGTAGCACAGGGTAAAAAAAAAAAAAAAAAAAAAAAAATCACTGTTTCAACTACAATCCTAGCAGACTGGGCATGCCTACTTTGCTGATTCCTTTGAAGGGTTTTCCTGACCTTCAGCACACATGTTGTTCTCTTCCAAATTTTCTTGCTTCTTCACCAAAATGCAATTCTCTGAATTTCCTAAAGCTGCTTCTCCCCCATAGGCCAAATTCTCTCTCCTAAGCCTTCTACCTGTAAAGTCAGAAATTATTTAACTATCCAACTATTGTCCACAATTCTGCCTACTCATCCTAATGGTCACTTTTAGTCATATTAAATTATTTCTCCAAATTTAAACCTTTGCATTCGATCAAGTTGAGCCTAGGAAATAGGCCTCTTCAAAGAGGGAAAACACAAAATATCATATTACTCTTTCAACATAATTTTGATTTGATCAAAGATTTCCTTCAACTTCATCTTCACAAAGCATGGATTTTCCAGGTCAACCTTGCTTCTTCCCCATTTATTTATTTTTAAATATTTTATTTATTTGACAGAGAGAGACAGCCAGCGAGAGAGGGAACACAAGCAGGGGGAGTGGGAGAGGAAGAAGCAGGCTCCTAGCAGGGGAGCCTGATATGGGGCTCGATCCCAGAACGCCAGGATCACGCCCCGAGCCAAAGGCAGACGCTTAACAACTGCGCCACCCAGGCACCCCTCTTCCCCCATTTAAATTAAAAAATCATTTTTTTAAAAATCATTTAAGTAATAATGGACTTTGAAGACACTTCAGAGAAAGAGAAGAAGAAAAAAATACCACATTTCCATCACCCAAAGACAACCACTGTCAACATTTTTGGATCTTTTCTCCAAAAAAGTCCTCCTTTACACACACACACACACACACACACACACACACACACGTATTTTAAAGGTGGGAAGAAAAAAAACAGACACAAAGTGATTTTTTTTTAAGATTTTATTTATTTATTTGACAGAAATAGAGACAGCCAGTTAGAGAGGGAACACAAGCAGGGGGGGTGGGAGAGGAAGAAGCAGGCTCCCAGCAGAGGAGCCTGATGTGGGGCTCGATCCCAGAACGCCGGGATCAGGCCCTGAGCCGAAGGCAGACACTTAACGACTGCGCCACCCAGGCGCCCCACAAAGTGATTTTCTGACTTTAAATCTTTTGCAGACATTTATGCTAATTTCCCAACGACCTTCATGTCCTTATGTCACCATAGAACACGAGGTCTGAGCAGGCTGAGTTGGTCTGACCAGACCCTCTGCCTGTGAAATTTCCAATCTCAGTTCCCTCACTTTTGCAAACAAGACAGGCTTCCTACCGCTTCTGTCCTTTAGATGGCAGCATGATCTCTAACACTTTCCAGCCTTCTTCCCAAGTCATATGGTTCTCTCAATCAGAAGGAATTTTAAGGTTGAATTATCTGAGGGAGTGCTGAGAAGCAGGAGAAGTTGAAAGGGGACAGAAGAGTCACTGAGGGTGAACATGTGGAAAATGGAGAAGCCAGAAGTTGTCGGTAGAATTGCAGGCTTCCAGCTACCACATCTCTGCCAAGGACAGTGCACGTGAGGGTTGCCATCACCACAGCCCACTCCCTGTTACCACAAGATTCTGAACAACAAAATGTGTCTCTTCATTCACTCATCCCTTCAGATCCTATATATAGACTTCCTACTGTGTGTCCGAAAAGTTGGGTGGCAGCCAGGACTGGGCAGAAGCGCTGTCTCCTCACAGGGCAGCAGACCGTGGACACTGGGACAGAGGCAAATAAAACATCAATCTATACCACTCACTCTGCCCTCACTGATGGATATTCTAGTGTAGGAGACGGATGAGTAAAAAGTAAACAAGTATCTAATATAAATTTAGGTAGTAATAAGGACTCTGAGGGAAAACAAAACAGGGCAAAGGAGTTAGAAAGGGTATAAGCACTGGCCACCACACCCAGGATTGTTGAGGAAGGTTTCTCTCAGGAAGTGATATTTGAGCAAAGACCCAATGAAGCAAGCGAAGGAGTGAGCTACTCAGATACCTGGGGGAAAAGAAGGCTAAAGCCGTGTCACCTGACAGTCTTGGTTTGTTCAAGGAAAAGGTGGAAGCCAGCATGACTGGAATAGGGTAAGCAAACCAAGGAGCAAACAGAGAGATGAGGCCTTCTGGGGCCTTGCAGGCCATGGAAAAGGTGCTGGGGGTTATCATAAAGGTTAAGGAAAGCCTTTTGGAGGGTTCTGAACAGAGGAGTAATAAAGCCTAATTTCAGTTTTAAGTCCAGATTACTCCAGCATGCACAGAGTATATACTGGGTTTGGGGTGAGGAGAGGCAGTAGGGGAAGCACAGAGGTCAGGTGGCTGTGGCAAAGCCAGTGGAGGGATGATGGCGGCCTGCAGTGGAGGAGGAGCAGAGAGTGAAGACGGAAGGGGGTTTGTTTGCTGGGAGGGTTAGGGAGGAGTCAATAGTTCTATTTGGGGCAGTTGGATTTGAGTTCCTATTAGTCAATCTATTACAGATGTCAAAGAGGCAAAAGGATACACAAATCTAAAGCTCAATGGAAATGTCAGAACTGGAGAAAACTTGCAAAGTCTTGTGTATTTATAATATTTATAAGCAATCAACTGAATAAGATCACCTAGAACCAAGCGCAGGCCTAAGCCCAGCAGCATGCCAACCTTTAGAGGGGTCAGAAAACTAAAAGAAAACCACAGCGGTTCGGTGTTCCAGAAGTTGGTGCTTCCATAAGAAGTGATGAACTTTGTCAAAAGCCTCTGAGAATTCAAGTAAATGAATATCAAGAACTGACCACTAGACTGAGCAAGATGAGAGTCACTGCTGATACTGGCAAGGGCACTCTTGGCAGAACACGGGGAAAGGACTACTGGAGCAAAAGAGAGAACACCGGGGGAAGACGCTGAGCAGACATCCTGCTGAGTGTTGCTGTAAAGAGGAACAGGAAAATGAGGCAAAAACTAGACAGAAATGGGGTTCTCTGAAGAGCTTAGAGACGCGAGGCACTTCGGTACATTTATGTGCTGACAGAAATGATCCCAGAGAGAGAAGGAAACGATGATCCGGGAGAAATGGGGACAAGAGTTGCAGGAGCAGAAACAAGTGAGCAGGAAAGCCACTGCACAAATGAAGAAAAAGGCCCTCAGAGAGAAGCAGGGACAGTGCCTCCAGAAAGGGCAGCACAGCAGACCAGAGGCTGGCCCTGCGTGGATGTGGTGGTGAGAAGATGAGGTGGCTCCCTTCAGATTGCTTCCATTTCGTCAATGGAACAAGAAGCAAGCTCATCTGTCAGGAGTGAGGAGACATGGGGAGTGCTGAGGGTTTAGTGAGGAAGGAGAAAGTGCTGAATGGAGAAGGTGAATTCCTTAGGGAGAATACAATAGGATTTCTGGAAACTCCAGAGGCTTGAGGGTTGAAGTCACAAATTAAAAAATGGTACCTGTCAGCACCTGTTTGGACTTTTTCCCTCTAGCCACAGCCTGGAGAGCAAGATGGACGGGAAGTCCCCTTGATTCTCCCCAGGCCTCTTTTATCACTCCTCTGGCTTCTTCACTGTTCCAACTTTCTCCCCCCCTCCCCACTAGCAAAAGGGCCAAAATGTAGTGTTTTATGGCTCTTTCTCTGCCACTTTCTTTTATATCTCTGCACATCCTTCTCCATGATCTCATTCACTCCTTGACATCAGCCACCTTCTCCCAAATCTGAATCCCAATGTCTTGGGTCCAGACCAAAAAGTTTGTTTTCTGAGCATCTCTATCTGGATTTTCCTCTTTATATGATGCTCTATTTCATTTATTATCATTCACACAATCTCCAAGACGAGAGACCTTAGAATTATCTTCAATGCCTTTCTCTTCTTAGCTTTCTTTGTTCCTCCATATCTGAGCAGTTGCCAAGAATTTCTATCAATTCTGCTCCCATGCTGTCTTTCACAGTTAATTTTAGAATGACTACCTTCATTTATGCTCTTGTTTCTCCTTAAACCTACTATTTCCTACAGTTAATTATTATTTTAAGAAGGGTCTGATATTAGTCCCTTTTCCAAAACTCTACGTTGAGAGCCAAGTGTTCCTCCATCTCTTATCTCCCCTGTCAGTCACCTTGGAGGGCACATGTCCCAAATGGTACAGCTACAAAGTGAAGAAAGATTGCCTGTGTCATATCAGACATCACATGAGTGAGAAGTAAACACACTTTGTTACACCACTAGGATTTGGGAGTCACCTAATGAACAGCTGCATGAATTATCTCAATGTTCTACCTTTGTTTACATGCTAAAATCCTTTTTTCTCTTCCCATCTATGATTTCTGGCTAATGATGTCCTCTCATCCTGAAAAGTAGTATTTCCCAAACTTGGTAGGTAGATTGCCTGCTCCATGATGAAACTGTACTTACGTCAAGGAGAAGAGAAAAATAACGATGTAATGAGATCCCATAAGAGCAAATAAGGTGAATTTAAAGCACTCTCCCCAGACAGGGATAAATCCTTTCATCTTTAAGTGCCTTCCTTTATGAAATAATGGCGACATTAGATGACAGAAGGGGTCCCCCCCTCATTACTTAGCAAAATAAAGTCTGGTATCTGTATTTTGCTTCCAATGTTGTTTTCTAGATGTTATCACTTTGTAATATTCCCAAGTCTGACAACCATTGCTTTGAAAAGCATAACTCAACTGGCACCTTGGCCAGGAAGCCTTCCATTATCTGCCCAGACCCAAAGTGACCTCTGATGTTGTTTATTTTGCTTTGAGCCCTTGCCCTTTGAGTATATTTGAGTATATTTGAGTAAACTCCTTGGCCAGGAGTATATCTCTTCTCCTAGAGATAAAATTCCTTCACGCAAGTGATCCTTTCTTCTTATTCATACCAAGAAGCTCAGAAAAATACATTCTTATACAAATAAGAAAGCTGAGATCTAGAGAAATTAAATTACCTATAAATTATAATCTCTAACATTTACTGAGCACTTACTATGTGCTGGAGATTCTTGTGAGCATTTCACACATATTTACTCATTTTGCCCTCACAACAAGCCTCCAAGGAGGCTACTATCACCATACCTATTTTGCAGAGATTCTGCAAACTGCCCAAGGTCACACAGGTGGTAGGAAATAGTCATCCTAAGGCGGGAATCCCAGCAGCCTGGCTCCAGAGCCCATGAAGTGAACACTACACTATAGGTGTAAAGGTACGTGACTTTTGAAAATACAAACCGGGTCTCCTAGTTCTTAGCTGGCACTCTTTTCTAGAAGGCTATGGTCACAAAATCACCTTTTCTTCAATGTATTTTTTAAAATATTTATAATTTCAAGTCTACTTACCAAAAGATTCAATCCCTTTTATAATGTCCAATCAGTATTTTGGTATAATTATCTTAGATTTCCCACCCCATATTCTAATTGTCTACATACATCTGCTTAGCTATAAGGTCTTGCTATTTCTGTCTGAATTTCTTTTCCATCTGTCCCCCAGAAAGAAAGAAAGAAAATTAAATTAAGTCATCGAACATTGTTCAGGCAACTGTGACAGAAACTCAATAAGGTAGGAAATGAGTCAATAACATCAAGCATCCTTTCATTAAGATTTTCAATACCTAGTTGGTCCATCTGAAATAAAGCTGGCTTCACCTGAGGGCCCCAGATTTTAAATGCAGTGCATACCCCCTACAGGTGGAATCCTTTGGATGAAAAATCTGAAGCGAATTCTGTTCTTCGAACATGAGGAAAACATCAGTGGTACCAAAAAATCAAGGACAGAGTGGCTGTCCTGTCAGAGAGGCCCCATGTGATTTTATCTTAAGGGGGTTTCATATTCTATTTGGCTGAGAAACCCCTCATAGAAATCACAGAAAATTTTTATCTTTGAACAGCCCCAGTAGGACATCATTTTCCTAAATAATGATCGAAGTACTAATATGTACCAAAAATATATGTTATTAGAAGAAAAAAATTAACAAAAGGTTATGGAAGTCCTAAATTTACACACCCTCTCAATGTCAATGTGGTAAATACCCTTATTCCCCCACATCAGTGACAATCCCAAGATGAAGGCTCTCACCACAACACAAAGTTCCCTGTACACTCTGCCAGCAGACTTCTGCTAAAAACCCTACTTCAAGTTCTCCTTCCAAGGACTCATTTTGCAGCACCAATGACTTGCCCCTGGGATAGTAAGACATGCCTGAGACTTCTGTTGTCCATCCAGGAGTACAACCCTGACAACAGAGGCCATAACCTTACCAGTGAAGTAGGTTTCTCTTGAGACCTTTTAGCTCTGTTCATTTATCAGCTGCCCCTGAATGCCAGAGACTCACATGGAATTGGAGACCTAGGATCTCCTCTCATAGGACACATCACGTCTCTGAAAAAACTCCCTTTGCCCCCAACCACAGATGATCCAAAAGCATCCATAATTTGCAGAGATGATGACAGACTTCATCAAAACCCAAGTAGCCTTCCTGCCTCTCAATGAGACTGCTGAACATCTCATAAGAAATATGTTCTTGTACTGCTAGGGAGTTGGGGCAGGTTGTCACATATTTTTATGGAAAGAGAAAATATTTTATTGTCATAATGTGACATACCACCAACACATAAAAGTGATGCTAATTCTTAAGAGGTCTATTTATTTTGTTTAAAGTAATAATCTACATTGATGTTAACCTAGCATGTAAATAAGTAAAGCAACAATTTCTGGAAATACACAGGGAAACTCCTAGAAATACACACATACGGGGGTACCTGGATGGCTCAGTCGGTTAAGCCTCCGACTCTTGATTTCGGCTCAGGTCATGATCTCAGAGAGATTTCCTCTCTCCCTCTCCCTTTGCCTCTTCCCCTGCTCCAAGAATGGAAGGACGGACGGACAGACGGACGGAAGGAAGGCAGGCAGGCAGGCGGGCACACACAATATCCCACACAAACACACAGTAAATATAACTGTATTTACTTAAAAACAGATAACTCTTTTCATTTTTCAAGTCATCAGAAAGCATTTACAAAATTCAACTATATAGTTTGAGATTTTTCATATGCTCATAAGATACTTCTGTAATTTAAAAAATACAATAAAAATACATATAAAAAATTCAACCATATAGTCAGTGAAAAAGAAAACCTCATAAAGTACAAAATTCAACAATAATCCAGGCCACAGTTGTTGACCATAATACAATAAAAATAGAAATAACTAAAGTATAAGCAAAAAAAAGACTTGTCAATTGAAAAGCATTCGCACAACTTCCAGGCGATGAAAATGTTTTTAACTACAACTTCAGAAAAGGTTTTTGGTATATGTTTTTGAGGTGAAAGCCTACATTTCTGATGTAAACTTTTTAATGCTAACATTACTTTTCACATACAAGTATCACTATGCCTAGATTTAGACCTTCCCAGGGTTTAATTATTTCTGCTAAGATTAGTTTGGTTCCCATAGAAATCTCAAACAGCTGACCCTTTAGAAAAGCCTGTGGGGGACATATTACTGCAGACCTTGGGTGCATCCAGGATGAGCTTAAAATATAAAATCAGACCCTGGGGTAAGTTCTATTACAAACTTATGACCTCTTTAAAGTATGTGTTTAAAAGACGATGAATCCCCAAGTTAACTTCATACTAACTCAAACCATTTCTCCCAAATGGCATTTAAGATTTTAAAAATTGCAGACTTGCCTTTAACTTACTGTAATTTCCCTAAAGCATGTTCTTCTAAGAGCCAAGAAACTCATTTAGGCTGTTAATTAAATCTGTCCCCCAAAGATGAAACAAAGAACATGAAGTTACAATTCTGAATATACTCCTGACATACTGCCCAACACCTACAATATTTTAACATTTGTAAAAGACATATCTACATAGAATCAACTAAAAATACAAAAGTATTCCTTATTCTTTTCTGAACAGGCCTCCAGAATTAAACATAAGACCGTTAGAGGAACCATGACACACCAAAAAAAGAAGGGAAGAAAACGGTATGATTTAAGAGTCAAATAAAATTATTCCATGTGCACTTAAAAACTCAGGCATCTTCAAGAGGTTAAGAGATTATTTTCTATAAAGGGAAACATATGTTATCCATACAAATCTTTTCATTAAACCCCAAAGTCTCATCTCTTTGCTGGTTATAAAAATTCTACATATGGAAAGTCACTTTAAAACCACTGAACTTGAAGTTCAATGTATGTGCATATAGACATGGCACCCATAAGCTCCTTGTTCCAGCTATAACTCCTTCCTGGGTGTATAACTTTCAGGCAGCACGTAAAATACCTTTGTGAGTCTTGCTCTGTTTTACTTTTCTCACTGTTAAATGATACCGAGTTTCAGAGTAACAGTTTCATGTCTGGGTTTACACTTGAACAGGATTTCTTATTTTCTCTGGCCACACACAGTTAAAGGAAATTAAATTTGGCCCTAAGAGCCTAGACATGAAGCACTAGATGCTTTATTTACCTCTCAAAGAAACTGCACCACCAAAAAGCTAATCATCTGCTCACCCCTCCATATATCAAGAAATTAGGTCCCTTAACAGATTATGTGGCAGAGGGAAAAGGCCCACAGGACTTGAACTCAAGTAGCTCCAGCACTTAGCAAGCAGCTCTGTGAGTTAAGTCTCCTAATGATATCAAATGATACCTTGTCTGTGTTACACGAGAGTAAAGATTTCTTCCCTGTCTACCTTACAGGTCTGCGGCAGGAGAAGGATGAGAAAATGAACGTGCGACCCTCAACAAGCGCAGGGCTTCTGTGAGGCACTGGGGGAGCAGTGATGGGCCCTACCTTGTAGGTTTGTAAAGAGCATCACACAGGAAGGGCATCATCGACCACGTGCCCCCAGGACAAAGGTAATGCTCCTCCCCCAACGAGAGTCAGAACCTGACTTTACAGGCTGGCTCACTGGGTCTCAAAGGCTTTTCTGCAGAATTCCTCAAGCTCACTGAGTCATCCCCACCCTCACCCCATCGGGTCTCCACGTGAATAAGCGCCTTCTCAGAAAAGCCAACCGTGACAATTGGTTAATTTTGAATTTAATAACTTTATATAAATTGTTTACATAAGCTTAATAATTTAACTGCTTTGTTAATTATTTTTGTAACTCTGTAGATTTAGGGGGTTTGGTCTATGTTTTCACAATAGAATCCTACTGTTTTAATTTAGTACATGTTTAAGATATAATTTTTTTTTTTTTTTACTTTTTATTGTGGAGATTTTCAAACAAATACAGAGCAAAAGGCTAATAAATCCCTACATAGTTGTCACCCTGCTTCAACACTCAACACATAAGCTCCTTGTTCCGGCTATAACTCCTTCCTGATGCCCCCCGCCCAATTCGGGATTATTTTATTTGGATTATTTTAAAGCAAATCTCAAGACTTTCTTCCATTATAACACCTCAGTATACGTCATCATAATATGTCTGTATACATCTCCAAATGATAAAGGCTTTAACAAAAATCACAATTACAGCCTCATACCTAAATCTGACATTTAAAATTACAAATCCTGGGGCACCTGGGTGGCTGTTGGTTAAGTGTCCAACTCCTGATTTCAGCTCAGGTCATGATCTCAGGGTCGTGGGTCCAAGCCCTGAGTCCAGTTCAGCATGGAGTCTGCTTAAGATTCTCTCTCTCTGCTCCTCCACCCACCCAGGTCACACTCTCCCTCCAAAAAAAAAAAAAAAAATTTAATATTACAACACTTTCTTTCCCTACTTATTCTGTTGCCTTAACTGCTATCTGACTTAAAATACATTGTGCCTACTTATTCACTGTCTCATCCACTAGAGCATAAGCTCCCTGAGAGGTATTTTTGTGTGTTCTGTTCCCTACTGTATTCCTAGTATCTAGAATTGTGCCAAACATTGAAGGCACTCAATAATTTGTTTCTGAATAAAAGAATCCACTGAAGTCATAAGAACAGATTGGATTCAGGGACGCCAGGGTGGCTTAGTTGGTTAAGCGTCCAACGCTTGATCTCATTTCAGGTCTTGATCTCAGGGTCCTGAGTTCGAGCCCCACCCTGACACCCTGAGCTCCATGCAGAACGTGGAACCTACTTAAAAAAAAAAAAAAAAAAAAAAAAAAACAGACTGTATTCGTAAGATAAACTTAGGGCAAAACCCTATCCTAGCCTTAAATGTCAGCTAAGCTTTTAAGCAGAGCAAGACAGCAGACTATTCAAATTTGTTCTTTCCAAGAAAACCTGAAGTCCTATATTCCTATATAATTGCCCAAGGGTGTACGCAGGTGACAAGATAGAATGTTAAAGGAAACAAAAAGGGACCTGAGAATTATTATCACCTTGACAAAAAGCAATTTTACTTCTGTACAGAAGTTCTTAGTCCTTGGAAACACTGAGGAGCAGAACATTATTTCTGCAACCTCAGTTTGTACTTCCTATTTATTAATAGTCTAGGAACAGGCACATGCTACAGAAAATCTCCAGGTTCTATTCTGAATTAATATAATAATAACAGCTAACATTGGTAGCGCACTTATGCACTAGGCATCCTCTAAGTGTTTTACCCATGTTATTTCATTTTATCATTATAATGACTCTACAATGTAGGTAATTATTCTCCCATTTATAGATGAGGTTGAATGACAGAGTAAGAACTCTCCACAGCAGAGCAGAGTGCAGTCAACATCCCCCAGCTGCAAAGTGACAGCTCATGACCTAAGCCCAGAAGATCTTGGTCCACAACCTGCACTCTGAACCCCTGTATTATCCCCAAAATATCACACATCAGCGAGCTGCCATGTTGCATTCTCCATGAGGAAACCAATAGTACAGCTAAGAGCAAAATCTTGGGAATCAATCTGACACGGATTAGTATCTGAGCTCTACTGGTTATATGACCGTTAGTAAATTAACCTGATGTTCAGTTTCTTCCTTTCTAAAATAGGAATTAGAGGGGCGCCTGGGTGGCTCAGTCAGTTAAGCACCTGCCTTCAACTCAGGTCATGATCTCAGGGTCCTGGGATCAAGGCCCACATCGGGCTCCCTGCTCCCTGGGGAGTCTACTTCTCTCTCTGCCCCCTCACACTGGTTCATTCATTCTCTCTCTCAAATAAAAAAATCTTTTAAAATATAAAATAGGAATTATAATAAAACATACCTCACATAATTAATGAAAAGGTTAGAGAATCTGTGTAAAGTATTCAGTTCAACTTCTGGCATTTTGTAGACATCAATGCCACAGAGCAATTAAGAGCAATCTGTGAAGTCAGACTGCCCGGGCTGGGATCCCAGTAATGCCATTCACTCTAACCTTGGGCAAGTTACTTAACTCCTCTGTACTTCTATTTCCTCATCTATAAAACGGGGAAAAATAGTAGTACCTACCTCATAGACTTATAGCAGTTAAGAGCGTTACTCCATATAAGGGCTTAGAACAGCACCTAACACATTATAAATTCTCAATAAATGTTAACTTTTTTTTTTTAAAGATTTTATTTATTCGACAGAGATAGAGACAGCCAGCGAGAGAGGGAACACAAGCAGGGGGAGTGGGAGAGGAAGAAGCAGGCTCATAGCAGAAGAGCCTGATGTGGGGCTCGATCCCATAACGCCAGGATCACGCCCTGAGCCGAAGGCAGACGCTTAACCGCTGTGCCACCCAGGCGCCCCAAATGTTAACTATTTTTAATTGTAACTATTTATGGTATTCCTCCCTTTTCCCAACATATTTCCAAGCCATCTTTCCGTATCCCACACACCCAGATGTTATACACTTAACAGAAAGTTAAAATTAACTTTTCCACAGAGATCCCAAGAAATAACAATTGTAAAACTTCAAAGAAAGGTACCAGCTGATCGTGTCCAGAATTTCAATGCGAAGTCTCAGACCTGGTTTCCCATAAGGACGAGTGCCAGCTTTCAACATCTGTCAAGCCAGAGAAAGTGAAGCTAGCCCATCACAGAAAGTCCTAAGCCTCTAATGGGGTCAAAAGAGCATCTAGAGAGTACAGAGGATGGAGAGTAACAGAAGAACCTGACCTTGCTTCCCCTTTAAACACCGCTGGTGCCCTCCCACCTGCCCCAGATGAGGCTACCGTGGAGAAAGGAGCCCACAGGAGACCCTGGTTATGGGGTGGCTAAAGAGTCATACTGAATGAAGACTGAAATGCTAATTAATACACGGGACACTTGTAAATACACAATTGGGACTGCACGTGGCAATCTAAAGCAGGGTAGTCAAGTCACTAGGAGAAGCAGAGAAGTCATGAGCCTGCAGGGTTCTTATCCTCACATGAGGGTATTTCACCCCACTGAATAAATTATACAGGGTCAGGAGGAGACAAACATAAACTGTGATTTGTTGACCTCTTACATATTTTGCTCATGCAACATACAAGCTGTCTTCAGGTAGCAGTGGCCTTCTGTGTCCCAACTCCCCCGCTTCCAGCTTAGGAACACCCCAGTGACACTCACCCTATCTCCATGCTCTCAACCTCCCACCTCCACCTAACCCCAGCAGATCTTAGACTCACCATAGGTCATGTCCACCATAAAGCTCTAGCCACCTGAACCCTCCCCATTCCAGCACAAGTCAGATGCACGCGCACACCCCACTCTCTTTTGCACATAACCATCCCTCTGCTTGCAATGTCCTTCCCCCTCTTCTGCACCTGAACCCCTGCAAGACAATATCAAGAGTGGCATCACTCTAGTAGACACCTTCGCCATCTTCTTTAGACATATTCACCCCTACCTCGCAGTGGCACACTGTATGTGTCCCCATTATACACTTTTTATACTGCACTGAGTGGTGTAATGACTTCACTGGGCAGAAGAATCCATTGGGGCAGGGTCGTCTTCATCTAGTAGGCTCACTAACTAGCACTCAAAAGAATCTATGTTTACTGAACTCAAACAAGGCATTTTGTTTTATTCATAATGTTTATGCGGTTCTTTTCATAATCTTTCCAGTCAATTCTCCACCTTTAAAATTTCATATGATATAAATCAAATATTTCCAAGTACAATAACATAACAATTGATTTCTAGATGAAACACAAAACCTCCTAAAAACATGAAGGTCATTTACAAGAGGTAGCAGTAAAGAGTTCCAGTTCACAAGACTATATCGTCCATCTGTTTTCTCATGGCCGGGGAGGAGCTCCACCAATAAAGAGCTCTTACCAACAAGAGTTTGACACGATGGTCCTTCCCATTTGGAAGGCAGCACACGCTTCCCCCTCCTCTCAGAGCTCTGTCCAGACGCAACAAAACAGATTGCTTTAGATACAGAAAATTTTCTCTGGCTTGTGCTGGGGTTCCCTGCACAGACCTCCCTTTCATCTGCCTTCAGAGCATTTTCTTGTCTGGCCTTGAAAACCCCTGGAGATACTTCATAAGACTCAACAGACACAGGCAAGGTCTGCACATTCCAACTTGATTGAAGGAAGAGAACAGATGATGTGCACATTTTTCAAGGCCACATGTACCTTTTCTCTGCATAAGGGGCTACCAACAAGGGAAAGCTGAGCCTTTATTAAAAGTGGAGGGCTTCCGTAAGTCCTGCTGACAGTCTACTAATTAACTCCTACTTTGAACGGAACTCAAGACACTGCTACCTGCATTCTGTTTACACTGATTTTATCACTGTAGGCAAAAACAATATTCACTAAAGACAGTTGTATTGGAGAAACAAATATCATTTCAAGGGAATATTGGATCTAACTAAGTAATTTCTATATCCTTAGCATGACTTACAACATTTTACATTCTCAGCAAGGTTCTATCAATTTCATGGGAAAATTCTCTCTGGCACTGATAGTTAAGTAACTAAATCCACTCCTTTCCCATGTCTACTATCTTATTACGCAAGTGGTATCTGACTGTGCACTGACTGCCCTATAGACAGAAAGTCGAGGTTGGGAGGTGACAGGGAGCCAGAAGGTGGAGGAAGGGGATTGCGAAGCCACAGGCACTGCCAGTTGCTTGCGCCATGGTAAGGACTCAGTAAATGTTTTCTGAATCTATGTTCTACCTGCAAGTTGAAGAATATGGTAATGAGTGATCTTAATTATGACAGAACACTAAAGCCCAGGAGATATATGGCTGTCAGATACCTGAAAATACTGCATGACTATAAACATAAGCTGGAAGATAATGACTAGCACATCATTTATTGGCCCACGTACCACCCCCAGAGCCGTATGCCAGGGCTCTGGACTCTGATGGTCATTTTCAAGCCCCTGAGTATGTAGTCAAACTTACCAGAAGTTGCAGCATGACGAAATGGAATGACCCCTTGGGCTAGTTATCAAAAGCAGCACTACAGTCTCCTGGTTTAAACCAGGATTCAGAGATATTAATTTTTTTCTCTGCACTTCCCAAGACTCAACAGGGCTGCAGGAAGAAGGGAGAAAAGAGACTTCTGTACTGACATAGTTACCTGCTCTTCTATTCCAGTGAGTAGAGCACAGCTTCCACAAAGCACCCTCATGCTGGTAGGAAGGGGTAAGCATGAGGGTGTTTTTATCCAGATGGCCCACAGTAGGACTAGCAGTGACACATCACTGGTTAAGGCATGCTTGTGACTCATCACACAAAGCTCTCAGTCCTTCTCTCTCAGAGAAGTTCACTTCAAATGCCCTAACTACATCTCCCATGAAAGCTACAGCAGTCGGAACAACAAAAGTAAACTGAACCTAGGACTCACATTTCCTTTTTTCTCCAAAGGCACAAAGTATGTCACTCAAGTTATGAATTCAGTACAATGCAGGTGGACATCAGTTTTGCTTTATCTCTAAGGTAAATTCTCAGCAAGGTGATTTCTATTATAAATTCCATGGGACAGCTAACTTCCTAAGGAGTTTTTCTGAACCTTACTAATGTAACTGCCATCTCTCTTGCTGCCAGTCATTTTCTCCCTTACTTCTAATAATCTCTCATTACCCCGCATAACTATGGCCGCTTCAGAACAGCTTCTCCATAGCACCAAGGAACACATAAACTCTGCCCCCAGACCCCCATCTCCAGGCCAAAGCCCCGCTCTCCGTTCACTTAGGAAATCCCCTTCCAGAGCAGATGCCTTCCATTATGGCCGGCACAGGAAAGGACAAGTAATGCTTTATAAGATGTTTTCAATACTGCATTAATGTATACTAAGGGAAATAAGTCAGAGAAAGACAAATACCGTATGACTTCACTCATATGTGGAATGTAAGAAACAAAACAGATGAACATGGGGGAAAGGAAGGAAAAATGAAATAAGATAAAAACAGAGGGGAGGCAAACCATAGAAGACTCTTAACTACAGGAAACAAACTGAGGGTTGCTGTAGGGGAGGGCAGTGGAAGGGTGGGGAGAAGGGGTAATAGGGTGATGGGCATTAAGGAGGGCACTTGATTAATGAGCATTAGGTATTGCATGCAACTGATGAATCACTAAATTCTACCCCTAAAACTAAAAGAACTCTATCCAGAAAAAAAGATTTCCTGAACTAGAATTCAGAAATGAATCAGACAATAATAAATTTAGCGACGACTCAGATAATGACTTTGTACAGCTCCGGAAGAAACGCCTCAAAAGCATAGAGGAACACCAGTTGCTTAAGTAAGCAACATCATTGGCGTGTGCTGGTTTTTAGATTTTTTTATTTTTGTTTTTAAAAAACACTTTGTCGGTAATTTTAACATCATTACAAAAAGAGTTTGTGACCACTCTGATCTGTAAGTTTTTGATGGTTACTAGATTGAGATTTCCTTAATAAACCATTTCTTTTAATCTTATTAAGAAAGAAAGAAAAAGAGAAGGGAAGGAAAGAAAGGAGTACAAGGGAGGGAGAAGGGAGGGAGGGAGGGAGGAAGAAGCATCAACAACAAAAAGATATTTTTCCCGCTTCTTGGATTTCAAAACTACAATTTGGAGTGATAGCAACTATAGAAAGGAAACAGAGTATGTATGAACTCTTAAGTTGAAAATTTAATGCAGTTTGGATGTGTGCATTAATCCATTTTTAGAAATTCCACTGCCCATTAATTATGGCCCAACCATGAGTTTAGGTGTATGGTACTTAAGAACAGTACTCCATGAACATGAGGGGTAAGAAGAGTTCTATCTTCGAATGCCGACTGGTGCAACGAAAAAGTAGATTAGATGCTAATAAGAAGGCACCTAATAGTATATCATGTAAGATGGCAACTGTATTAAAGAAAAAGCAGGAAAAACAAACAAAAAAGACTCTTTAGTATTCTTTAATCTGGAAGAGTTCTACAGTCTTTCTTTGTCCTTCCCGATCTTCATATTTTTGAAGAATACAAGTCAGTTATTATGTAGAATGTGTCTCAATGTGTCTAATGTTGGGAAATCATGATATTTCTTCATAATTAGATTTGGGTTATGCATTTCTTACAGAAATAAAACAGAAGTGATGCTGGTTCTTCTCAGGGTATCATATCAGGAAGCACAGGATACTATTTTTCCAATATTGGTAAGGTTAACTTTGATCAAGATGATGCTTCCCAGGTTTTTCCACTTTGCTCCCTGTAACTAGTAATTTTTAAAGACATACTTTGAGACTGTAAACAGCCAATGCCTCATCAAACTTTCATCATTAGTTTTAGCATGCACTGATGATTTTTGCCTCACCCGATTACTACAATGATGGTTGTCATCGTTCTTTATTTATTAGTTGGCAAACCATTATAAGGAAAACCTTTTCCTTCTTTCCCATTTATTTATTTATATCAACAAGACTCACAGAGTTTTATCTTATTTAATAAATTACAGCTATTATCATTATTTATTTTGATGCTAAAACTGTCCCTGTTTTGACTACTAGGAGTCACTCAAGCTGGAGTCCAGGTCTTTCTGACATGTTTCCATCATTGTTTTACCATTTCCTTACTTTCAGGCACAGGATATTCCAGGAGCAAAAAACCTAAAAGAATTGGATGAATTCTTAGAAATATAAAACCTGGGATGCCTGGGTGGCTCAGTCAGTTCAGCAGTTGCCTTCAGTTCAGGTCACGATCTCAGGGTCCTGGGATCGAGCCCCATGTCAAGTTGGGCTCCCTGCTCAGTGGAGAGTCTACTTCTCCCCCTCCCTCTGCCCCACTCCGCATTTGCACACATGCACTCTCACTCTCTCTCAAATTAAAATCTTTAAATACACACACACACACACACACACACACACACATAAAACCTACCAAGACTGAATCATAAAGGAACAAAAAACCTAAACAGACCAATTGCTAGTAAGGAGATTGAATCAGTAATCAAAAACCTCCCAAAAAAACAAAAGTCCAGGACCAGATAGCTTCACTGGTAAATTCTACCAAAGACTAAAAGAATTAATATCAATCCTTCTCAAACTCTTACAAAAAACAAAGGATGAGGGAACACTTTGAAACTCATTTTATGAGGCCAGATTACCCTAAAAGCAAAACCAGACAAGAACACCACAGGATAATTACAGGACAATATCCCTGATGAACACAGATGCAAAAATCCTCAACAACATATTGGCAAACCAAATTCAACAACACATTAAAAGGATCATACCCTGTGATCAAGTGGGATTTATTCCAGGGATGCAAGGATAGTTCAACATCTGCCTATCAATCTGATACAGCACACTAACAAAATGAAAGATAAAAATCGTATGGTCATCTCAATATATGAAGAAGCATTTGAGAAAATTCAATCTCCATGTACGATAAAAACTCTCAACAAAGCAGGTACAGAGAGAATGCATCTCATCATAATAAAGGCTATATGTGAAAAGCCCACAGCTAATAGCATACTCAATGGTGGAAAGCTAAAACTTTTCCCTCTAAAATCAGGAACAAAATAAGGATGTCCACTCTCACCATTTTTACTCAACAAAGTATTAGAAACCCTAGCCAGAACAATCAAGAAAAAGAAATAAAAGACATCCAAATCAGAAAAGAAGGTGTAAAACTCACTATTTGCAGAAAACCCTAAATACTCCACCAAAAAACTGTTAGAACAAAAAATCCAGTGAAGATGCAAGATACAAAATCATATGTGAAAATCTGTTGCATTTCTATACCCTAATAATGAATTATCAAAAAGGGAAATTAAGAAAACAATCCCATTTGCAATTGCATAAAAAAGGATACCTAGGAATAAATTTAACTAAGAAGGTGAAAAACCTGTATGCAGAAAACTAAGACTTTGATGAAAGAAATTGAAAACACAAATCAATAAAAAGATATTCCGTACTCACGGACTAAAAGAATATTATAGTATTGGGGCACCTGGGGGGCTCAGTTGGTTGAGCATCCAGCTCTTGATTTTAGCTCAGGTTATGATCTCAGAGTCACGGGATCATGTCGGGCTCCAGGCTCAGTGTGGGGCCTGCTTGGGATTCTCTTTCTCCCTCTCCCTCTGCCCCACTTGTGCTCTCTCTCCCACCAAAAAAAAAAAAGGTAATATTAATATTATTTAATTATTGGATTAATTAGTTCAGTTAGTATGGACATACTACTCACAGCGATCTACAGATTTAATGCAATCCCTATCAAAATTCTTATGGCATTTTTCACAGAAATAGAACAAACAATCTCAAAATGTGTATAGAACCACAAAAGGCCCCCAATAGCCAAAACAATCTTGAGAAAGAACAAGGCTGGAAGCATCACACTTCGTGGTTTCAAGAAGCTATATTACAAAGCTATAAAATCAAAACAGTATGGTACTGGCATAGTAACAGACACATAGATTCATAAAACAAAACAGAGAGCCCAAGAATAAACCCACATATATATGGGTCAATTAATTTATGACCAAAAAGCCAAGAATAGGGAAAAGACAGTCTCTCCAATAAACAGTGTTTGAAAAACTGGACAGCCACATGTGAAAGAATGCAACTGGACCACTATTTTACACGATACACAAGAATTAACTAAATAGAGTTAAACATAAGACCAGAATCCATATAACTCCTAGAAGAAAACATAGGCAGTAAGCTCCTGGACATCATTCTTGGCAGTGATTTTTTGGAACTGACACCAAATGCAAAGGCTACAAAAGCAAAAATAAATAAGTGAGATGACAAACTAAAAAAACTTTTGCACAACAAAGGAAACCATCAAAAAAATGAAAAGGCCACCTACCAAATGGCAGAAATTATTTGCAAACCATTTATGTGGTAAGGATATATGGATAAGGATATATCTGGATATCTATCCAAAATATATAAAGAACTCCTACAACACCAAAAAAAAAACAAAACAAAACAAAACAAAAAAAAACAATTAAAAAATGGGCAGAGGACCTGAACAGACATTTTTCCAAAGAAGATACACAGATGGCAACAGGTACATGAAAAAGTGCTCAAGGTCACTCATCATCAGGGAAATGCAAATCAAAACCACAATGATAAATCAACTCACACCTACTAAAATGGCTATTATCAAAAAGATAGGAAGAAACAAGTTTTGGCGAAAATGTGGAGAAAAAGGAACCCTTGTGCATTGTTGATGAGAATGTAAATTGGTGCAGTCACTGTGGAAAACAGTATGGAGGTTCCCCAAAAAGTAAAAATGCAAATACCATACAATCCAGCAGTTCCACTTCTAGGTATTTATGCAAGGGAAATAAAAACTTTAATTCAGAAAGATATTTGTACCTCCACATTCATAGCAGCATTATTTACAATAGCCAAGATATGGAAACAACCAAAGTGTCCAGTGATGGATGAATGGATTTAAAAAAGAAAATGTAGTGCATATATACAATAAAATGTTATTCAGCCATTTAAAAAAAGGAGGAAATCTGCCATTTGCAACAAAGTGGATGGACTTTAAGGGCACTATGCTAAGTGAAAGAAGTCAAATAAAGACAAAGACTATATGCTCTCACACATGGAATTGTAAAAAAAAAATTCAATTCAATTCAATTAAAAAATGAACTTACAGACACTGAGAATAGACTGGTGGTGGCCAGAGGCAGAGAGAGGTTTAGGGTGGGCAAAATAGGTGAAGGGAGTCAAGATACAACCTTCCAGTTATAAAATAAATAAGTCCTGGAGATGTGGGGTACAGTGTGGCGACGACAGTTAGTAATACTGTACTGTATACTGAAAGTTGCTAAGAAAGTAAATCTTAAAAGTTCTCATCACAAGAAAAAGAAACTGGTAACTATGTGTGGTAATGGATGATACTAACTAGACTGGACTTAGTGTGATGATCATTTCACAATATACATAAATGTCAAATGTTGTATATCTGAAATATAATGCTATTGTCAATTACATCTCAATAAAAATAGAAATTTTTAATTTTTTAAAATAAAAATATGAGTAGTTTTGAAAAGAAAATAACTTTCTCGAAGGAATACCACATCCAACGTGTTGCATTATATATTGGGCCAGTTTCAATTCTAAACATCAAGCACAAAACTCTTTGCGCTTCACTTCAGTGCACCATCTTCCCAAGCTTAAAGTAGGCCTAGGATTTTTCTTTTTTTTCCTTTAAAGGTTTAATTTATTTTAGAGAGAGCGCGTGCGCATGAGGCGGGTGGGAGGAATAGAGGAAGAGAGACAAGCGGACTCGGCACTGAGAGCAGGGCCCGACACAGGGCTGGATCTCACAACCCTGAGATCATGAGCTGAGCCAAAATCAAGAGTCGGAAGCTTAACTGACTGAGCCACCCAGGCACCCCAGGCCTAAGATCTTTCTAGTTTTTGTTATATTCTTGAGGATGTAAAAAAATCACTTTCAGATATCAAGTGGAGTAAATTTTAAATAAAGTGGTATTGCTTTTATCTTTAGTCCCTTTTGGCTGAACACTTGTAAGAGAGTTTAATTCTTTGGTGCTCAGGACCACACTTCATGTTCTATAACTAAAAGGACATACTATATTAGTAAACTAACTGGGGCATGGCATTCAATCCAGATTTGCAGCAAATCTTCACCCATATGGCAAACCAGATGGAGAATTTAACTATTTTATAGCAACTAGCAGCTGTCTTCTTTTGGTGTTTATATGCCTAGAGTCAAAATCCATAGTCTGCTGTATGTCCCTAGTGAAGTACGAGGCTTAGAAATGAGATTTTTCTAAGTTTTCTTCTGTTTCCCTTCTAAAATATTTTTAAAACATTAACCAGCTTGATAGTACCCCAAATAAGCCAACAGAAGGAAATCCCTTCCAAATGTACCCTTCCATCTATGCACGAGGTACCTTCATTTTATCACATGGTGTATCCACAAATGTTTTTCTATATAGTTCGTACACAAATTGGGAATAAAGATCAATGAACTGCCCTCCTACATAACTTACTGCTCAATAGAAGGCCATCATAAAAGATTTGGCAACTAACCCTTACTGGCCAGAAAAACCTACATATAGTTCATCTCTTTCTGGTATACACTAAATCAGAGCCTTAAAGAGAAATAGGTAGGGAGGTTCAATTTAATCTCTCATTACACAAGACAAATGGGAAAACAGATGGTAGCATATAAAGCAATTCCAGCTCTTTATCACTTTGGTTCTTCCAGATTTAAACATTTAGACCACAGTGATTTTTAAATATATCCATGAAAAAGCAGGAAAAACAGAAAAGGCATGCAAATTTTCCTGGAATGCAAGCCACAGTCACGGAGATGGAATTCGTCTGGGCCTCAGTAAAATGAGAGAGTGTGAAGACGGAGCTTTTAATACAAAATTAACGTATGACCCAAAACTCTCTGGTGCTTTCTGGTAGTCAAATGGAAACTCCTTTAGCAAGTAAGGTATTTTTTTAAGGCTGACTGATCTCTCAGCTGGATGGCAATCTTCACTTCACGTCATCTACTTGACCAATTGTTATAATGCTCATTTTGATAGTAACGGCCAAGAGCAGCTGTAGATTTAACAGACTGTGAAACCCTCAGATTCGATTTCACTGTGAAATTTCACTGTGAAATGTAGTCAGGGATCCGTGTGCAGAAAGACATTAACCAGTATGACTCCAGTCTCAGCCTTAAGACTCAACAAGGGTAGAGAGAAGTCCAATGGAGAGGAAGGAGAGAATGAGTGGGAGAAGGCAGGGAAGCAAAGAAACCCAAAGATCTTGGGTGCCCTAAATCATTACTGTGAATGAGCCTGATAACATACTCATGGGAAGAACAGAAGCATAATATAAACACAAACTGTACCAGGCCGACATTCCCACACAGTTCCTGCTGCAACATAATTAACGTGATGGTAAATTATTTCTTCCTTTAAGCAAGAGCAACATCGAGTCATCACAAAAGTGAACAGATCTCAAATAAAATGGAAAATTATGCCACAGTCTTAAGGACATGAAAAGTCCAACATAATAGCAATGGCAAATTGAAGCCCGATGTCCCAACAATATGGGTTCCAAGGGGCGCCTCTGCAGGGGCTTCAATCCAGAAAGAACAGCATTCCCTCAAAAGACTACACTGGACAAGAATATTCAGCCTTTCTGACACCATGCTGTCCAATTCTACTGTCTCAGAAAGGATTAAGGATTCTGAGAGATAGATATTTATAGGCACTTGGAATGTCCTCCCTATAGAGTTCCAGAAATCAGAGATTAGGAAATCCTGAAGGAATAAAGGTTTAGTTTTTATTACAAATTTAGGAACAAACTAAGGTGAATTATGGGATAGGAAAAGCTTATATTCTGGGCCCTGATGATTTTGTTTCCTTTAACAAAGCAAAACAGAGAGGCTCTTGGGTATGGAACAAAGTGCTATATATTTTTTTTTAAAGATTTTATTTATTTGTGTGTGTGTCTGTGTGAGTGAGAGAGAGAGCGTGCGCGCGCACGCTCGCACAAGCAGGGGGGAGCGGCAGGCAGAGAGAGAAGCAGGCTCCCTGCTGAGCAGAGAGCCTGATGCAGATTGATCCCAGAGTCCTGGGATCATGACCTGAGCCGAAGGCAGACGCTTAACCAGCTGAGCCACCCAAGCATCCCTACAAGTCCTATATGACAGATACTCTGACACTTCATTCACCCAGTTACTTAATCTCCTCACTATGCTATTAAGTTATATTTCAAAAAAAGACAAATTTCATTCATTCTGACCTTGACCACTAACAATGCTATCCTAGACACTGAAGTCCAAGAGATCATCTCCACTCTTGCATTTAGCTGTAGGGTTTGGGATGGGTCCATGTGTGCATGCCTGAAACAAAGACATGTTTTTCAAGAGGGGGGAGCAATATGGCAATATGGAAATAGATGTGAAAAGCAAACAATATGTCCTATATTAAAATTTAAAGAAATTTGGAGCTTGTATAAGACACATTTGGGAAGGGCAAAGCTAAGGGCTCCAAACTGGAAGTGAGTCACCTTCCATCCCAGAGAACCTGATCTCGCCCTACTGCCTAATCAATCTCAATCCAAAGGGTGCTGCTCCCAGTGAGGTGCCAATTCTCCTCCTTTAGGTATCAGTAAAGTCTTCAAGATGCTCTTCCCCTGGTGTTCACCTACATGCAGGCAAAGTTCTTGAACTTTAATAGATCACTCATGAAGTCTAAAAAGCTACTACATACATCTCAAAGGAATGAATGTCTAATCATTGAATTTCAGAAAAGATCACAAAGCCTTGGGAGTTGGGGGATTGGGGTGTCTGTGTATTCAGAATACCTCTCCTATCATACCTCGTGGATAATTATATTCTTTTTCTAATCATAAACAGATTGAAAGTCTTGACTGAAAATCTTCAAAAAAAAATCTTTACCTAGGCAGCTATTTATTTTTTCATTCACTTATATTGTTTGCCTAAATCATAAATTATTTTGTTTGCAAAAAGCCTAACACAGTGCCTTGCACATACTTATGTGATTGGTAAAAAATAAATAAAATAAATCACTAACATAAGTTTTTAGCCATAAGCTTTTCAAACCAATTCAAGAAAATAATTTCTACTTCTAACTAATGAACTAAGGGGTGTGGCATTACGGAGGCAACCCTGAGCTTCTACAGAGCTCTGCCAAGTTTTGTGAAAGAGTTATTTTCCAGAGGGTAGAATCAGTAGCTCAATCACTACCATTATAATTCTTTTTTTTTTTAAGATTTTATTTATTTATTTGAGAACGCGAGAGTGAGAGTGAGCATAAGCAGGGCGAGGGGCAGAGGGAGAAGCAAGCTCTCCACTGAGCAGGGAGCCTGATGCGGGGCTTGATCCCAGGACCCCAGGATCATGACCTGAGCTGAAGGCAGATGCTTAACCAACTAAGCCACCCAGGTGCCCACTACCATTATAATTTTTGAAGTGCTGCTCCACAGCACAGGAAACAGTCTCAAAGCACGAGGGCAGTGATTCTACTACAGTGGTTTAAAACAAGACTTTGGACTTGGAGCAGTGATCAAATCTCAACTCTCGCTTTTTGGTTGTATGACCTTGGTCAAGTTATCTAACTTAGCTAAACATCAGCTCATCTATCTATAAAGCAGGATACACACCCATTTTCATGTGCACACTAAGCTTTTCCTTGTTTACCACACATAAACCTTCAAAATCTCCTATTATAATCCCCTATGGCCATTATGGACTGTATCTCATTGAAACACATACCAAAGAGCTTATAAAATGAAGCCAAAATAGACAAGGCTGAGAAATTAACCTAAGGAATCACTGCACCATATCCTAACAGCAGTTCCTACCATGGGAGTTATATAATTAAAAATGACAAATTGAAATTCAAGATTAATTTTTTCAAGGTTCAAATCTAAACTTTTTGACTCAATGACAATGGACTACAAATAAGTTCAAACTTTCTATTAACTAGAAAAGGTGATGTATCATTGCCAAGGCTTCACAGGCATCTGGTCAGACAGAACAATTCATCTCTGAACAGGAGATGGCCACCTGGTCCTGCAAGGTAAACCCAAATAAGCCTGGACTTTTTCTTGACCTAGGTTTGATATTATGGAACCATGGCTTTGAAGCATTCTACAAAGTCTTATGCTCTCAGTCTTTGTACACTTTGCAGCTGCCAAGTATAGACTGTCCAGTCGTTAAGTGCTGCCATGTAGTCACTGTCAAGTCAGATGTCCCAACAATAGAGACAGGGCTAGCCCCGAGCCCAACTCCAAACTGGTATTTCTGAGATGAAGGTGTCATCTAGAAATCACAACGGTGGTGGTGATCAGGAGTGACTGTTATTGTGGCCAACCCTCCATCGTGGCCAGAAGGTAGCTAAAGGGCGTATGTGATGGCTGAAGGCCCGAACAACCACCCCCATCAAGTACGCCGTTACAACTACTGAATGCCTTGTGATTTGAGTAACCCTTCCTTCCTCTCTCCCAAACTTCACCTGCCTTGCATCTACCTTCACCTTAACTAATAAACCAATCCAACAACTTGCCCAAGCTTCTGACATTTCATCCTAAGAATCTGAGCCCAAATTTTAAGTAATAAAAACCATGCACTAATGAAAACTCATGGCAGAATGATCTGTGTTTATCTATGTAGGGTAAAGTGTGAGCAGATTAGCTTGCAGCCCACTATGAAATACTGGGACACCCTAAACTCTGCATTTCCAAAGCTTAGAGCTCCTCAGCTGGACCACAACCCCACTACATACACAGTATCCACATGGGCTGCTCCATATCACCCCTGTGGGACTTGGGAGGGCAAGAATCGTGTGAACATGAAGCTCACATTGTTTGTTGTGCCATGATTCATAAAGGCACAGGAATTCTTTGATCCAGGAATCTCCTGTCTTCTTCCAGCATCTATGAAACTGTGGCAAACTAACTCATTAGTTGGGAAGTAGGGAAAATCTCAGATCCTTTGCATTTCTTGTGATATATGTTGCTTTCCCATTTGTCATGTCTTCCAGAAAAACAAAGATGTTGAACAAAAGCTGGAATACTGTCAGATTCAGAAATTACAAACCCTTTGGATAGAATGCAAAAGCAAATACAGTCTTGAAAAAAAGTGGTGTATAGTGTATATTGGGGTGCACTGCCCAGATTCCCCCAGTGCAGCACCAACGCAGTCATTTTCCAAGTTGCCAGGACCCTTAGTTATTTTCCAAGTTGCTTCTATAACTTTCTAGGAATCGCCCTCAGCAGAAGGAATCTGCCTCACCCAAAGTTGCCCCCTCCCCAGGGGTAGCGTGCATTCAATAATGGGGTACCAAGGCTTGAGCCTTTGCCTCAATTCAAAACATAGCCAAATGGCCACTCTAAATCCATGGTTACCCACTGGATTACCAAGGCCACCATTAAAACTCTCTCATACAAAACATATAAAGAACGTTTATAACTCAACACAAAAAAAAAACCAAATAGGGGGCACCTGGGTGGCACAGCGGTTAAGCGTCTGCCTTCGGCTCAGGGCGTGATCCCGGCGTTCTGGGATCGAGTCCCAGATCAGGCTCCTCCGCTATGGGCCTGCTTCTTCCTCTCCCACTCCCCCTGCTTGTGTTCCCTCTCTCGCTGGCTGTCTCTATCTCTGTCAAATAAATAAAATCTTAAAAAAAAAAAAAAAAAACAAATAATCCAATTAAAAAATGGGCATAAGACATGAACAGACATTTCTCCAAGCAAGACATACAGATGGTCAAAAGACACATGAAAAGATGCTCAACCTCACTCATCATCAGGGAAGTACAAATCGAAACCACAATGAGATATTACCTCACACCTGTCAGAATGGCTAAAATCAAAACTTCAAACAAGTGTTGGCAAGGATGGAAGAAAGGAAGACTTGTGCACTGTTGATGGGAATGCAAACTGGTGCAGCCACTGTGGAAAACAGTATGGAGGTTCCTCAAGAACTTAAAATTAGAACTACCCTACAATCCAGGAATCACACTACAGGGTATTTACCAAAAGAATATGAAAACACTAATCCAAAGGGATATATGGACCCCTATGTTTATTACAGCATTATTTACAATAACCAAACTATGGAAACAGTCTAAGTGTCCACTGATAGATGAATGGATAAAGAAGATGTGGTATATACACACACAATGGAATATTATTCAGCCATACAAAAGAACGAAATCTTGCCATCTGCAACAATATGGATGGATCAAGAGAGTATTATGCTAAGCTAAATAAGTCAGAGAAAGGCAAATACCATATGATTTCACTCAGGAATTTAAGAAACAAAACAAAGGAGGGAAAAAAGAGACAAACCAAAAACAGATTCTTAACTGCAGAGAACAAACTGATGGGTGGGCGGGGGGCGGGGGAGATGGGTGAAATAGGTGAAGGGGATTAAGGAATGCACTTATCTTAATGACTGCTGAGTAATATATGGAACTGTTGAATCACTCTATTGTACATCTGAAACTAATATCACACTGTATGTTAATTATACTGGAAATAAAATTTAACAACAGGCAAGAGAGAGAGAGAGTAGAGAGAGAGAGAAAGAAAGAAGAAATGAAGGAAGGAAGGAAGAGAGAGAGAGAGAGAGAGAGAGAGAAAGAAAGAAAAAAAGAAAAAGAAAGAAAGAGAAAGAAAGAAAAGAGAAAGAGTGAAAAAGGGAGGGAAGATGGAAGAATGGAAGGGGGGGGAGGGAGGGAGAAGGAAAAACGGTGGGTGGGAGGGAGGAAGAAAGAAAACTAGATAATAGGGCGCCTGAGTGGCGCAGTTGTTGAGCGTCTGCCTTTGGCTCAGGGCCTGATCCCAGCGTTCAGGGATCGAGTCCCACATCGGGCTCCTCTGCTGGGAGCCTGCTTCTTCCTCTCCCACTCCCCTGCTGTGTTCCCTCTCTCTCTGGCTGTCTCTCTGTCACATAAGTAAGTAAAATCTTTAAAAAAAAAAAGAAAGAAAGAAAGAAAGAAAGAAAGAAAGAAAGAAAGAGAAAGAAAGAAAGAGAAAGAAAGAAAAAGAAACCTAGATAATAAACCTTGGTTTCACATTTTTTAAAATATATATTTTTTAAAAAGTTATATTCAAAAATTTTTTTAAAAACTATCATAGTTGAACTCTTCTCTCTGCCCTATCCTGCTTCCTTCACTTCCCTACAGGCATTTATGAGAAAATCATCCAACAAACCTCCCGCATGGAAATCTCAAGAGTCTCAGAGTTTGTCCTCAGGAACCTGACCTGAGCCAGGGAAAGTCTTTGCTTCTGTACATACACAGGAGTCTCCCCAGCACTTTGCAACGGAGCCTAGACCTGAGTCCTCTGCTATTTACAACTTCCTTCCTCACCGCACTCCTGCATATGCTCAAATTTCAGTCTAATCCATTAATGATCATTCACCATTAGGAATTTTTTTATTTAAGCCACTAAAGGGCATATAAACAGTTACTTGAGATCAGTCTCTTGAAAGACTTCCTGGAGGGAGATGGAACATCATAGGATTTCAACTCAAGGCAAATTAGGTAAAGATTTTGCATGAGTTGAAATTTCCTGAACTGTGTACATTTTCTAAAATGATGGTCTGCTTCTCAGAGAACAGACTAAAAGACTATTGGGGCACTAGCATCAGCAAATAAGGAGAGAAGGAAAGAATTGAACAATTCTGACCAACACAGCCAGAATAAGCAGCCAATATAGTTAGACCTTCCTTTCATTTTTGTTTTCTGTTATAGAAGGAATTTTTTTTTTTTTAATTGAACAGAGTTCCTTTGCCTGAAAGATCTGAATGCTGGGACTCTGGCCACTTCAGCTAAAATCGTTAATTACCCGGGTATTTTTTTCCTAATTCCAAAATGCTACACATAGGATTCAAAAGGCGTTTCGAATAGAGTATAGAAAACAGTTGTTTGTCAATGTTCATTTACTGAGGGATTTTGCTTTAATAAAACAGGAATGGGGTTTCTACCTTTCTACTAACAGCTAATAGGGCTGGAAAATCAAAAGGCACTAGGGTAATTATTTTCCCTAAAAAACAAAAGTAAAAGCACCAACTCTTCAGCCTCAGAGCAAAAAAAAAAAAAAAAAAAAAAAAAATCTGCTTACTATCAGAAACAAAAGTTCACCCAAAGGTAAATCAGAGTCAACTGCCGGTCTTTTCAGGCAGAAGAAAGAACAAATGCATCAGTCACTGGCCCGGTTACAACACAGTGTTTATAAAACATTTCATGCAGTGTTTCCTTGCCAATTAAAAGTGAGTGTAGGATTTACCTTTCAGTTTTAATATCTTCGCCTGACTTTTATACTAGTAACATGAGCCAAAGGGATTAAGGAAACTATTGAATACATATTGCGGCAAAACTGTCTTCACTGGAAATTACCTTCGGGGTAAAAGGAAACAATACGAGAGCCCCAAAAGTAAGGACAGACTGAATTTCCTTTAAATATAATTGGTATAACTTGAAATTTATTTGTATTTCTAATGTAAAAGCCTGATGATCTGGCCATCCCAGAGATTCTGGGAGCTACCTAATACCCTTTAATAAAGCCCTTTCTGTTATAACTAGCAAGCGAGGATTCAAACGAAGAACCGTAAGCCACAGAGCAACTGGTGCCAAAGAGTTTGCAGTCCACAGAGCCTCAAACACAAACACGAAACCAGAAATCTTCGGTTTTCTTCCTGGGTTGGGTTTGAAGGCAATGAAGATCTCATGACTTTGAAAGAACTGGCAGAAGTGGCACGTACGTGATCTCTGTAGTAACCTGGAACGTAGCACCCATCGCTGGCCACACGGCACCCTCCCTGCTTCCTCACCAAAACGCTTAAAGAAAGCAAATGCCAAGCTCGATATTTAAATTTCTTGGCTTCAGGCATAATTACCAAATAGAGTTTCTATGACTATCGTAATATAGAGTCTCCTCTATTTTGCAGTTGTTTGGCTGAGATCACATGGAAGTCAGGCACAGAGTGTGATCTTAAGTTGTGCAATTGCAAGGTCGGCTGATTTCGCAGCCCTTCTCTGAAGTACTAGTTAGGGAACCGTATGAGAAAGAATAAGGCCCTAAGAGCTAGAATGGAGTCCACTGGTACCTCCAAACCTTCAAAACCACTAATCCTCCAGGGGCATCTGGGTGGCTCAGTTGGTTAAGCATCTGACTTCAGCTCAGGTCACGATCTTGGGGTCCTGGGATCAAGCCCCGAGTCAGGCTCCCATTCAACAGGGAGCCTGCTTCTCCCTCTCCCTCTGCCCCTTCCCGTGCTGGTACTGTCTAAGTAAGTAAAATCTTAAAAAACAAAAACAAACAAACAAACAAAACACACACACACTAATCCTCCCTTGCCAGATGAAGTAGTTCTCTCTTCCCTTAAGTCCATTCCTGACTTACTACAGAAGCCTTGATTGTAAACGATTCACCTAATATATAGTTCCTTCACAAGGAGTGCCAATTTTCCCCATGTTCCGTTCTCTGTTGCTTCTATACCTGAAAGTAGAGATACATTCTACCATGCCCTTTAAGGTAAATTATAAAGTCAAACCATGAATCTACAAGAAAAATTACAACAAGTGGTTAATTTCTATTACCAGAAATCCAGAGAATAATATGAAAATGAATTCTGAGGGTATTAGAGGAAAAAGAACATAACTTTAGATTTACTAAGGTTATGAATATGGAAATCAATGCCAAGAATGCAGGACCCAATGTACTAGTTCTAGGTAAACCCAGTTGCGTCCAACTGTTTCCTTGGTTGCTTAACTCAAATGTGGACTTGAAGGTGGCCTATGCTAAAGGAGGCTGAGATACCAGATTATATGATGTAGTAGGAAAAAATACAAAGAGCCAGAGAGACAGGAATAATAAACTAAAATTATTATACACATTTATTTATCTATCCCAAATTATGTCTCCCAAGAAGGCCCAGCACTGAGAAATATTTAAATGCTGAGGTCTTTGGAAAAGCACTTTAATGGTTGAACCCTGTGAATCAAGACAAGTGGGAAAGTCACTTTGGGGACAGGTCCCATTATTTCAATAAAGATTATAGGATCCCAGAGTGGAAGAGGCCAACAGACTCACTTAATCATAAGGGACAGGACTGGCTTGCTAACCATAATAAGCAGTAATGGTAGAACAGACAAGAATTTAATTTGCTTAAGAGTTTACTCCAGGGGCGCCTGGGTGGCGCAGTCGTTGGGCGTCTGCCTTCGGCTCAGGGCGTGATCCCGGCGTTCCGGGATCGAGCCCCACATCAGGCTCTTCCGCTATGAGCCTGCTTCTTCCTCTCCCACTCCCCCTGCTTGTGTTCCCTCTCTCGCTGGCTGTCTCTATCTCTGTCAAGTAAATAAATAAAATCTTTAAAAAAAAAAAAAAAGAGTTTACTCCAAAAACTATTTTATTAATGAAAGGTCCTCAATGTCTGCATAAGTCTAATTAAAATGTGTATATTCATGCATACAAAGTCAAAACACCAATGGCGTGAGAACAGCTGTGGGATTAGAACACCAAAATCACTGTGAAGGCGTCAATTGTCCAGAATAGGAGACAAACGACAAGTGACCATTTCCCCAAAGAAGGGCAATGCCAAGCTGACTTGCTGTCTATTGACCCAAAACTGGATTAGGCTATATCAAGCATTTTTTTTATTATCATTATTATAGATTATCTTTAGAATGATTCTGAGGTGGAAGTTGAGTCAAGAATCTCAGAAAGACCTCCAAATATACCTAAATCTTCTGTAAGAAACTGTGGTGCCACTTCTTGAGTCAGAAATTGCTACTCCAGAAGGACCCTACTGATTTTAAAATTATAATCATAAATTGTCCGAAAAGTAACAAAAAAGAGACTACTTGAGGTACAAAATAAGACATTAAATGCCTTAATATACGTTAACATTAAAAACAAGTACTAAATGTTATAAATTAAAAATTTAACATCAAAAAATACCAAACTAAAGGAAATCATTATTAGCAACTAAAATTTACATTTTGATCAGAATGCAGTAAGAAATGAGAAACATATACAACGGTTTTTCTGCAAGAATTTATTTCTGCAAATATTTCTTTAAAATGCATAAACCCCTGGCTAGCCTGATTAATGGAAAAAGAGAAAAAAACCAAGAATATGCAAACAAGATAAAAAAGGTGATTGTGCCACAGATTTTTATTTTTGATTGTGATAAAACCATAGATCAAATGATTTAAAAATCATAAAAGAATATATATGCAAATTTATGGAAATTGTTTCCGACACATTTCAAGGGTTACCTCAGATTCTCAAGACTGCACCTGTCTCCAGCTTTCCTTGTGCTTTCTCCCATTCCTCATTCCAACAGGAGTAGAACTGGCATTTGAGGAAAGACCATTCCACTCTGTGTAAGCCTGACTCGGGCACTGCAGGATGTTTATCATTTCTGACCCTGCGTATTAAATTTCATAGCACTCCCAAATCACTGACAACTGAAAGCCCCTACATGTTTCCAAGTGTCTGTGAGGATAACCCACCCCCCTTAAGAAACCCCGGGAGGAATTCCAGAAAGCTACCCCTGCACCTGTGTCCAGCGACTACTGGGAACTCTCTCGTCCTTAGACGACCTTTTCCGCCCCTCCATTCTAATCTGCCCTCTTCAGAAATTGAAGAGGACGCCATCGTTTTAGTTCTGTTGGCCTTTCCTATCTGAGTATGCTAGAATCAAGGCCCAGGAAACACAAATCACCAGAAAACGCAGTAACGCGCACCTCCATGCAAAGTGCATGAGGGAGCGACGACGTCCACGCGGTACTCTGTCGTGCAGTTTTGTGGGTCTATATGGGCACTGAGATAACAGAATTCCCACAGAATCAAAAACAGCAATCTAGCATGACTCATTAGATCAAAATACTCACCACTTACTGGACCTTTTTTCCCTCTTCTGACGATGAGTACGACAAACGCTCGGGGCCCAGGCTCTAGAGAGAAACGGATATAAATCCAAATTCCACTCTGCCCTTTCCTCTGCATGCCCTTGGGCAATGTATTAGGCCCTCTGACCTGAGTTCTCGCCACCTATAAAATGAAGGAAATAGTAGCTACCTCACCGGGTAGTTGTAGTAAGGAAACGAGGTGTGCGATGCCCAGCACACTGGCTACTGTGTACTAAGTGTTCAGTAAGTGTGAGCTGTTGTATCACCTTAAACACCAAAGTAGCAAACACCTCCACAAGCAGGTTTCCAAATTCATTTCTAATTCGAACCAGTTAATGCATTTTCAATGTTCCTTTTGCGTATTTTAAGGAGCTTCGTTCAGTTAGACTTCAGTGTGATAAGAAACACACAATTTACTCTTGAAAGAGAGTTATGGTTACATAACTATCTCTCCTCAGAAAGCTCCGAGTACTGACAGCAGAAAAAGGTCCACCACAATCAATCCAATGCCCATCACACCGCAGACACTGAATAGCTACTTAATAAATGTGGAATGAATGAAAAAAGCCCACAATCACCTCGTGCCTTAGAAGGGCACTCCACTTAGTATTCTAAATTCAGGGCTTCTGTTAGTCACTGCTCGCCCGGAGGTAGGCACGGTCAGCAACGGATTAGGGTACATGGCAGCAGAGATGCATCCGAAAAGCAGAGGTGGTGAGAACATGAAAAAGACAAACAGCTTCAGAACCCACAACATCCATGTAAATTAACAATACACACGTCAGTTGTCAAAACTCATCCAACAGTATCCTTAAAAGTCAATCATTTCTGTTTGTAAATTCTAACTAACCTGTAAAGAAATACATCATTAATCTTAATTTCTAGACACCATTTCAAAGTCAATTGCAGATATCAGTGCCCTTCTAAAACTTCAGTGTGCATGTTAATAGATTTAAATACGGATAGAGGGATAGAAAATGAATGAATACATGATAAAGTAAATATAGTAACATGTAAAATCTAAATGGTGTGCACTGCACAATTCTTCAAACTTTTCTGTAATTTCATTTTTCGCAATAAAATGTTTGGGGAAATGTATGCAAAACCATGGCTATTTTCTAAGTATACAGACAGAAACAGGATACATACTGAACACATTGAAAAACTGCCTGGTGCACAGTAAGCAATTTATACATACTGTTATAAGAGTGGGTACTCGTGGGTATGAGGAAGAAAATGCAAGTGAAATGTGGAAATAAAAGAATAAATAAATGAGGGGCACCTGGAGTGGCTCAGTCAAATAAGCATCCGACTCTTGGTTTCGACTCCAGTCATGATTTCACAGGTTGTGAGATTGAGCCCTGAGTCGGGATCCGCACTCGGCACTCAGCTTGAAGATTCTCTCCCTCTGCCCCTCCCCTCACTCTCTCTCTCAAATAAATAAATCTTTTAATTAATTAATTAATTAATGAAAAATAGTAAAGAAAAGTCAAAGTATATATGGCTAGTTCCCATCTTCTACAAATAACTGAGTTCCAACAATATTAAAAGCTTCAACTGAAATATATATGAATTTCCTAAGTAACACCCCCCATCTCAAAGAGGTCAATTATCTAAAGAAAATTGTCACCACCTCCACTTCTTCCTTGCACTTCTTCCCCCTCCCACCTGTTTGGATCATTAAGCTTTATTAATGTACTCTTTCATATAATTAGAATTTTTACCTAGAATTGGGGGAAAAAACTTTTCAAAACACGGTTAATATTTCTTGCTAAAATATGGTTAATATTTTGTATGTTTATGCAAGGCTTTTGCTAAATCTTCCATACTTTTTTACCTGCATCTTCTAATTTGCTTTGACTCCAATTTGTCTTCCACTCTTTTTTCCATGATCCTTAGCCATGCCTCTGGCCTTAGTCCTTTGTAGGAAAGCAGTGTCTAACTCCTCATGTGAAAAGATTTCAATCTAAAATGGAACCAAGGATAGAAAACGAGAATCTCGAACATGTGTCCTCAGGAAAACAAACTTAATAACTGAGAGCCTAGTTTCCCATAAATGCCTAATTTACAACCAAAACTTATCACTCAACCAACGAAGAGACACCAAGAACCTCTCCCCATCCTCAAGCCAATGGACTTGCTGCTTGGACTCTTGCTAAACTCCCCCTTCTCTACACTCCTGGCCCGTACACATGGCCTGCCCCAAACCCTCAGGACTCGCCTCTAGCATGCTACAGGTTGTGCCCTGAATTGCAATTCCTTTGCTACTCCCAAATAGCACCTTCTTGCCTCAGTTTACCTCTTTATTTAGGTTGACACCCACTTTAAGAGCATTTGTCCTCATCATTTTTCACTTCGGGAATGACAAGAAAAGACACATAGCCAGGTGTATGGCAGACAGAGAGGCAGCCTGTCATGGCAAGGACAGCAGCAGGGTTGGCTCAGTGTTCAGATACCATCTTCACTGAGCAGGTGATCTTAGGCAGGTCACTTAGTCTGAACTGTGTTTTTCTTATCAAAAAACTGGAATAATGCCTATTTCACAGAGCTGTGATATGAATGAATAAGACAATGAGGCTATAAATATCCCGCACATATGGTTAGAAATTACTCCTGGGCTTGCTTTCATTCTCCACAAAATTTTAATTTTCTCCATGTTCTCCTGGATCCTTTCTTTCATGTATATATGGAAGTCATTAAAACAGTTCCTGAGAGAAAGTTTTAGAACCTCACAATTGAAGGCATACCGTCTCATGCATAGGGATTCTGTCTATACGCTGCACGTTCAAGTACCTCATAATTGTTTAGTATTATATCTTTAATCTTCTCAAGTTACTTCATTGTATCAATTCTCTCTTTAGAATGAAGCATGTCCAAAAACTCTAATTCTTAACACGTGCTCTTGGAAATCAGCATTTGATTAGGACCAGAGAAAATGAGTTACGGAACACGTGACAAGATTTCATACGTTCTTGATCAATATGGTCTGCTATTGATAATTTTTTTTTGTTCTTTAGACCAGCAATTTCCAGTGAGGGTTGCACATAATCCAGGGAGTAAACCAAACAACTCATTCATGGGACAAAGAAAAGAAAATACAAGAAATTCAGAATTTCAATTTTTATGTATAGCACTAATCTATTAGTAGAGTACGTATTACTCAAAAAAGTTTAGAGGGGCACCTGGGTGGCTCAGTCAGTTGAGCATCTGATTCTGATTCTTGGTTTTGGTTTTGGTCATGATCTCAGGCTCATGAGACCCACATCAGCCTCTGCCTTCAGCTCGATCGAGGAGTCTGCTTCAGATTCTTTACCCCTCCCCTACTCCCTCTGCCCTTCCTCCTGCCACTCACACTCTCCCTCTCTAAAATAAACAAATAAATAAATCTGAAAAAAAAAAAAGTTTAGAAGTTACTGTTTTGAACTAACAATGTTATTAGGAAGTCCTAAGTCCTTTTTGCTCCTTGATTTATAAAATGAATTTATCGTAATAACAATCTACAGGGTCAAAAGAGTTTCAAATATAGAAAATAACCATTCCGTTCATTCAGCAGTAAATGTTTTTTGGGACTGAAGTCATGATTTTCTTGACAAATAACAGCGGCCCACAATTTCTATCAAGTTCTTCATAAGAGAATAGTAAAGACAAATCAGATTTTCTTTTTTTTTTTTTTTTAAGATTTTTTATTTATTTATGTGACAGACAGCCAGCGAGAGAGGGAACACAAGCAGTGGGAGAGGAAGAAGCAGGCTCCCAGCGGAGGAGCCCGACGTGGGACTCCATCCCGGAACGCCGGGATCACGCCCTGAGCAGATGGCAGACGCTCAATGACTGCGCTACCCAGGCGCCCGACAAATCAGATTTTCTAACCCACAAGTTAGAGATATGCTTCTGAAACTCTGGACTGCAACACTTTGGGGTCCTTTGTAGGGAGAACACTTCTTTAGAGATAAGCAGAATCACTCGACTAAAAGGTCTAAGGTCACTAAGAAGTAGAGTTGCACCTTCAGCCCCCATCTTCTCATTCCCAAATCTATTGTTTTAATTTATGCTACAGCTGCATCTTTCTGGGTATCTGAAAACCCCATTATAGCATGGGGGCAATGTGGCATGGAGTCAATGTGGGGACAAGGGTGAGACTAGAAGGGCTTCAGAAGCTAGAGTTTGTTTTGTTATTAAGGTTTTATTTATTTATTTGAGAAAGAAAGAGCACAAGTAGGGTGAAGGGCAGAAGGAGAAGTAGACTCCCCACTGAGCAGGGAGCCCCATGCGGGGCTCAATCCCAGGACTCTGGGATCATGACCTCAGCTGAAGGCAGATGCTTAACCGACTGAGCCACCCAGGTGCCTATTTTTTTTTTATTTAAAATTTTATTTATATGAGAGAGAGAGTAAGCAAGATTGCGAGCACGAGTGGGGTAAGAGTAGAGGGAGAGGGAGAAGCAGACTCCCCGCTGAGCAGGGAGCCCAACACGGGGCTGGATCTGGGACACAAAGATGATGACCTCAGCCCAAGGCAGACGTTT
The DNA here is from genome assembly GCF_017311325.1 of Ursus maritimus. Lineage (NCBI taxonomy): Eukaryota > Metazoa > Chordata > Mammalia > Carnivora > Ursidae > Ursus > Ursus maritimus. The sequence goes on along the minus strand of NW_024425119.1, from coordinate 18,173,287 downwards.
AACTGACTGAGCCACCCAGGCGCCCAAAATTTAGACATCGTTTAACACGAAAGCCAGAGAACCTGCATCTTCACTAGCCACCAGTTGTGAAACCATGAATCCCTTTTCAAATTTGGCTTAAGATTAATCCAAGCAAAGAATTTAAGAAAGATGTGAAGGGAAAGGGGAGAGCCTTTAACCATATGGAGCTATGGAAGGGAAATTATTACATGCCCTGAAATCGGAAGGAAAATAGAGATGAAAAAAATGTTCAGTCTGGCATTCTTGGAGAACTGTGCACACAATTCAAAATGAAAATAAATCTTCCTGTTCCAAAATCATCACATACTGGAGAGAAAATCAGAGCCTGTTGCTTCTTTCTAGACAAGCTCTGTCACTAAGTCTTCTCTGTGAGAAGTTATTGTAACAAAAGAACTACCGAAGGGATACTAAGAGCTAATACATTCCTGAGAATTACTTAATTCTATAATATGCAGGTGGAATTTTTATTTTAATAGCTATGTAGAGACTATTTGATTCTTTTAAATTCTTCCCTAGCCATTTCTGCAGCTCCTAGGTTGCACCTCAGAAAAATGAAAAAATATGACTGGTAAAACTGACAATCGAAAAAGAAAAACTTTCTCCATCATCCTCCCTCTGCCTTTTCTTTTGCTCACACGGATTGGCCTGAAGGGTTTAATGGCCAAAGAATTAAGTAGAAATGTCTGTTATGGCAGAAACATTGCTGCTATTGCTGTGGTTAGTGATTTCTCTCTTAACACAATTTTTAAAAGCTAAATTATCACCAAGTAGTAAAATGCTCTCTCGGCAGATCCCTCACTTTTCATATAAATTAACTGCAATTTCAGAGAGAGTTTGGGGCCATTTTTCCATTATGTTAAGTAGGTAAATGAGCCAAAGGAGCTCCTAATATTTCTAAAAGTCCTGACAAGCACTTCCTTCCAAACCTGAGACCACACACTAAGATGGATACTGAGATTTCTTGCTTTCAAGACTAAGACAACTGATAAATAAGCCAAGCAAAATCAGATGAAATGACCATAAAGTTATTTAACACTCCCCAGACAGTAACGTGGCACTTCTTATGAGAAGAAAACCACTTCAGAATGACAACTACGGGGAAAAGCATATGTAGTCCAAGGGGTCGATAAGCATAAAGAGGAAGTCAATGACAATGAACACAGTGACACAAGAAACCGACCAAATTAGAACCTTAATGAAGTGTTCTGAAAAAAAGTCTGTCCTTAGGTCCAGCATCTTGACTGGCACAATTAGGCACTTGATAATAGTCAAATATATAGGATGAAAAGTTTAGCCATTCTCCAAAGTTACCCAAGGGTTATTTTTCTCTAGAAATTTAATTTTCAGTCCTTAGCCTTAAGGGATAGAAAAAGCTGCTCATATTCCTAAGGAGCGTAAATAACAAAGTCCAGGCCTCTGACACAGACCGTAATGGGCAAGGCTCACCGAGCACAACATCAACTTCCATTGCTTTGAATGACCCTCCACATAGTAACATATGCATCTAGAATTTAAATACGTTTCAGCGACAGTAAAATATCCCAGACATAAGAAATGTTGTATAGAAGCACCTATACAACTCCCTAGTTTTCAACTCCCTAGTTACTAAAAGAAGCAAACCTGAGACATAGATATGAAGTAAGAAAATATATGCTTTCCGGGCCTTGTTGTCAGCAGATAAAGCAGAGAACTCGATGGTTGAAGGCCCATAAAGTTTCCTGTTATGAGTCAGAATTAAATCCCACAGGATTTTGTGTTTTCTTTTTCTTTTTCAAAACGAGCTTGCATCCCTTTTCCAAAGTGTGTTATTTGATCTCATGTTTGCTACTGATAACTATTATTGTTCTTTTAGATGACAAACTATTATTTCCTCCCTCCTTGATATCTAGCACGGTCCATTCAAGTCACTGTGAAAATGGACTACACAAAAAAAGACAGAACCTCGGACTAACGCCCTCCGAAGAGGAAAGTAAGCTGGAGCAATGTAGCAAGGATAAAACTTCTCACTTCAATAGCAGTGGGGCAGTTTTTATCCATAAGGATGGATATCCAGTATCATCTGGGGGATTTTAAGACCTAGTTTAAGATCAGCCACTGAAATCTGCATATTAACGACTCTTAAATTTGTATCTCTAGTCTAACCCTCTACCTAGACACCTGATTATCTTGCCCTGTCCCAGCCCCACCACACTTGACTCCATTTCTGTCTTCTTGAGTAACCAATTAGTAGGACAATTTCTGGCACTGTTTCTAGGAAGGTAATTAATTTAGCCCTAGAAACTTGAAAAAAAAAAAAAAACTTAATGAAGATAGAATTATCAGGAAACCCTTTTATGCCATGTGTTCTGAGTGTTTACATACATTAATTCATTTAATTCATAGCCCCATAAGGTAGATATTGTCATTCATGTTTTTGCAGACCATAGAATTAAGACAGAGAGAGGTCAAGCATCAGGCTTAAGACACACAGCCAATGATCGGTCGAGCTGGAATTGAACAGAGGCAATCTGGTTCCAGAACATATTAACTCCTGTCCTAAGTTACCTCTCAAAAATAAGCAGGCAAGCAAACAAAAATGCAAGATGCTAAGTAGTCTCTTAACCCCTTACCTACTTGACACTGATTACTTTTGGAGTTTTTCAGTCCCTTCCAGCTTGTTCGCCACTTGCTGAAGAAGGTGCACAAAACAGGAGATGAGCAGAATGACGCCTTCCAATGGAAACAGTCAATAAAACTGGGCTGAGTGAATGACTGAATAAAATCCTGAGACCCTCCACTTTCTCACAGCCCCCCATTAACATGAGATTATCCTCAGCCAACAGGCCTAATGCTTCCCTAGCGTACGGCTTGCTTTGCACACAGGTTTTCTACCGACTTCTTTCTATCTCTAGCACTCGTAATGAACCGAGGATAATCTGGCCTCTGTCTTTCCTCGTGTGCTTTCTTCTCTGGTCTATCTGCTCTTTTGAGGCTGCCTTCCCTGCAGATCCTCTAATGAAGCCACACTGGTTTCTGCTTTTTATAGTTTTGGTGAAATATTTGAGGCATATAAAAATGTAACAGACACCACTCAGCTAAAGAAATAAAAAATGAAAATGACTGTTGAAACTGAAGCACCGATGAGCCCTGCTTGATGCTTTTTCCTTCTCTTCCCCGAGTTAACCACTATCCTGAATTTGGGGTACATTTTTTTAAGTAGGCTCCACACCCAATGTGGGGCTCGAACTCACAGCCTCGAGCTCAAGAGTCGCGTGCTCCACCAACTGAGCCAGCCATGCGCCCCTTGGGTTACATTTTATAACTTTAACACAAATCTAGAAACAATAGCTAGTTCTATATGATTTTCTTCCTCGTTCTATATGATGCTAAACTTTATAGAAATGCCATCCCATTATACGTGTACTTTTCCCTTAGCCTTATGGGTTATTTTAATAATAGAAATAACAACAAAAGTAAACTTTGTCCCCAACGCACAGTGTAAGGAAAACAACATTTCCATCACCACGGGCGCCCCCTGGATTCTATCCTCCTCCTCGACTCCCAGAGGTAATGCCTAGCCTGACTTCTGTATTATTCTTCTACTTGTGTTACAGTTCCTACCACTTACACATGTATCCCTAAGACAAGTATTACTCCATTTTGCCAGTTTACTATCTTATATAATGTTTGTATATATTCTCCTGTGACTTGCTTCCTCCACTCAGTAGTCTGGAAATTCTTCCGCACTGGCTCACAAAGCAGTTCCTCCTTCATGTGCACCAGTCTACACCGCAGGCTACACTGTGTGGCAATGCTGCGCGGACAGGAGTTCATTTTGTTGTTGTTTTAGCCGTTTTTATACTGTGTTGACTACACCTAAGATACACATATGAAAGAATCCGTCTATTATTTTCTGTAACTCAAGTTTTCTGGGGAGTAACTTCACTTTGTGTTTCAACGTAGATTTGAACTCAGTCAATTCAGGATTTTTGTCTCTGACTTCTTCATCGAAGGGGTAAAATGTAGTCTACGTGGCATCGTGAGGAGTCATAAAAAGGAAGGCTTCTGGTCCAGTCACGCTCTGTCTTCCGCTGGCATCCTCTGGGGCGGATCTCACCCTGGTTTTGTTATTTCTGTCGTTGTTTTGGCTTTGGCAATTTTCTCTGGTGGCATCCTCTGAGAGGTGTCATAGATACCTCTTTGGGGGGCAGGGGGACACCTTCCAGATGCCTTCCAGCACCACTCTGTGGCCACGAACAGCTGGAATGCTGCCTTAGGCCCCTCTTCCTAGAGTCACACTGGCCAAGAAACTTTTCCCCAAGTTTTTGTCTCCCCTGACTTATCAGGGAGAGAGGTTTGGAATCTCTTTGGATGCATGGGGCATTGGGCACATAAACAACGGAATTATGAACAAAGTCTTAAGCCGCAGTGAAATTTCAGTCTATTTTGATGGTCTGCGTTAATTAGCTTAATTCTTCTGATTACCTGGAAAGTAAAGGAAAGACTGTTCCCTGTTGTGGAATAAACTAGTGAAATCATCCAAAGGCTCAGTCTCAATCCCATAAACGTACGCTGCCAACAGGGTAGCCGCTAGGCACATGTGGAGATTTAAATTTAAATTATGAATAATTAAAGTTAAACAGAATTTAAAATTCTGTTCCTCAGTTGCACTAGCCATTCAAGTACTCAAGTGGGCTAGTGGCTACCCTACTGGACAACACAGACACCGAACATTTCCAACACCACGGAAAATTCTATTGGACAGCACGGTCTCAGAGGATGCTTACCTAAGAGAGCCAAGAGGATACTCTAAATGCAAGCATTAGAACCCCGAAGAGCACCACTGTTGATTGTGGCACCAGGTATCCAGATTCACACACTAGAATAACCTCATTTCACCTCAGCATCCAGGACAACTAAAAGCCAGAAGGCCTCATACCAGAGATAACAGGCAGTTTTTGAGAGACCTCAGGGATCACTGCTTCCCTTGAACTAGAGGGAGAGTCTGGGCAGGTGCTATTGTCACAGCTCATCATAGGTTGACCTGGGCTACGATGGAATGAGACCATCATAGTCTTTCTCCCTGGCTGTTCCTCACACAGCTGACACCTGCTAAAAAATGAAAGGAGGAAAATTCTCCTCTGGGAAATGTGTACTCTTTAATAATGTGATACAGGCCCATTTCACCAAGTCAAAATAATATCAAATGAAAACTTTCATGTTTTCAATGTTTATATTCCTTTTATTTGCAATTCTCCACACTTTCATGTTTAACTAGTATATTGATTGGTATACTTTAATTGAAAACCTAAAGCCCTCTTCCTCTGTGCTCTTTTCTAAACAACTTTATAAAAAGAACCTTGTGTAGTTCTTGGTTATTCAGTTCAGTCCCATATTTTCTTCTCCTTCATTGTACCAGGCTTGAACCTTTGAGCCCTCAGAGGCCATTCCTCTCCTGTTCCCTGGCCTGCTCTGCATAGCAAGGGGGCTGAGCCCACAGGCTATATTTCCAAGGTTCCCCTGTAGTTGGAAGATCTGAAATGAGCCAGGGAGGGTACAGGAGGGAGCCTGGAGACCTGGAGGAAAAGAGAACCCAGGGTACTTCTCCCCTCCTTGTCCGTCTTCAGCAGCATCTCCAACAGGGGTCGTTTTCTCCCTCCACAGAGCCAGCTCAGACCAGCCAGGCCTACCGTGGCGGCATTTTTCCATAGCATGCCTGGTCGCCAGGCTCCAATAACATCAACGCTTCCCTCTGTCAGCCCAGCCCACAAGTGACATTAACTTGCTACTATTGCCAATAACAGGATTGGCTCACCACCTCCTGTTTGACTTCTCAGTAATTCCATTACCTGTGTAACCAATTCCTGCATTCAACTTCTCTAACTACTCAGAGAGACTTCTGTGTTCCTGCTAGGGTCTGACACATCTCTTCCAAATCTGTTCAAGCTCACATGGAAAAGCTGGCAAGTATCTGCCCCAGTTACTACAAAGTGCTCCCATCCCTCCCAGGAGTGTATCAGCCTGTCTATGGAAGCCAAGTTCACAAAATTAAATCCGTCCCCTAAATTGCACGCACATATGGTTGCATGTGCTGTATCCTGTTTTGTTTTTTAACTGTAATCTTCAAAAGCAAGACTTACAAAAACCTACCCCTAGCAGGCCACCATGTTTAATGATTCCGGTTGTGCTCTACAGACTCCCCCGGCCAGGGCCGCTGTGACAGACTGCTCCAACCCCGCCCTCTGTCTCCCAGCCTGCTGCTCTGCCCAGGGCCGATCTGGCTCACCCAGAGGGATGCCTTTTTCTGACTGGTCTTGGCAGAAGAGTGGCGAGACACATTTTGCAATGGATCTGTCAAGAAGTTTTTCTTTCTAATTTGCACAAGTAATTTGTGCTAGAGTTGGCCCTCCACCTGTGTACCCATTTTCCGATTCAGATATACATAGCACTCTGGAGCTGAGGTCATCTAATTGCACAGACTTGTAATGGGGAGCACAAGGGGTCCCAACATCTTACGCTAGCAGAGTTCCTCAATCCTCTAAGTCCACAGCAAGTTTTACCTTCCAGATCACCACGCGTTATAATTATGGGTCCATCTGCCATGCCCATAGATTGTTAGCTCCGCAAGGGCAAGGACTTTCAGCCCTGTATCTGCAAAGCTTAACAAAGTGCCCTGCACACAGCAGTGCTCAGTATGCGTTTACCGGATGAAGACTGCATTCTACTTTACGGTTTACAAAGCACTTTCAGTGTTAGCAGCTTTAGTGCTCACAGAAATACTCCGAGGTAGTCTCCGTGATTTTGTGGATGAGGAAATCAGGACAGAGAAGGCAAGGCCACAGTCGCTGTTAGTAATGCAGGAAGTACTTAAACTTGGGTCTACATATCTCTAGACCACTGTTCTGTTACACCTATCCAAGGATGACTCCTGGTCTTCCTTTATACTAACTCTGCACAGGACTCTGAACAAATTAGGGAAAAGCGCCCCCTCTGGGTGAATTACAAAAATTTCTTTCCAGAAGACTCTTTCCCGGCCAGGTGATTCTGTGTGAAGCACATCCCGCCCCATCACACATGGGCGTACGTACAACGCAATTTGTTATAACCCATCTAAGAAAATGAGGTTCAGGGGTTCCTTTTGATTTTGCCTATAAATTACACAGGGCTTCTTTTATTAACTCGACTACATATTTATACTGTAAAAATGCTTTTCTTGGCTTTGTTTTTAACCTTTTATAACATATTTAAACTCAAAGCATTACTGAGGGGAGCTTCTGATGGCAGCAATATTTCTACCCACATCCCAATAAAATAGCTATTTTATGTTAGCTACTTTCTTATCCTGTCACAATCATCTTCAAATGCTTATAGCCCCGTGCAAGACAACTTTGATTGGTTTTACAACCTCCTTCCCCTAAGTCTTCCCTCCCTCTCACTTGAAAAGGTAGATTTCCCTGCTTTGCCTCTGTTATTTTTTAACGAGTTGATCCAGAGCTCTAACAGAGATGTGAGTATATGGGCCTTTATCAGCTGTCAATTTTCCGTAATTTTTCTTATGATATCTTTAATTCTTGTGTTTTCAAACAGAGAATATACCAGACTCGACCATGGAGAAAGCAAATGTTATCCATAAACTACACATTATGTAGGCCTGCACTGCTCCTGTTCCAGGATCATTTAGCAGATGTCAGAAAATGCCTTTCCAGACTCATGAAAATGATGGTGGCTCTCCTGATATTAAACCAACCAAGAAAATAAAAAATAAAAAACACAACTCTGAAAATTTCTTTGGTCTTCCCCTGAACTTCAAAAAAGAACCACATTATTCCCCGTCTTTTTTTTTCCCTCTCCTTTACAATATCAATTGGGGTTCCTTTCCTTACATGTTTTTAGGGAACTGTTAGAGACACTTCTGGGATTTATAAAATAATTTCCTTCATATTAATGCAAAAATTCTGTTACTTCCCAACTCAACAGAAACAAAAGTTATGACTCCAATTTTATTTTTCTCTCTTCTCTTTCTAATCTTTACCTCATGTTCCTTTTATCTTACCTTTTCAATTTCTAACCCTCAAGATCAATCTTTTTCCTCTATTTCTCCATACCACCCTGTAACCCTTTCACAAAACAGGAATTCAGTAATTTCAAACAGGGTCATGAGCACGCACAGCTCTCTCTTCTGTCTACCTTCTGTCACTGACGCGTGGTGAACACTGCTCTCCCCTTCCCAGTTTAGAATGGTCTTTAAACATTATACATTACTAACACCTTTTCCACTGAATGATACAACCTGGACATTGTTCTGGTAAGATTCGGTTTTTTTCCAGTTTGAGATATAACTGACATATATCGCTGTATGAGTTTCAGCTGTACAGCATAAAAGTTTGACTTATACATATTGTAAAATGATTACCACAATAAGTTTAGCTAACATTCATCATCTCATACACATACAATAAAAAGGAACGGGAGGGGAAAAAAAAGCAAAAAATTTTCTCCATGCAATAAGAACTCATAGGACTCACTCTCTCTATACATACACCACCCAGCGGTGGTAACTAGACTCATCGTGCTGTCTGTCCATTACATCCCTGGGACTTACTTGAGATTTGTGTGTTTGTTTGTTTGTTTGTTTGTTTTTTAATCACTGTGGTCATCAATAGAGGCATGGGTAAAGAAAGATAAGCTAGTAGTTGGGGACCAATTTGGAAGTAATTGCACTGGTCCACAGAAAATATCATCAGGGGCTGATTAATGCAGGAGCAGAAGCAACATAGAGAACATGGAGTCAAGAGACCCTGCATGGCAACACTGACCAGACTCTGTCTAGCATGTGTGCGTTGAGGGAAAACACAGAGAATGACTTGTGAGTTGGACTTCAGTAGCTGGGCAATGTTGTCCTTTATGAGACAAGATGACAAGAGGAAGGGCAAGTTGCTTGTTTGGTTTTTTTTAAGATTTAATTATTTATTTGAGGGAGAGGGAGAGAAGCAGAGAGCAAGACAGAAGAAAAAGCAGGCTCCTCACTGAGAAGGGAGCCCGATGTGGGACTCGATCCCAAGACGCTGGGACCATGACCTGAGTTAAAGGCAGATGCTTAACCGACTAAGTACCCAGGTGCCCCGGAAAGGCAAGTTTTGATGAAAACATGATTCACTCAGTTTTGGTAAATATTCTTCATCAGGAAAACAATGCTTTGCTTCTGTTTTCATTCTATTTGAAGCTGACATGTAGTATTTTTTAGATACTACATGTTAGTAATGCAGGAATACATTTTTAGTGAGTATGGGGAAACGGATTAATGCTTAGTAGTTAATTTTCTGTTTTTGCTTTTGATATCTCCAGAGACAACCAAAGGGGGATGACTGATAAACAGAAATGCAAGCCTGGAACTCTCAAGAAAGATTCTGGACTAGAAAGATATTTTAATGTATTTTATTCATACAGAACATTTTTTAAAATTATATATACTCTCTGTGCCACTTTATGGCTATTATCCTCCAACTCTAAATCCAATTCTGTACTGTGTTTTGTGACGCTGGGACAAAGATTCTGCAAAATACATTTCCCAGACTCCTCTGACAGCTGGCTTCCTGTTAAGTCTTGCACCAGAGACAGACTGGAAGGCAGATCAAGCAGACAACTTTCTCCTTCGCTTTGCTCAGTGTTCCTGTCAGGGCACTTAGTCCCAGCGGCAACACCTGGTTCCCACCGCACGTACTGTTGGCACCCACAACCAACCTCTCTCACACCGTCAGAGTTACTAGCCACAACCTGGTCATAACCACTCCTCAGAAGCCTGAGCCCCAGCTTTGCAGGTCCCCTACTCTGAGTTCTAGCTTTCGACAATCCCAACCTCGTCCCTATCTTTTCCCCAAGACCAGGATTGGTAGCAGGCTCTTTGGTAATTATCTCCATGTTAGTTCAGTGCCCCCTTTCGTTTTTTCTATCCTCCAACACCTGTGGAAACAATTCCCTATATTAAATTCTGTCTGTTGAAATCTTTAGTATGGTCTCTATTTGCTGACCGGACAGTGGCTAATATACTTTGGGTATATAAAAATGATAATAAACTTTCCTTCCTTCCAGGAGCTCACAAACCAGTTAGGAGATGAAAACAACCAATAAATACAGTAGATTATTTTCAAGATGGGAAACAGCCACCTTTCTTTCCTCTTCATCCCAAAGTTAGGAGGTATAAAACTTATAACGGATGAAATAGGGCAGAGAAAACCACAGCCTGAAAATACACATAGAGAGGGCTGGGGATAGGATGGAGACAGTCTGCCCAGCAGAGCCCCAGAAGGGCTAGAAACTAGAAACACTGATTACCATTGGAGGCAATACTGAGGGACCAGGCTGAACTGAATGTGCAGAGACTGGCTTCCTCTCCATCCCCACCCCCTCAAGTAGAGTGCTCAGCAGCCAGTCAACCCCCACCCCCCGCCTCCAGGAATATAAAAATGATTTATCTCCAACAAAATAAGATTAACCACCTGGGGTGAACCAGAATAGCCAGGGGCAGTGTTGTTGCCCAACAACAAATTCTTCCAGAATTTAGGGAACCCAGCTTAACAACAGGGTCCCTAGGATGAAGCCTGTCGGTGAAAAGGCCTCACTCACATCCACTGAAATCTAGTTTTTTATTGCATAAGTCTTCATTTAAAAAAAAACAGAAAACAGTCACACGTTCAGAATCAAAAATCAAATAATATATAAAAAGAATACAGTTTAAATACTCTCACTTTTCCCCACCCACCCCCGTCTCACCTACTCCACCCCAAAGATAACCTCTCTGATTAGTTTCTTGGCTATCCTTCTAGAATTTTCACACAAATACAAGAAAATATATTTGTATATCCCATTTCTCAATAAAATTAGTTCACGATACATACTAGTCAGTTATTATTTTTTCAGTATTAGCTATTCCAGTAAGTACGCGGTGGTGTTTCATTCTGGTAGTAAGTTGCGCTTCTCTCATGTCTAAGGATGTCGAGCATCGGACTTCTGGCCAACTGTATCAGTCTCTTACGGCAGCCGTTGTGCGTTACCACAAACTCAGGAAGGTAAAACAACAGAATTTTATTCTCTCTTAGTTCTCGAGGCCAGAGGTCCAAAATCAGTATCACTGAGCCAAAATTAAGGTCCGCAGGGCTGTGCTCCCTTGGGAGGCTCTAGCGGAGAATCCTTGCCTTGCCTTTTCCAGCTTCTGCAGCTGCACTGCCCACATTCCTGGCTCCTGGCCCTTCCTCCACCTTCAAAGCACGTGGGTAGTAGCTCCTGACTCTGTTTCCTTCTGCTTCCATCACATGTGAACGAACAAAGCAGAACTTCATGACACTTTTATGACATAGCCTTAGAAGTCACATAGTATCACTTCCACAATATTCTGCTGGTCAAGGCCGTCAAAAAGGCCCTCCCCGAAGAAGACATATAGGTGCCCAACAGGTCCATGAAAAAGTGCTCACCACCACCAATCATCAGGGAAATGCAAATCAAAACCACGGAGAGATATCAATTCACACCTGCTAGAATGGCCATTATCAAAAAAAGATAACAAGTCCTCAAGCATGTGGAGAAGAGGGAACACTTGTACACTGCCGTGGGAACGTAAATTGGTACAGCCACCATGGACAACGGTATGGAAGTTCCTCAAAAAACTGGAAACAGAACTACTGTATGATCCAGCAATCCCACTTCTGGGTATAGATCCAAAGGAAATGAAATCAGAATCTTGAAGAGATATCTGCACTCCCATGTTTATTGCTGCATTATTCACAATACTCAAGATATGGAAACAACCCAAGTGTCTGTTAACAGATGAATGGAGAAGAGATTACACACACACACACACACACACACAATATGGAAACAACCTCAGTGTCTGTTAACAGATGAATGGAGAAGAGATTACACACACACACACACACACACACACACGAATTTTATTCAGCATGAGAATGAAATCTTGCCATTTGCAACAACATGTTGGACTTTGAGGGCATTATGCTAAGTGAAATAAGTAAGACAGAGAAAGACAGAAAAACAAAATACAGTATGTTCTCACTTATATGTAGAATCTAAATTGCCAGGGGACCAGGAGTGGAGATATGGGGAGATGCTGGTCAAAGCATACAAACTTTCAGTCATAAGACGAGTATGTTCTGGGGATCTACTGCACAGCATGGTGACTAATCAGCTGATACTTCGTTATATACTAGAAAGTTGCTAAGAGAATAGATTTTAAGTGTTCTCACTACAAAAAAAAAAAAAAGGAATTATGTGAGATGAGGGAGGCGCTAGCAACTCCTATTGCAATATATACATGTATCAAATCACCACACTGTGCACCTTAAACTTACCCAGTGCCATAGGCTTTGCTCAGTAAAACTGGAAAAGAGAAAAAAGTCTTATATATACCCTAAGACCTAGGAATTCACTCCCAGGTATATACCCAAAAGAAATGCAGACATATGTCCCAAAAGGCATGCCAAAGAAGGCTCACTGCTGCATTATTTGTGACAGCCCAACTATTTAACCGTAGAAAAGGCACGTGTCTGTATCACGACAGATGTAGCCAATCGAACACAAAAGCAAAATATGAGTCCAACGCAACCATACGCCTCCACGAGAGTGAATCTCACAAACACACACACTGTACAACTGCATTTCTATAAAGTTCAAAAACAGGGAGATCTAAATTACAGCGTTAAGAGTATTTTACCGTGTCCCATGTGCAAGGTGCCATGACTGTGAACCTGAATAAACTACGGTGTTAGAAATTAGGAGAGAGTTTACCTTTGCAGAGAAAAGCCGGTATTGACTACAGGGAGCTCTGGGGAGGCCTCTGGGCTGCTGATGATGTTATTTCTCGGTCTTCATTATGGCTACAAAGATGTAGTTGCTCGGGGGTGATTTACTGAGTTTACTGTGTACTTTTTTACATGTAGACCAACAAGCAAACATTTGATAAGCACCTAATGTGCGCATATAAGATTGTGTTGGGCACTTTTACCTACTCTGTTGGCATCACCCCACCGGAAGGAGCCCACGCTTACTAACTGGCTCAAAGGACAGGACAGCCAAGGAGCACGGTCAGGCTCTGCAGTCCCATTCGGAGAGAGGCAAGTGGAGCCCAGGCAGGCTTAGGCCCAGAGGTTCCATCACTTGATTGGCAGAATCCACGTTAGTACTTCCCAGTTCAGGACAACTCTTCTGTGCCACATTAAAATTTCCAAAGATAGGGCACCTGGGTGGCTCAGTCATTAAGCGGCTGCCTTCGGCTCAGTTCGTGATCCCAGGGTTCTGAGATCGAGCCCCGCATCGGGACCCCCACTCAGCGGGGAGCCTGCTTCTCCCTCTTCCACTCCACCTGCTGGTGTTCCCTCTCTTGCTGTGTCTCTCTCTGTCCAATATAAATAAAATCTTTTAAAAAATAATAAATAAATAAATAAATAAATAAATAAATAAATAAATAAATTTCCAAAGATAACTGCACGGCTCAGGGCCAGGAGACCCCTCCTCCAAAGTTTGAGTGACTCTTGTTGACTCAGGTATCTGACTGCCATCTGGAAGCGGGCGCAGGGAGAGCTTACTGCAGCCCCATGACGCGTGGGTGCGTGAGAGTCAGAGCCAAGTCTGAACTTGTAGAGAACAGTTCTTTGGCTACACACCCACCAGGTTCCTCATTTTCTCAGCTATAAAGCTGGAAGAATGGTCACACACCTATTAGTATTTGAAAAGGACTTATTTGCATAATTAAATTTTAAGTACATCAGTGTGCGACAATCTTGCCTCTATCCAGATGGAAATTTCAGTTATAAACGTAAAGAAATAAAAACATTTTGACTTGGGGGGGAGGGCGAGCCCTTCAAACTTCAGGGAGACAGATATCTACTTCTTGATAGGAAAACGGCAAGTTTCTAGAAGGTTATGACTTGAGGAAATGCTAAGTAAAATATGCCAGGCACAGAAAGACAACTACTACCTAATTCCACTCACATGAAGTACCTAAAATAGTCAAATCCATAGAACCGAAGACTGGAATGGTGGTCACCAGGGCGTGAGGGGAGGAGGACACGAGGAGTTGTTAATCAAAGGGCATATAGTTTCAGTCAAGCAAAATGAATAAGCTCCAGAGATCTGTACCCACACAGGAACTATACTGCACACTTGAAAATTTAAGGGTAAATTTCATGTTAAGTGTTCTTTTCATAATAAAATAAATTTTTTTAAAAATATTAAGGTCACTGCAGCAGACCTTTCTGCTGTGGGTACAGTGACCTTAACATATTATCTGGAGATATTAAGATAACCACGAAAAGAGCTAAATACAGAATCAGCTTAAAAGAATTAAAAGAGATTAACCCTGGAAGTTGGAACTGGGGCTGGTCAACAGCAGGACGAGGACCATAATTTTTACCTCATGCCTTCTGTAATATTTTTTAACCAAGCGCATGTATCAGTTTGATAAATTCTTTTAATATTGCATTTAGAGGGGCACCCTACAGGCTCAGTCGGTACAGCCTGCAACTCTTGACCTCGGGGGCTGTGAGTTTGAGCCCCATGTTGGGTGTAGAAATCACTTTAAAAAAATAAAAAATCTTTTTAAAAAATTGTATTTAAAAAAAATACATATGTAGTTAAAATACTAGCCGTTTTCTGACCTTTACAAGCGGCCACTTCTGGTCTCCCATCACCCAGAGCTTAGAATGCAGCTTCTTCACTGGTTTCCGTAAAAAAAGGGGGGGAAATTTTTCAAATTTTGAAAAATGTTTTAAAAATCACCCAAATTTGGTGATTATTTGAAATCTTTATAGAGAATTTTTTAGGACCATGGAAAAGGATATCACAAAAAATCAATTGTTACAATGAAGTTTTCCGAAATATAGTTTTTTTAAAATGTATCAAACTATTACATGAATTTGATTTTTAAAGTTCAAACACTACAGGCTTGTGGTAAAAAGCAACTGCCTTGCCCCACCTGCTTTCCATGCCCAGTCCATTCTGGAGGGCCAACCTCTTTTCATTCTTTTCAACTAATTCTGTACTTAGTTCTTCTGGTGGTTTTTACTTGAAAATCCTCCATTTGAAATTTCTGTCCTCCTTCCAAGTCTCCTCTCTCTGTCTTCTCAATTTTACCTGTCTCCCTCCCCCGTGAGGAACCCGCGCAGAGACTTCTCTGGGTCTTTGAGTCCTGGATCCACTGCACTGCCTTCTCAGTCCTGGGGGCTCAGCTGCGGTCCTGAGCAAGCTTACCAAAGCTACCCCTCTTCAAAGGTTTGGATCTCCCCACTAGGAATTGGATACCTGCTGCTCACAAAGGAAAGTTTCTCCTTATTTTACACAAATTAGTAAAATATATAGTATAATCAATCATGGAAGAAGTCAATGCTTAAAAAAAAAAAACTTCCAACAAGAATGGTTAACTATAAGGAAATCAAGAAAACACTTTCCAGAAGGAAAAAATAGTTTGGTAAGCGGGGAAGGCTTTTCAGATAGATGGAAAGGACTGGAAATGGTAAAATCACACAGTGTCTTAGGGGAACCTGTATTTTTACAGTATAAAGTTCAAGAGGAGAAAATGTGAGAAATGAGCCTAAAAAAGTTAATAAGAGTCAGATGGTCCTTACATGTGAGACGAAGGAGCTGGACTCGAGCCCACAGTCCAGGAGTTGAAAATGTAAATGCCTATAAATGCCAAACAGATCGTGTAAATGAGCAAAATGAAATCATGTAAATGAGAAAAAAGACAGGAAGCATACAATCCTGTGGGAAACTAGGGAAACCGTGCCCTTCCAAATGGAACCGTTTGATTATTTTTACACATAATATAAGGCCAGTGTTGCTGGAGCTTCCAGTGTTTTCATAATAGCAGAATATCCAGATTTTTCTTTCAAATTCTCCAATTTTTAAATATTGGCAACTATTACATTTTTTTCAGGCTCACAGTATGTGGTCAAAAAATACTTTATATATATGCTTCAAAGCTGGTTTCAGCCAACAGACCACAAGTTTCCACCTCTTTTAGAAGCAATAGAAAACCACCATTGTAAAACTTTAAAACAGGGTGGAGCCATAGTCAGATTCACAGCTTTAAAGATGACCCTGGTGGCAGAATGTGGAATGGACTGATTAGGAGAGTGAGAAACTGAAACTGAACATACAGAGTTCGAAGGCTCTTGCAATGATCACTGATACATGTCCTGAGAGCTTAGGCACCATGTTGACATAATCATTGTCATTTTTCAGTGCAAGCAATGAAACAGTCCTGAGCGTTTCCATGAGAATTAGACCCCAAACGATCACTGAGAACTTGATTTCTGTAAATCTTGGGGGTTACACTTTCAGAGTTCGGAATGGATTTATTTCTTCATTACTTCCCAGGACTTCTTTTTTTTCCCCCTCATAAAGGTACTTGCCAATAGTAATAAAAGAAAAGATTGTACATCTGGCTTTAGAAAGACAGCCTGTTGAACCTCTACCCTCTGCTTCTGTATTATATCAATCGCAGAAGCAAACATATTTTCTGCAAACGGTTCCCATGTGCCCACATCTCTGAATGTAAAATAAACAGTGCAGGCCGTGAAAACAGAGTGTTTTAAACAGAGCATTCCAGCTGGGAAAACTGTCTAAACATCATCTTTATTTTTATAGTCACTTAAAGATGTCCTTAATCTATTAAATTAACTTTTAAAAAGGAGAAAATGGGGAAGAGGGAGGAGTAAAGGAAAAGGAGAGAAAGAGGTTATTCATCTGTTTTTCGGTGACACCTAATATTTCCATTTCTTTATGCTTAGATGTCAATATATATATTATTTCCAGCACAAAATTATTATATTAAGGCAAAGATACAAAGTTTTTAGCCACTTTCAGTATACTTTAAAGATTTTTTTTTTTTTAAGATTTTATTTCTTTATTTGAGAGAGAGACTGAGCAAGAGAAAGCACAAGCTGGGGGAGCAGCAGGCAGAGGGACAGGGAGAAGCAGGCTGCCTACTGAGCAGGGAGCCCGATGCAGGACTCGATCCTAGGACCCTAGGATCATGACCTGAGCCAGAGGCAGACGCTCAACCAATTACGCCACCCAGGTGCCCTTTAAGATTTTTTTTTTAATCAAATCTGTTCAAGGCAGATTAAATGCTTTGTCTCATCTTCTAACCAATTTATTTAATCAGTGAGAACCAATGTTCCCTAGTTCGGCCGACGGAACCTTTCAGGCGCTGGCCAAGCTTTAGCCCCATCCCATGTCATGAGTTCACGGAGTGTGCCCCGGCGTCAAGTCCATCCCACTGGTCGCCAGAATAAAAGGAGAGGAGATACTCCATCAGTATCACATTGCATGCCAGGCAGGCTTTGAAGATAGTCTAGGCTTTAGTGACATTATCAACCATTTGGACCCTAAGCAGCACGTGAAGAAGTCAAGGGTTCACATGCAGGAAGGGTGCTCTGGCCTGCTTTCCCACCAAGTCCTGGGTTCTGTTCCCACATTTTTCTAAGCTGTTTTATGTTTCATAAAGATATGTATGGATAGAACCCTGGCATCAGAGACCCTACTCTCGTTACTGTAAAATTCCCTTTCTCCGTGGAGATAAAAATCAACACTCCCACCCACTTGTTCCTGCTTCTATCCGTGGAGTTTCAGTTTAAAGAGAGGATAGTTCCCATCTCCGAGATCAGAATAGAGAGAAAGTGAAATTCCTGTGAATCTTTCTGGAGTTGTGACAAAGGGAGATGTGTTCCAGATATCCTGAGTTGAAAACTGGAGTGCATTTTCTCATAGAAACAATCATCAGCTTCCCAGGCCAGTTCATCAAATCCTACTTAATCTATCATGTTCTCAGAATATTCCAGAAATCTCTATGTAACCCATCTGCTCTGTTCCCATTCTTACCCAGCTTATTTTTCTTTTTTAACTGATTAGCATGAATATAACCCTGCTTTGCCAAATTCTCCAAGCTTCTCCACTCAAATTTACAAAGTTCCATTTGTGCAACCCGCCAGATATTAAAAACCTATGTAGGCTCGGTTGATGAGTTTTGCAGTTCCAGTCACGCCTGCCCCACCTCAGGCCAGTGACAGAGTGTAGGTACGTTCCACAGTTCTTTCTTTTCCTTCTATCCTTCAGCTGTCATGGAAAATGCAGGAAAGTTTGAGGCTTATTATTTTAGATGGTAGCCTTCCAGAGACCAGGCCCATTTATATACGTAAATTTTATAGGTGGTATCAATTTATTAATGGGGAAAAGAACAGATTACTGGATGGAGATGAAAAAATCATTCACTGTATGGCGAAAAAACAAATCATTTTTCCAGACTTATGATTCCACTCCGTCATGTCACTGGAGAGAAGAGGGAAAAATAGGGAGAGAGGTGCACCAGAGCCTTGAAATGTACAGACTAGACAATTTCAACATAGCTTATCAAAGTCTCCGAATGGACAGGTGACCTTCTGGTATATAATCCACACCTGGCACACAGGAAGAAGGATGCATGATCTACAAGAATCAGCTTGGCTCCCATTAGCGTCCTCAACTCAGCACCAGTGAAACTCATCAGGCTCCTTAAAGCTGACGCCCCAGGTGAGGACCTCTTATCCTCCAACTCTGATCTCCTGCAAGTAAGACCCCACCTCTTCCAGCCCAGGTGTCCTCCACTGGTCTCCTCAGGGATACAGATGAGGCTATTTCATTATTCCTCAAGTTTCTTGCTAACTATAGAACTTACACAGTATAAATTCTGTGTCTAGCTTCTCTCAGGTCCTCTCTTTTGACTCTCAAAACCCCACTTGGGGGAAGAAAAAATTGTTAGGGGCACCTAGGTGGTTCAGACGGCTAAGTGTCTGCCTTTGGCTGGGATCAAGTCCTGCATTGGGCTCCCTGCTGAGCAGGGTGTCTGCTTCTCTCCCTCTCCCTCTGTGTGCGCGCACTCTCTCTCTAGTTCTCCCTCTCTCTAATACATAAATAAGATCTTTAAAAAAAAAAACAAGAAAAAAAATTTAAACCCTAAGATTTAGTTATTTCTTGCTCTCGTCTCAAGGCAATGAGGATGACTTGGAGTAACATATCAATATAGCATAAGGAAGTGGGAAGCAAAAAACACAAAGATTATTGTTTCTAGATATTAAATGATTGCACATCAGTCATCCAGAACTATCCTTAAATAATCATAGAGAAAAGAGCCAGAGCACCCCTCATTAAAAAAAAAAAAAAGCTGGGAAAATCTCTGGTCCAACTAAATTCTCCCATCCCTGATCAAGCACTGGTCAGGAAAGCGGAGTGCTATGAGAACCCAAGCCCATGGAAGGGAAAGCCTTACCAAAACCATTTATTTGGGTAAAGGAATCGTCAACAGTTCTCAAAAGAAGGTGGAACGACTTTTCAAATCAAGTAAAAGTGTTTACTACACGGGGGACTATTTTGTAAATTAATGCAGAAATTGTTCTAAAAGTGTTAAACAAATGATTAAAGCAGATACTTAAATATGTCTTCCACAACCGGAGAGAACAAAAATCTACCCAAAACACATGACGTATATATCCCTTCTGTGCTATGTAAGTAAGATCATTCCTGAGGAAGTTTCCCAAGAATGATTCTAGCTCTCGTGCCCCCGACAGCGCCGCAGCTCTGTCCCCTCGCTTCAACAGTGGACAAAAGTGACTCAGCGACACCCCCTCTTCCAGTTGCCACCTCTTCCAGCCTCAACCTCCAGGACCACCTTCTCGAGCTTAGTTAGCTCCTCACCGCCGATCAACCACGAGCTCTCCACTTTGGCAGAAGTATTCCTCTGGTGGATGCCACCGTCTACATGCACCTGCGGGCCCCCACACTTACCTCTCTCCGGGCTTCTATTTGCACGAGACTGTGAGGCTCCGGAGGGCGTGGGCCGCTTCTGCAAGTCAGCAAACAAGTTCGAGGGCGCCAGCTTCTCTTGAAAATGCCAACCCAGCGCAGCACCGGCTGCGGCCTCTCCCAGCAAGTGGAGAAGCCGTCCCAAGATGAGTGGGGTAAAGCCTCGAACTCCACGGAACCTGCCCGAGTGCGGTCGAAGAACCCGAGGCCGGCCCTTCCGCTCTGCGTGCCCGGCTCTGTCTGCGCAGACGCGCATCTCGGCGGCTGCCCGAAGAACCACTTCCTGGGTGAGGACGTGAAACTCATCAGGAAGGTGGCGACCACCTGACTCTCCTCCACCGGCTGGCCGGCATCTAGGCTGGGCTGGGCGGGTAACTCTTCCTCTTGGAAAGCCTCTGGCGCCCAGCGGCCTCTGAGGGGCATCCGCCTGGTGCCAGGGCTCGTACCTGAGCCCCTCCCTGCAGCCACTAGCATTCTAACCACCCTGGAGCTCTCTCCCAAGCAATGCAGAAACAAATAAGGCTTTTAGAAGAAAATTTTTAAAGAGGCTTGCAAACTATATTCAACAAGAAATTTCTCTCTACACACTATATAATCCAAATACAACGATTCCAGCAAGTTTAGTGACCCTATGACCACATTTAGACTGTTTGTTGCCCACAGTCAGAGGAGGTCCCAGACTTAAAGAGAATCAATCCACCTATGTCTTAAAATCCCTTAAAATGCAGGTCAGCTTCACAAATAACCAGAGAGGCCTTGGTCACCCTGGAATTCGAAGGATACTTGGAACTGAACTTATTTCCTGGTAGAGATTCCATCCACACCCCCTCGCACAGAATACAGGAGAAGATGGCATTCTGGAACTCTATGGTATTATACTGAAATGCCTGAAGCCAAAAGAACCAGCTGATTTTCTTCTTAATAAAGAAAGCCAAAAGAACGTTCTCTATTGTCCATTAAACTGGACAATGTATCTGCTCTAGGAGTCTCTGAATGTTCATGATTCTACTAATATCTTTACTGGTAAAACTAGCATTTAATTTGCATGATTAGCAACCAATAAACAATGAATTATTCTTCGGAATGATTCAAGGTGTTCCTACCAGCCCCTGAACAAACAAGAAAATAAGATCAAGAACTTGCAGCATTAGTGATATGTAAAAAGGGAATTTGAGGATAGGCTTAACACAAGATTCATAAGAAAACGCAGCTCTAGTAAGACTTGACAGGATTTGCATAGCTCTGTGAGTATTCACCACGGTAGTGCTGCTAAGACTTTAGGTCTTGTTCTGTAGGCAACATAAAAGGTGTAGTAAATTGCAAAAATGTCCTCACATGTTTTTCCTCTAACCAAAAGATAGAGTGTGTATCTTCACTCTTGAATCTGGGTAAGTTCTATGATTTGCTTTGGCCAATGTGATGCAAGCAAAAGCTTCAAAAGTACTTTCACTTTGGAGTTTGTCACCTGCTGCTCTTAGAACTTTGCCACCATGAGAACAAACCTGTACTATTTTGCCAGAGGATAAGAGACCTGTGCCCCAGTCACCTCAGATAGACAGTCAACTCACCAAGTGACTGGAGACACATGATTGAACCCAGCCAAGATCAGCAGAAGAACCACCTGGTTGAGCCCAGCCCAAAACACCAACAATGGAATCAATGAGCTAAATAAATGATTGTTTAAAGCCACAAAATCTAGTATTTGTTATGCATCCAATGCTATCTGATACAAAAGAGGTATTGATATACTCTATTTATATTCTAATCGAGAGGTCTTAGGGATCCTTTGTGAAGGGCTATTTTGGGGCATTTGTAGGAATTAAAGGGCCACCTATGGGAGGATCATGGGGTAACTGTGGTTTGGTAGGCAAGGCTAGGTATCAGTCTTCATTCACTCCTTAGGCAGCATACCGTTATACAGTGAACCTACAGATTTGTAAGAAGTCCTACGCTTATGCCACCAGGATATGGCTTGAGTTTAAGGACCATGCTCAAAATAATGTACATATGTTATTTTTATTTCCCTATATCCATTCATTTTTCAAACTGTACCTCTCTCCTACGTTCCATGTGTATCTATAGTGTCTTTCAACAAGGAGCACACTCCTTGCGCCACAAAGGAAGTTATAGGACTCAAGCTGAACAGTCCAAAAACCTGATCCCTCAATGACAATGATGGCCCAGGAATACGGCCAAAAAGGGGCAATAAATTTCTCTCCTGTAGATTAGAGAGATCATTTCCTCCTAATGAGAGAGTAAGCTGTAGAAACCACACAAAGCCCCTCCTTGCTAGACATGAGCTTTTCCACCACAAGGAGAGCGCCTATTAGAGAAGGAAGTTAACACAAAGAAAAACAAAGCAAATAAATGGAGAAAGATCCCTAAGAGCAAAATTTGAGAAGTTGAATCCAATTCTGAGACCAGGAAAAATTATTATACCAACTCAACTTGGATTCTGTCCTTTGCATGGAAGTGTTCAGACTATTATACTCGAGGTAAGATAAATGTGGTCCTTACTACTACTAGTATGGGTGTCTGGAGACGGAGTCGTGAGGTCCCCATGATTACCTGCTTAGAAAATGGTGTTTGGAAAGTAGTATAAATGCCTGTGGAAATAAAGTAACGATTTTCCGAGTGGTTGTTTTCATCTCCTTAATGAGAAACTTTAAACTCTTAAAGCATTCCTCTCTTCATTATTCTCTGGCAGCCTTTTTCAATCAGAGTTCTACAAGAGAATAAAGTCCAAAGATCCTACAGAAAATGATTGGAATAATGATTTTCTAATTCAGTTACCTGAAAGATGGTACACAGCTAGTACAATTCTAGATAGAGCAGAGGAGCTAATTAACCACATACAAAAATTCTCTCGCAGAAACTCCTGCAAAAAAAAAAAAAAAAAAAAAAAAAAAAAAAGCTATAGAGTCTTTATCACATCTGATATGGTTTGACTATTGTATTTAATGGTCAACCAGTATACTTCCAGATCCTAAAATGAACTTGCTTTTTCACATTTTAATATATCTTACATTTGATACAATAAGGATTCTGGTTGTATTTTCTTTCTAAATAATATGTGTAAAATAGCAGTGTATCTTATAATCCATGGCCTCTTGGGTTTACTGAAAAATTTCATAACTGCGTATCTCGTCACTTTTTTTTTAAAGATTTTATTTCTTTAGGGGCGCCTGGGTGGCTCAGTCGTTAAGCGTCTGCCTTTGGCTCAGGGCGTGATCCTGGCATTCTGGGATCGAGCCCCGCATCGGGCTCCTCTGCTGGGAGCCTGCTTCTCCTCTCCCACTCCCCCTGTTTGTGTTCCCTCTCTCACTGACTGTCTCTCTCTCTCTCTCAAATAAATAAATAAAATCTTTTAAAAAAATGTTAAAAAAAAATATTTTATTTCTCTATTAGAGCAACACAGAGAGAGAGAGAGAGAGAGAGAGCATGAGTGGGGGGGAGGGGCAGAGGTAGAGGGAGACGCAGGCTTCCCAGAGCCAGATGTGGGGTTTGATCCCAGGACCCCAGGATTCTCTCTCAAATAAATAAATAAAATCTTTTAAAAAAATGTTAAAAAAAAATATTTTATTTCTCTATTAGAGCAACACAGAGAGAGAGAGAGAGAGAGAGAGCATGAGTGGGGGGGAGGGGCAGAGGTAGAGGGAGACGCAGGCTTCCCAGAGCCAGATGTGGGGTTTGATCCCAGGACCCCAGGATCCCAGGATCATGACCCAAGCTGAAGGCAGATGCTTAACCAACTGAGCCACCCAGGCATCCCTGGTCACTCTTGAATGTTATCTTAAAGAGAGACTTTTTAAAATCATAGTTCTTTTATTTACCATTCTTTCCTCACAACCCACTCATCCCCAACACACACATAATCCACAGTACCGTAACACCATATGGCTATATTAAATGTTGTAATGTGAGTTTTCATAAGATTTTATAATGAACTTCTAAAGCTGCAACTAAATACTTGTGCTTCAACTATCAGGGTCTGGGCGGCCGGAAAAAACTCTTTATTGTCTTGCTAAAAGGAAAGTTCTATGACATTGACTCTGTTGGCATACAAAAGAATACAATTTTTCATTCTTTTCTTTATTTTTGAGTTCATTTTCTTTAAGCAGTGCATTAGTCTGCTAGGGCTTGCATAACAAAATGCCACAGACTGCGGGGCTTAAACAACAAACACTTATTTTCTCACAGCTCTGGAGGTGAGAAGTCTAAGATCAAGG
The DNA here is from genome assembly GCF_017311325.1 of Ursus maritimus. Classification (NCBI taxonomy): domain Eukaryota; kingdom Metazoa; phylum Chordata; class Mammalia; order Carnivora; family Ursidae; genus Ursus; species Ursus maritimus. The sequence goes on along the minus strand of NW_024425119.1, from coordinate 18,149,210 downwards.
TGCTGTCAGAGTTGATTTGGGGTGAGGCTTCTCATTCTGGCTTGTAGATGGCCACCTTCTCACTATGACCTCACATGGCCTCACCTCTGTGTGCACTAGGATCTCTTTCTGTCCTTATAAGGACACCAGTTCTATCAGATTAAGGCCGCACCATTCGGACCTCATTTACCCTTAATTACCTTCTTAAAGGCTCTATGTCCAAATACAGTCACATTGGCATATGAATTTGGGGACAATAGTCAATCCATAACAGTAATTTTTAAATTTCAATAATAATTATTTGTAACAATATTTACTGATTATTTACCATGCGTCCTAATCTATCTAAGTGGTTTACACATGTTATCTCACGTGATATTCACAGCAAACTTCTAAGATAGGTATTCCCATTCAAGGGAATATGGGAGGCTTAGAAAAGTTAAGACCCAGGGTGCCTGGGTGGCCCAGTCAGTTAAGTGTCTGACTCTTGATTTCAGCTCAGGTCATGATCTCAGAGTCTTGAGATCAAGCCTGGTGTTGGGCTCCGTGCTGAGCACGGAAACTGCTTAAAGATTCTCTCTCTCCCTCTTCCTCCGCCGCTCCCTGCTCACATTCTCTCTCTCTCTCAAAAAAAGGGGGGAAAAAAGTTGAGAGCCTTGCCCAAAGAGATGCAAATGGTAGGTGGTAGACTTGGTCCTACTCCAGGTCTGCCTGAGTCTAGAATTCGAGCTCTCACCTGTTATGCACACTGCTTCCGTTTTCAACTGCTTTCATATACATTGTTCAGACTGGAATACAAAGAGAACAACAACCTCCTGGAGTATGGAAACACGGAGATTTTAGTGTAAATGATTGTGTAGACAAGGAGAAACAACAGATCGTGCCGAAAGCTCTTGAATCCTTGTTCGATTAAACCCAACCTCTTCAGTCTAGGATTCCAAGTCTTCCAAAATTCACTCCACCCTCCACTTCCAATCATATGGCTCATTACACTTCACTATCATCACCACCACCACTACCCACCCCAGAGAGGCCCTGCATTCCCATAGTAGACGCTCTTCCTCATCGCATGGATCCTCTCCCTTCTGTTTCCTCTGCCTGAAGTGCCTCTCCGTCCCTCTTCATGTGTGTCCAAACCCAACGTTGCCTTTTCCAGGAAGCCTGTCTGATCTTCTTTCTCCCTCACATGCCGCAGCATTTTAAACTTGTATTAGAGACAGACTCTTCCTTATCTGTTTTTTTCTTTTTATTTTTCCTCTACCTTTCTGGTTTGATTTTGGATTTCAGGAAGGGAGGAAATTAGCAATATGTGCTTTTGGAAGGCACTTAACCTTCTAAGTCTCAGCTTCCTCCTCTATAAAATGGAGATGATAATACCGCCAGCAAAATGCGACCTCGGGGGGAGGAGGGGGAGCTCAGATCAAGTGTGGCTATAGCAACGATGTGGCCATGGCGGGAGTGGCCACAGCTCGAGGATTATGCTAAATGAAGTCAGTCAGTCCAAGAAAGACAAGTACCATAGGATCTCACTCATATGTGGATTTAAGAAACGAAACAAATTAACATGGGAGAAAAAAGAGAGAGGCAAACCAAGAGACAGACTCTTAACTGTAGAGAACAAATTGATGGTTACGATAGGGGAGGGGGGTTGGGGAAAATAGGTGATGGGGAGAAAGGAGCGCACTTGTCATGATGAGCATGGGGTGATGTATGGAAGTGTTGAATCACTATATTGTACACCTGAAACTAACATTACACTGTACGTTAACTAGACTGGAATTAAAATAAAATAAAATAAATAAAATAAAATAAAATAAAATAAAATAAAATAAAATACTGTGGCTATAAGACCCTTTGTTAAACCTCAGAAATATTTAAGTCATTGCCTCATAGCTCCTCTCAGAAAGACCACAGGATTACTGAGATTCTTTAAAGCATTCCTCCCACAGCACCCCGTGTCTCAGCACAAGGTAGAAGGCTTTGGCGAGTGTGGCTTTTGTCAAAAGGAGCACATCCTAACTTGATACACAAGTTGTGCAGAAAAAAAAGGTAGTACATAGGAAGCCTACAAAGTCTTTGAAAGGTTGGGCTAAATGGGTCAAAAACAGTTCAAAATAAGAAGAGGCTTCTGAGCAGAAATCAAGCTGGGTGCACTCCTCAGATGCAAGCACACGTCATTTTTTGTGGGGAAAAAAGTGTGACTTAGAGGGTTGACCCAAAACCCAGAAGGCAGAACCAAGAGCCACAGAAAACTACTTTCCAGTAGCAGAAATGAACCCTAATAAAAGACTCCTGTTCCCAGAGTCGACAGAAATCGTGGCTTATGCCAGCTTGGTTCTAAAATTGCTCCCTGCCTCCTTTCTCCGTGGTTATCCTATCCCTTTGCCATTATTAGATGCTGGATACATGAGTGTCAGACAACTTGTCTTTTTTTTTTTTTTTTTTTTTCTAACATGGCTTTCCTTCTAAGGAACTACACCAAGGAATCCCAGCCACACTTTGCCTTAACTCAGATTGCCATAACAAAACACCATAAACTAGGCGGCTTATCAACAATAGAAATTTACTTCTCCCAGTTCCAGAGTCTGGAAGCCTACGATGAGTATGCCAGCATGATCGGGTCCTGGTGAGGGCCCTCTTCTGGGTTTCAGACGACTGACTACTCATCATATCCTCCCATGGCAGAATGAGGGCAAGCTAGCTCTCTGGCCTCTTGTTACAGAGGCACAGATCGAACTCGTGTGGGCTCCAGCCTCATGACTTAATTACCTCCCAAATGCCTCACCTCCAAACACCATCTATATTTCAACATAGCAATTTGGAGGGCACACGTTCAGTCCGTAGCACTTTTGAACCTAATCAAACAAAGAAGTACTAAAATCTGAGCCAATGCTGTAATAAGATGGGACTTTTGAGGGATGCCTGACTCCAAGTTCAAGACTTGACCAGGACGCTCCAGGAACGAAAATGTAGGCCATACAGTAAGTTCATGAAGAGATAATTCTAAAACTGATTTCTCCTGCCTTACTAATCTGTTGAGGCCTTCCTACAAAATGGTTGAACAGACCTGTGTTCTCCAAATCTCTCCATTTGACATTTCAGAATTACTCTTAAACATGATAGAAAATCTTGTTTTATTCTTTTGAAAAAGAGCAGAGGCAGCAATTTCTCAGATGTTAATATAAAGTTTCTGAGAAGACATTTCTATGGCTATGTGGTATGTATGAAGCAATTTTTGATAAATGCACTCAGACAAATGTTTTAGAGAATGTCTCTCTTCATATAAAACTTCACAAGAGAAAAGGCTGGTGGAGGAGAAAGAAAGATTCATGTAAAAAAATTCTATAAAGAACAGGAAAGATCTGGCTGTTGTCCACAGTCATTTTTCAGGTGGCAAGGAGGTCTGGAGACCATATGTTTTCTCAGGGTGAGGAGAATGCTCATGGAAAGGGAAGCCTTAACACAATTGTACTCTGAGTGACAATCCAAACTAAAGCTACCCCTGATGGAGGGTCTAGGAAATCATCCCGCTACCCTTTGAAGGACCCTGAAGGAGGCACTCTTTTTCTCAAAAATTTTTGGTGATTAATTCCCAAGCAGATGACTTAATTACGTGCCATCATCTGCTCGTCTCGACCTCTGTGACAACTATTTTCCTCTTTGGAAGCATGAACCAGTCTTTCAAACTGAGTTGTTGTCTTTCAAAAATGAATATATATTGGGGCGTCTGGGTGGCTCAGTCAGTTACACGTCTAACTCTTCATCCCAGCTCAGGTCTTGATCAGGTCTTGATCTTGGGGTCATGAGTTCAAGCCCTGTGTTGGGCTGGGTGTGGAGCCTACTTAAATACATACATACATCTTAGGAGGAAAAACATTTGACAACAAAAATTTGATTTGATTGTATATGAACAAATGGGACATAAAAGGGAGAAAAGTGACCTTTTCACTGTCATACCATTACAAGTTCTTTTGATTTATTTATTTATCCGAGAGAGAGAGAGAGAGAGAGAGAGAGAGAGACCAGTGGGGAGGGGCAGAGGGAGAGGGAGAGAGAGTCTGAAGCAGACTCTGCACTGAGCACAGAGCCTGACGTCGGGCTCCATCTCAAGACCCTGAGATCACAACCTGAGCCAAAACAAAGAGTCAGTCATTCAACCCACTGTGCCACCCAGGTGCCCCCATTGCAAGTTCTTAAACAAACTTAACGAAATTCAATATTTCAGTTTAAATGTCACCATGCGTCATATTACACAAATATTCAATTTACTTACTCAGTGTTTTCTGCCAAAATATCAAAATTTAGGGAAAAATATAAATGTTTAAAAGGATGATACAGCTATCTTTTGGTAATTATGTTACCATTATTTGCACCATAGTAAAAAGACGATGAGCTTTGAACAAACTGCATATTTTGCTTTGGCCTCTTGCCTTGGAAAAGAAGTAAATATTTGATATCAGTTGCTAATTAAGCCAAAATTAAGACTCAATTCACCTCTTCAAATGGTGTTGAAAAACCTACCCCTTCATTCTTCATAGGCCTTAATGAGTTGTGCTTTATAACTTCTATTTTTCTTGGTTTCTAGATTTTAGAATCTCTTTTCACATGAGACCTACTTATATAACTTGCTCTGACCCTTTTCTCTTCATAAAAACTCAATAAACTTGTAACTAGCATATTATGCCTTTACAAAATGTCATGGCACTTTTTATCCATATGAAAGGGGGCATGGTTTCCCGACTGGAATCATAGGAAGTTTAATTGTGATTTCTGTCAACAAAACATGAGAACACTGAATATCTAGTAAGTGAGATACTTGGACACAGACATCACATTTTCCGAATCAGCATTCTTATGAATTAAAAGATGAATCTGACGTTTGGGTAAACTTTTCTCTGAAATACGCATGGATTAAACAGAAGGAAAAATAATTAAATAAAAGCATTTTAGGTTTTGTTCGCTATTTGGACAACTATTAATAAGATACTATCGTATCTGTTGATATCAGAATACCTATTTGTTTTTCTCAGGAAGAAAATATCTCCTTCAATTTATCTTTTTAAAAATATGCATTAATGGCAGCTTTTTCTGCCCACAGAGCCTGTCCCCATGCTTTAATAAAACCACCTTTTTGCACCAAAAAAAAAAAAAATTAATATCAAAGTAATAAATATTTTTAGTGACAGTTTTATTAAAATGTCTTCTAAAGAATTATACTGATAACCAATTTATGTAAGTCCTACTGATAACATTTCTATGATCCTTTCACAATGTATTGTTTCTACATAAACTTAATCTTTATTGATAAAAAATTATCTTTTAATTTTTTTTACTTAAAATTCTTTTGCTACCTACATACAAGTCTTTGGTTCTTTGTATATAAAACATATACAGGGGCACCTGGCTGGCTCAGTCGGTGGAGCATGTGACTCCTGATCTCAGGGTTGTAAGTTTTGTAAATATCTTGTGACTATCTTTAAAAAAGATATTTTTAAAATCTTAAAATATATATATATACATACACAGTCTTCATAACTATTATTTCTAATGATCGCAAAATAGTCCATTAAGTTATCAGAACATAAATTGTTTAATTTCCTCCTTTTAAAAAAAATCATTTTTAAGTTATCTCTACACACAACATGGGGTCAGAACTCACAACCATGAGGTCCAGAGTTGTCTGCTCTGCCAACTGAGCCAGGCACCCCCAACCTTTTTGATGTAGAACTTATTTCTATAATAAATACAGAGACCAAGATAATCTCTCTAAGCATAGTTCATTTATTCTTTGGAATAATTTCTGTAGAATAAGTTCTCAGAACTACAATTACTGGGAAGAGAAAGTCTAAAATTTCTGTGGCCCATTATTGCCAAATTGTCCTTCAGGAAGGTTGAACTAATTAATTGTACTTCCAATAAATGGTGATTTGCCACTTTCTCCAAAGTATTACCAATAATTTTTTTAACTTTTGTTTATATTTTTCTTAGCTTGCTTTCCTCTCAACAGTTTGTAAATGTTAAATTAATATTTGTATATCATTTTATGCAATTTTCTCTATCACAGCCATCATCCATTTTTCCACTGTGAGCTTAACATTTTCTTTAGAAATATTTTTCTTTAGGGGCGCCTGGGTGGCTCAGCTGGTTGAGCATCCCACTCTTGATTTCAGGTCCAGTCATGATCTTGGGGTTGTGGGACTGAGCCCCACAAGAGGCTCCACGCTCAGCATGGAGTCTGCTTGAGATTCTCTCTCTCCTTCTCCCTCTACCCTTCCCCCCACCCACGTGTGTACATGCTCTCTCTAAATAAATAAAATCTTTAAAAATAGTTTTCATATCAGGCTTTAAGCAATTACTTACCATACATATTTGCCATTATGTTTCTTTTACTTTCATTGTACAAAAGTTTTATCTGTATTCCTAAAAAGAAAAAGAATCTCACATTTAGATAAGCACACCACTTTTAATTTTTTATGAATTTTCTTTAAATAGTTAATATTCTAATTAATGGGTGACCTATTAAACAATAGTTTAACATACATGTAACAAATTGCTCCATCAACAATTCTTTCAACTATGTTAGAGAAGTATTCTTTGATATTTGTGGTTTATATAAGTTTCTAGCCACAGGACAAACTGTCTATAATAGTGGGATGGAAAAGAGAAAGAATACTCATGTTATATCTTTACTTGATTTCTCATACATCTTTTATTCTATTATATATGTTTTTCCTATCTTTTATTTTTTCCTATACATCTTTCTGAATAGTTCAGGGAAAAACTGAAAAAACTGGTTCATTGTTTGTGACAACTCTATCATACTAATATAAGATGTTCATAAGGGGCGACTGAATAGTGGATATATGAGAACTCTCTGAACGCCTTTCACAATTATTTTGCTAAATCTAAAACTATTCTAAAATTAAATGTTTATTTTTTAAAACTCTCTGTGTATCCAATTTAAAATTAATTCATCCAACCCCACACACCAGTCTCTCTCCCCCAGGGAGAGAAGGACTCCAGGGAAATCATGCCGGATTCCCCTAAGTGTGATGTGATTACACTTTGGTTCAGTCCCTATAGCAGTGGTTCCAAATCCTCCCATCACATGGCTTCAGGGACCCATCAATAAAGACTCTTCCTCTATAAGGGCCAGGGAGGTAAAATTCCAGAAAACTCTACTACAAAATCCTTTGAGTTAACCTTTCTCTCTCCAATGAGTTTTGATAAATGGGTCCAGCATATGTCTTTAATGTGGGATTTTAATAACCATAATACCCAGCTCTGGGGCCTCAGCCAAAACCCCAGAAAAAAGGAAAAGTGCCATTTGTGGCGCCTGGGTGGCTCAGTCGTTAAGCGTCTGCCTTCAGCTCGGGTCATGATCCCAGGGTCCTGGGATCCAGTCCCATGTAGGGCTCCTTGCTCAGCAGGGAGTCTGCTTCTCCCTCTCCCACTCCCCCTCCTTGTGTTCCCTCTCTTGCTGTCTCTCTCTGTCAAATAAATAAATAAAATCTTAAAAAAAAAAAAAAGGAACAGTGTTATTTAACATCATTTTACTCTAGCATAAAAGACTCTTCTTTCTTAGGGAATATTTCTTTGGAATTTTAGTGGACCTGACTACTGCATAGGTACCTGGGGTTTCGATTCAAAATCTCCCCAGAAATCACCATAACAAATCTTTAGGCCATATCTCTTGAAACCCATTGAAAGATGGATTAAAAATTTTCCAAACATTCTATAGACAATAGAATTCTGGCAATAAAGAGCACACTAACTGAATTTATAGTACAATAGTCCTGCTGATCTTCCATATTCCTTGTTAGGTTAACATCTGGGTCTTAAAAATATTTAACTCGAGACTGTAATTGTAAATTCATAGACATTCTCCTCTATTCTCTCTCCTCTATTCTTCCTCACTTGATTGGAGAAAATGTGCACGGCTAAAGCACAGTGTGGATGTTAGCAAACCCTGATATTCTTCAAGATATTAGAATAAAAACTTACCTAGTGTTCGAGCTTGGCTTTGGATGGACAAAGTACTATTCATGAAGATGGGAACTCGGAGGAAAATGAAGGTCTAGTGGGGAAGACAAATGGGTTTAGATCTGGACTGGATAACGAAGTGGAAACGTTAAGAGATTACGTGGATATATAGGTCTGAAGCTCAGGAGAAAAAGGGATGGAATTGTCGATATAAGGATAATACTTGAAACTATGCAAGTGGATGAAATTATTGAGGGGAAACGTGTCAGGAGAACGTGTGTCAGGAGAAAGTGCCAGATAGAACCCTAAAAATTACTAATATTCAAAGGATAAAGAAAGACAGTCCACAAGGCTAAGATAGATGGGCCAGAAAGACAGAGGAGAGGAGAGGGTCATAAAAACAAAGGAAGGAAGCATTTGAAGAAGAAAGTAGTTAATGGTGTCAGATACTGATGAAGAGTCTACCAATAAAGACTGATAAGTTTTTGGATTTAGAACATGGAGTTCACTGGTAGAACAGATTCAGTGCACCGGCAGGCTGGAAGTTAAACTAGAATCTGGGGAAGAGGGGAAAGAGAGTATGTGGAAACAATGAATGAGGTTAACTCTTAACTATTTTATGAACATTGGCCATGAAGAGTACAAAGGAGCTCAGTCCATGGGTAACTAAATTTTTATGAAGACAAGAAACACAGGGCGCCTGAGTTGCTCAGTCGGTTAAGCTGCCAACTCTTGATTTCAGCTCAAGTCATGATTTCAGGGTCGTGAGATCTATTCTCACGATTCTCACGATTCTCACAATTCTCTCTCTCCCTCTCCCTCTGCCCCCCCCCCCGCCCCACCGCTCACTCAGGTGTACACTCTCTAAAAAAACAAAACCAAAACTGAATATTACTGAATATTATTATTTTAGATGGCTGCTTGGAGATGGTTAAGAGAGAATGGGAGGAGAGGATGCGTACACGATGATTATAAACAACAAAACATCACAAATGTATACAGAAGTTTTTACTGTGAAATCTCTTCCCCCATCAGGACCTTTTTACTTTTGGCAAATCCCCCAATTTTTTTCTGAGTCAGAGATTGAGACTCACCTATGTAATTAACTTTTTATCTGAATCATTAGCCAGAGTGGCTTTTTCTTGCTGCCTACTTAAGAAAAGGGCAACAGGGATGTTTCCTAAAACTTCCCCAGATCCTACTAGCCATGGCCTTTACCCTCTATGTTATATCGAATTTATATCCATCAGGTCAAGTTCATCTCACCTAACACAGGTTTGTCACATAATGAGAAACATATATTTGATCTCTGTTGCCAGTTTCTGACACTGAGCTCCTAAAACTTTGGAGTTTACTGAGTAATAGGAGTGTTTTTTGTTCTAGTGCGGTAACACTTGGTGGGCTCATGGATAAATTCAGGATGGGAGCTGGTTGCCAGAAAGAGCAGGCCATGATAAGGAGACTGGGATTTTTATCCCCCTCCCATCCTCTGGAGAGGGGGGAGGGGCTGGAGATTGAGTTAATAATTGATCATGCTTGTGTAATGAGACGTCCATAAAAATCCCAAAAACTACAGGGGTGCCTGGGTGGCTCAGTCAGTTAAGTGTCTGACTCTTGATCTCAGTTCAGATCTTTTTTTTTTTTTTTTTAAGATTTTATTTATTTATTTGACAGAGAGAGAGAGAGCCAGCGAGAGAGGGAACACAAGCAGGGGGAGTGGGAGAGGAAGAAGCAGGCTCCCAGCGGAGGAGCCTGATGTGGGGCTTGATCCCAGAACGCTGGGATCACGCCCTGAGCCGAAGGCAGATGCTTAACGACTGAGCCATCCAGGCGCCCCCGATCTCAGCTCAGATCTTGATCTCAGGGTCATGAGTTCGGGCCCCACATTGAGCTCCACATTGGTGGGGAACCTACTTTAAAAAAAAAAAAAAATCCCGAAACTACAGCACTCAGAGAGCTTCTGAGTTAATGAACACATCTGTGTGCCAGGAAGGTGGTGTACCCCCAACTCCAATGGGAGAGAAACCCTCATGCTCAGGACCCTTCCAGACTTTCCCCTATGCTCCCCTTCATCTGGCCGTACACCTGTATCCTTTATTACATTCTTCATAATAAACCAGTAAACATGGGTCCGTGAGTTGTGTGAGCCATTACAGCAAATTGCTGAACCAGAGGAGGGGGTTTAGGAACCCCTGATTTATAGTCTGTTGGTCAGAAGTACAGGTGACAACCTGGGATTGGCCTCTGAAGTGGGGGCAGTCTTGCAGAACAGACTTGTGGGGTCTCTGCTAATTCTGGGTAGTGTCAGTTGAAGCATAGGACACCAGTCAGTTTTGAGAGATTCAGAGAACTGGTTGGCGTGGGAACCCCCTTCCCCCACATGTGGTGTCAGAAGTCTTCTGTGAGTGGGATGCCTGGGTGGCATAGTCGGTTAAGCATCCGACTCCTGGCTTCAGCTCAGGTTGGGATCTCTGGGTTGTGGGATTAAGCCCTGAGTCGGGCTGTCTGCTCAGGAGAGTGTCTGCTGGAGTTTCTCTCTCCCTTTCCCTCTGCCCCTCCCTCTGAGTGTTCTCTTTCTCTCTCAAATAAATAAATAAATCTGTAAACAAACAAACAAAAAAAAAGAAGGTTCTGTGGGTAGGGAAATTTTTTCCCCTCTAACAGGAATTTTCCTTCCCTTATTCTTACCTTTCTATAATTTCTCCTTTCCTCCCTCCCTTCTTCTCTCCCTCCCATCCATCCTCCCTTCCTTCCTTCCTTCCTTCCTTCCTTCCTTCCTTCCTTCCTTCCTTCCACCAATGCACATTTTCTTTACCAAGGAAATTTCCTCACAATTAGCAGTGTTTAAGGGGATGACAAGTGACTCTGTCCTGCTTGTGTTAATCCTGGAGAAATCAAAGTATAATTGTCATCACCATTCGGCAATCAGAAAACTGAAGACTTTCTTTGAAGGAACTTTAGACATCTAGCCAAACTGCTTTCAAAAAAAATTTCAAGGAAGAAGAAATGGTTGATTCTTAAGGTGCTAATTTTTGGTTCATTGTGTTCGTTTAATTTGTGTGGCATGAGGATATTTCAAAGCATTAGGGGTGTGCTCTTCCCCAGCTGCGCAGTAAAACAGCTGACCCTCCCACGCCCGAATCTCTTGCTACACAACAGGGAGAGAAAAAGACGCCACATTCTTCATCGCTGAGGTCACACGGACATTGCCTCCCCCACCCTTGCCCCGATAAGACAACAGAATGTTACAAAAAGTAGATACAAACTGGGAGAACAAATCTTCCCCCTCCACCTCTGCCACAAATAGATCAAAAAAAGCTCTCAACGGAGGAAAGAAAAGGAGAGCTTTGGAGAAGCATAGGGGCAGCTCAGGGGTCAGTCACCAGAGAAGACTTTATGGAAAACCTCTAACTGGGAAATCCCAAAGTAAACAGAACATGTGCTCAGCTCCAAACGTGGAGTATTTTGAAAGTCACAGCATACGGAGCACGCTGCGTTCTGAGGGAGCGAGACAGTAGAGAAGACAAGAAGGCATATTTATAACAAAGAGGAGCTAGAAACAAACCCCTGGGTTTCCCTGCAGCTCCTAAAGGGATGGAGGAGATCCGGAAGTTTCCACGGGCCCCGTGGGGGGAGGCATGGATGTACACCAGCCTGGAGGCCATCTGCAGGGCAAAGGTACACACATGACAAACATAAGGCATGGGGGCGCCTGGCTGGCTCAGTTATAAGACCGTGAAACTCCTGATCTTGGGGTTGTGAGTTCGAGCCCCATGTTGCATGTAGAAATTACTTAAATAAATAAAACTTAAACAAAAACAACGGTAAGGCATGGACCTCCTGACATAAGTAAAAAAGAAAGCAGCTAAATTCGAGAGCCATCATTTTTGCCAAGTTGTTTAGTGCAAATTAAATACAAACTTGCCATTCATTCCCCAGTAAAACAAGCCGAGGAAAGACCAAGAAATGAAGTGTCCCCTCCTCCACGATCTCGAACAGTGATCGTGTCAGCCTCTGGGAGTTTAGAATTGGGACATGGATGAGAGGAAAGGAGAAAACCTTGAGAAGGGGACGTTTCTCCGCCAGAATTGTTTAAACTGAAGCTCACACAGACATGACGAGATCAGACTGAGGAAAAAGGAAAGAATGACACTAGCTTGCACTAGACCAAGCAAGCCCATTCGGCAGGCTAAGAGCCATTACACATTGTAACTATTTTTAATGTGTCCGTAAAAACACCAACTTTGAAAACAGTGGAGACCACCATCAAATTAACTTTTACTCAGGTTTCCTCGTTTTTATGCGGATCTTGAACTATAGCTTTTTTTTTAAAACCGTCTTTGGGACACTTATATGTAATACCCTGAAAAGGTCGTAATTCTGCGCCAGTCTTTTTTTTTTTTTTTTTTTAATTCGGGCTTGCACATGGCCTCTCCCCTACAATTAGGGGAGTGGACTCAGCTCAGCACAGGTTAATCAAATTTGTCAAAATCCTGACAAGGCTCAGATGCTTCTGCTCCGTGCTTGCTCTTGTCAGAAAGTCGCAGAAAGCCGTGCAGCCAACAAGTAACACATGTCATGATTATTTAGCTACTTTTTAAATTAAAAAAATTTTTTTCTAGTGAGATGAATTACCTTTAAAAGTAGAAATGAATCCTTAGTTAAAAAAATTAAGTTTAATGTGAAAATATTATGATAAATAAATAAGATTGTGTCTCATCAGGAAAAGGGCCAATCTGACACTAAGTGATATTTAACTAGTGACCAATGAAATAAAAATAAGTGCTTATATGTGTTTCACATGAAATCTTGTAAAGGCAAGAAAGTACAAGGGGAGCAGTCACCCAGGCTCGTTTTAGTCAGACTAAAATTGCTCAACTTCTTATAATCCATGCAGTGAAATCTTCCGATCTTAGTCCGGCTAAATTACATGATTTTGCAACAAAACACAAAAGTTCCAAAAAATAAGCAACTCAGACATTCCTGCCTAATTGAACTACTTAGTGTCATCCACTAAAATTTTATATGAACAAAATTGAAATCTGACAATGAAAGTTCCTTAACAACCTCATCCACTGTTACAAGTGAGGAAAAGACAAATTCTACTAAAGAGAGCTTGTTGAAGTCCAAGTGATGTTAAACAAGCAGATATTTACAAAAACATAATCCCCCTTCTTTTCTGCTGGCATTTCAAGTGAGACAAGTGCGAGTCACCTAGCTTCCTTGGCTCAAGGAAACCAATGGCCAGGTGTGTCCTTAGGTAGTGAGACAACCAAAACTCCCCCCACATATTTCCAAATACCTCTGAGGGCCCCTACCGATGCTGGTTACCATCACTGATCTAACCCCCAAATGCACGTTCAAAGTACACATCTGGTGGATTCCTTCAAATTTCAGGTTTTAAGATTCAGATAAATGAAAATATGGATTTTCAGTTATCTGTGTTTTGCTTGTTTTTATAGAGTCACACAAACACACACAAGGAATACTCTAAAAACAAGGGACGCCTGGGTGGCTCAGTCAGTTAAGCGTCCGCTTTCGGCTCAGGTCATGATCTCAGAGTCCTGGAATCGAGTCCCCCTATCGGGCACCTAGCTCAGCTGGGAGACTGCTTCTCCCTCTACCCCTCCCCCCTGCTGGTGATCTCTCTCGCTCTCTCTCTTTTTCAAATAAATAAATAAAATTAAAACAACAACAGCAAAAACAGGGGGCACCTGGCTGGCTCAGTCAGTGGACCCTGCATGCGACGCTTGATCTCAGGGTCGTGAGTTCAAGCCCCGTGTTGGGAGGAGAGGTTACTTTTTAAAAAACAAACACAAGGAAGACTTACTAGGTAATACACAAGTGGAGAAAAAAATTACGTTTTTAGATTAGATTATAATATATCATTGACTAACTTGTCAAAAAATGTATCATGTCTACTCTGATGACACAAAGAGTTGCTTGGATAAAAGCAATTGCTGAAATATGCTTGTGGTCATCGTACATGTGCCGAATAGTTGTCTCTCCGGCACAGTGAAAGAAGTTGGATAAGCCGTAAAAACTGTCAAATTTATTAAGGCATTAGTCTTTAAACTGGGGACTTTTCAGTTATTTTAATGATAAGGGTGGTAAGTTCCAGGATGTGTGTTTTTACATTGAAGTTTTTAGGAGTTCCAAGAAAAGGTTCTGCTACAGGTATTTCAAATTAAAATGTAAACAACTTCTGTGCTTTAAAAACAAAAACCGCCATTAATTAAACATCTCTCAAAAGTGATTGCCTTGTAACCAGCTGGAGTATCTAGCTGCTATTTTTAACTGTGTCAGCAACAAAACTGCAACCAGGTTTAGACTCAATACAAAGTAACACTATTTTTACTCTTGCAATTTTAAGGGAATGTCAGACAGAACCTGGCACTAACGAGATGTTTTCAAACAGCAGCACTGAATAACTCAGGGTTTTATGACATTTGAAAACAGTGTTAGCCAAATACAGTGATGATTTAAGAGACCTCAGGAATCCAGTCATCAACTTTAAAGAGTGAACCCTCGTTAATTAAGGAAGGTGAGACTTTTTTAGGATATTGTCAGCAATTTAATGTTGATATATAAAGTTCTTAACGTGGCTCTTTGAGACCACTGGATCAGTTTAAGTGAAGAGATGGAGATTGGGATTGCAGGGTGACATGTTAAAAAAAAAATTATAATTAGTGTGGGCCAGTATTTTTCTCAATTTTGTGCTACTAAACAAAATTAAAAAATTAAATACTTACATGAATATGACTATATACTATATTCTATAACTCTTCCCCAAAACGATATATTGAAATTTGAATCCCCAGTACCTGTGAATGTGACCTTATATAAAAATATGGTTTTGCAGATGTAATCAAGTTAAGATAAGGTTATATTCTATTAACCTAAAGATTGGTGTCCTTATAAGAAGAGGAAACAGATACAAGAGGGGAGAGTGCCAGGTGAAGACACAGAGCCTCACACAGAGGGAAGGCAGCCACGGGAAGATGAGGCAGGCGGAAGTTAGTTTACCTCAAGCAAAGGAGGGCCAAGGGCTACTAGATGCTGCAAGAGGCAAGGAAGGATTCTGCCCTGGAGACTCTACTGGGAGCATGGCCCCACCAGCACCTTGATTTTGGACTTCTAGCCTCCAGAACCGTGTGAGAATTAATTTCTGTTGTTTATTTATTTAAGATTTTATTTATTTATTCGACAGAGATAGAGACAGCCAGCGAGAGAGAGAGAGAGAGAGAGAGAGAGAGAGAGGGAACACAAGCAGGGGGAGTGGGAGAGGAAGAAGCAGGCTCCTAGCGGAAGAACCTGATGTGGGGCTCGATCCCATAACGCTGGGATCACGCCCTGAGCCGAAGGCAGACGCCCAACCACTGTACCACCCAGGCGCCCCTAATTTCTGTTGTTTAAAGCCACTGGTTTGTGGTGGTTTGTGACGGCACCCCCAGGAAACCACTAGAACTCCCATTTCAATCGTCTGCGAACACCAAAATGGCGTCCTCATTGCCTAACTTTTTAATAAAGGTTATAATTTAGAATTCACAAATTATCTAATAAAATATAGCTTTTATCTATATTATGTACTAGAGTTTGTGTAAGATTACATTTGAAAGATTTGTTAGATTACATTTCACTGCTGTGAAAAACATAAAATAAAAAAAAAAGTTTAAATTCAGTGCCTCAGTTCAACCACATCATTCCACTCATTACTCCTCCAAGGTGTAGAGGGAGGGAAAATGATGTGCTCAAGATGACAAAACACATTCGCTGCAGAGACCGAGCTGGGGCTTTTACATCTCCTGATTGCTAACCCAGTGTTTTTCTCTTGCCCCTCTGGATGACGCTTCACTCCCCAGGGCTGGAAGCCAAGAATGATTTGAAAAAGACAATCTTTCCAGCATAAAACTATTTAAACAGCATGGTTCCCACACAATGCTCTCAAGGGATTGCCTTTCATATTTAAATAAATACACATTCTTTACCATAGGCAGGTCTAGGGTTTGTCATAAATCTACGAACAATTCTCATGTGTTTGAGTAGAGGGCTGAATTCGGCCCTTTATGACGACAAAAGCAAACAAACTTCAACAATTGTGTTCTACTGAGTCAGAGAAAGAAAAAAGAACAAGAGAAAGGGGACTTCGGATGGCTACCACTTCCAATGTGAACAAAATAATTACTTTTTTCCCACCCTAGAAGATTCCGGATTAAAAAGAAAAATAAAAAAGTAATAATATCCTCATATTGCCCGTCATGCTTGTGTTGCTGACGGAAGTCACTTTTAGGGGTTGCTGAGGGAAGTAATTTTTTGGGCCCTTATTCAGGAAGATAGACGCCCCGATATTGTGTTTTGCACACTCTTCAGAAGTTTGATCCAGTTTCACTTCTTGGCTGAGTTCTTTCTTTGGTTGAATTCTCTCCAAAGGTTGAGGTCAGAGGGGCCTCACAAACAACAGGCAGCCATCTCTGCAAATGGAGGAAAGACCCACATTGGAGAAAGAATGCAGAGGCCGCGGTGGATTCTTCGTGTCTACAAATCATCAGTGATACGGAAGGTCAAGCAAGCAGGGCTGTGATGGAAACAGTGTGTTTCCATGTCAAAGAGAAACGTTCATGGGGTGGGAAAAACTTGCAAATATGAAAACCAGTGGAGTTTTACTGAGGCTTGGGAACGGAAGGCTGAAAGTTCGGGTGCTTCCAGCAGCACCAAGATGTCCTAAGCAAAACATTACTTGTAAATGGGGCCACTGGTTAAGAAAAAGGTATTGAGCCAAACGTAATAAAGAAAAGAGGTTCAGTCCTTGGCTGTAGAGAAAACAAAAACCTCCAAAGGAACCTGTTTCCCTCGGTGCGGAACTGCTCACCCCTGAAGTTCTGAACTAGAACGTCAGGACTCTGGGAGGCAGGGGCTGGTTACACCCAGCCCAGGAGTACTCACACCTCATTTTTCCAAACGTGCTGTGTCTCTAGTCAGATCCAGAACTTGCCATAAATCTAAAAATCATCCCCACCACCTGAAAGCTTTCCGAATTAGCCAGAGAGGGTTTTGCACACCGTTTGGACTGCACAAAAGAGCTGCAAGGGCTGAGTCTGTGTTTTTAGACCGGCTTTGCGGACTTTATAAGAAAGGTTGAGGGTGACTGCCACGAACAAAATTTTAAGTCATTTCATTCTTCCTTCAAGCTTCCAGAAAAAGCTTGCCACCAGATTTATTTAAAAGGATTCCATCTCACGTGAGTGATTTCTTGGCACGAAGAACGTTTCCTTTCATGTTTTATTAAGAGCGTGTGCACCACATTCCCGCAAAAGGCAAGTTTTCCTTTGACAAACAGGAAGCAAGCTCGCGGAACCTACAGCAATCCCCAACAAAGCTACCTTGGGGATTCCAAATCCCTAGCCTTAGGGAAGCCTGCGGGGTATCTGCCCCGAAGCCTGAAGTCTGTCCTTGCTTGGCCTCAATCAGTCAGGATTTCGTAATGGTACTTTTCTCCTCCTCCTTCTCCTTCTCCTCCTTCTCCTCCTTCTCCTTCTCTTCCTTCTCCTTCTTCTTCGGCATAAAAGGAAACAATTCTCTTTGCTTCTTGGTGCTAAAATCATAAATGGGCTTTCATGCTGCCTCGGAAAATAAGACTGTGACGCTAGAACTATGTTGACTGCCCAGCAAACACGCCTGCCCCAACGCTCCGGAGAAGAACTCAAAGGCACTTCGGGGCGTCCGCGGCCTGCAGCTGGACTCTCTCTCCAGGCGAACGAGAAGGTGGAGACACAGAGCAGGACCTCGGGCAGTGTTCGGTGGACAAGAAGCAAGCTGATTCGTGAATGGGAATGAAAGCCGCTGCGTGCCCCACTGTATCCCGTCTGCTCACCGACTTCCTGATGTGCACTGGGACCGGGGAAATCAGCAGCCAGCTCCCAGCCCCACGGACGCATCCTTCTCTTGTGTTTTGTTTTGTTTTGTTTTTTACCTGAAGTCATTAGAGGGCTTTTGAGGTCAAACAAAAGATTCGATGCAAACACGGAGCAATGCAGCTCTCCAGGGATTTTTCAGACTGGGTGGTTTGAAACTAATCTCCCTCCTCCGCAAAAGATTGTGAGGCAAACGGGTATATCATTCCATTTATTGCATCTGGTGTGGACAGAGAAGCAGAACATTTTTGTTTAGGAACTTCTGCTTTCTCCTCTCTACATGCTTTTTCCAGAAGGAGGCTTAGTACATAAGTAACCAGATCATGTTTCAGGTTTTTAATGTACACCAAAAACGAGCTGTGCGATTATCGAGGACTTCAAAGTAGAAGATCTTGCACTCTCTGTTTTTAGGACAAAAGAGGGAGAAACATAGGGGACTTGTCGGATGGGACGGGGCTCAATCATGGCTCACTCAGACTCGCTGAGCTATCACGGACGTGCTACCCATACTCCAGCGACTTCTCTGTAAGGTGGATCGAGACCGCCTTCCTTTTCAGGTCGTTGCGAGAATGAGAGACAGTGCATTACGTAAAGGGCCACTGACATTATTCTTGTCATTATTGCCCCAAAGACTAGTGCCTAATAAAAATTACAGGTTTAAAAGATATTTGCCTTGGGGCGCCTGGGTGGCTCAGTGGTTAAGCGTCTGCCTTCGGCTCAGGGCGTGATCCCGGCGTTGTGGGATCGAGCCCCACATCAGGCTCCTCCGCTATGAGCCTGCTTCTTCCTCCCCCACTCCCCCTGCTTGTGTTCCCTCTCTCGCTGGCTGTCTCTCTCTCTGTCGAATAAATAAATAAAATCTTAAAAAAAAAAAAAAGATATTTGCCTTGTGGATGGATGAATAAATGAATATTTACAAATGGTTCTGCGTAGAGCCCCTCGATTGTCTGTGATGTAATTAATATCCTAAAGCAGTGCCTCTCGTACTTGAAGGGACCTAGGAGTCACCTGGGAATCTTGTTAAAATGCACATTCTGGGTCAGGATGTCTAAGGTGAAGTCTGAAACTCTGCATTTCTAAGAAGCTCCCAGTTGATGCTGACACTTTGACTTTTCAATTCCTAGAGAGCTCCATAATCGAGGAACAGACCAACCAGCTCTTTAAATACTCACGTGACACCAAAATACATTTTATCTGAAGAAAAGCTCAACACCAGTTAGACACAATTATTTTTTCCCCACCAGGGCAACTAATAATGGATTCTCAACAGTATTATTATCTTGGGAGTTCAGCTCCTGTTCTCTCATCAATGAACTTATCACATGCGATGAGCTAAGAATCAAATTGCAGCCCATCCTTCTTTTCTTTTTTTTTAAAGACTTTTTATTTATTCATTTGAGTGAGAGAGAGAGAGAGCACAAGCAGGGGGAGGGGCAGAGGGAGAAGGAGAAGCAGACTCCCCACTGAGCTGGGAGCGTACATGGGACTCGATCCCAGGACCCGGAGATCATGACCTGAGCCGAAGGCAGACGCTTAACCATCTGAGCCCCCCAGGCGCCCCTGCAGCCCATCCTTCTTAACAAGAGTTGGGTCGCACCTACCCCCAGCTTTGTCTTAGAAGTCAGGAAACATATGCCATTTTTCGTGGTAACTAAAAACTGAGTTTTGAATGTCTCCGTAACAAAAGCCAAGAATACATGTGAGAATAACATTTATTTGTAATTCCACATCACTTTGTGTCCATTAGGTACCAGGCAACATAAACACCAGAACGGGGGGGAAGGGGAGGACAAGAGAAATAAGGTTCCTGGTTCCACGGAGCTGACAAGCTAGTGAAGAAAACACAATGACACAGATGGACACAAATATGATCAGTCCTTTGGTGCCCTGGGACCCTAAGCTAAAACAGAGAAGCCGGAGTGAGGTTGAGAGCACCAAGGAAGGCTGCTCTGCCGCTCAAGCCAAGATCAGAAGGAAGAATGATCAAAGCCGGGCATTCAAGTGGAAAGGTGTGGACAGTGCTCCAGGTCGAAGGAACAGCACGTTTAAAGGCACCAAAGCGCAGGAGGGCAGAAAATGCTAGAAGAATAGAAATCAGTCCAAAACAGCTTCTCTCCACCAGCTAAATATTCACACAGGGAAGATAAAAGGGTGGAGATCACCTGGCAAATGAACATGTCAGAGAGACCTCTCTGTCCAAAGATAGAGGAAAAAAATAAAGAGAACAGAGAAACATAATCTGGTTTCACTCTAAGGCTGGAAATGACTGAATGAATACGTTATATACTTGGGAGTGGGATTTTTTTTCTTAGAGTGAGAGAAAGTCATTATTCATTGAAAAATAGTACTTCAAAAGCAAAGTGCTTTGTAAAACATTGTTTACAAAGCGGTTTTTCATTTGACTCCCACAGGTTTTAATTATAAAGAGGCGAGTAGGTATGAATTTGCTTCATGAGGTTCCATAATAAGACTTAAAGGTTCATTTTTTTTTTTAATTTTGAAAAATCACATCAATTTGGTTTTGGTCCCAACCTACCTTCCCCTAGTAGGATGAATGGAAAACTCAGTGTAACATGGTTTAGAAGGAAGGCGGGTATTTGGGGGAAAGTCTTCTCACCTGTTTCCCTAAGATCATACAAGAATTCCTGGAGATGATACAAGGCTTGGAAAATGAGGGGAGGGGCTTTAGGCTGTAGTGGTTGTCGTGGTAACCATGTTCCTTCTACATGAAGATGCTGACAAACTGGTCACCATCACCTCCAGACAGCTCTGAGCTGCAATCCCAGCTGTCCTTTCCTCTTACCTCAGGCTCACCTGGAGAGATACTCAGAGACACTCTCGAAACCAAGGGCCTCACTGGCCAACCTCCAGAGACTTCCTCTAGCCACCCTCATACACACAGTCACGGGGGCTGCAGGCTGACTCTTCCCAAAGGCGAGGGAGCTTCTCCCTATAGAATCAGCCTTCAAACAACCCTGCCACCCTCCTCTTATTCTCCGAGTCATCCAGTTTCTTCCCCATCAGTGGCCCTGAAATACAAAAACCTGGGGCACCTGGGCTGCACGTCGGTTGAGTGCCCGACTCTTGGTTTGAGCTCAGGTCCTGATCTCAGGGTCATGAGATTGGGCCCTGTGGCCAGCTGCACACTCAGTGGGGAGTAGGCTTGAGAGTCTTCCTCCCACCCCCCCGCCGCCCTTCCCTCCCCTCCTCCTCCTTTCCCCACCATGTGCTCTCTCTCTCAAATAAAGAATCTTTGAAAAAAAATTACAAAACCTAACACTTTCCCTATCGGGGCTGCAAGGTAAGAGCAAGTTGTAGAACCACTGAGACCTTTAAGAAACAATGCTAAGTTCATCTTCTGGAGTTGGGTAATAGGAGATACTTTATGCTTTCTGGCAGCAACATTAAAACCCAAGGCCTCAACTGCCTTTCTCTTAATAATGCACAAGTGTGATAGAAGTATTTACAAAATTCTCTCTACCAAATAATTTCTCTACAAACCAAAATCTATTTCCACAGGGTACGGTCCCAGGTTAGTTCAACATACACATGAACTCATCTTCATTCCCTCTCCATCTCAGCTGCCGGGACCATTGTACTGAATTCTTCCCCACTGACGCCTCATTTGAGCAGATTTCATTCATCCTTTGAGACTTCTCTCCAGTTGCCTTCGGGAGTCCTGTCCTGATGCAAGGATCTCATTTCTAACTCCCTGACTGACCTTGCTAAGACCTCATCTCCTACACCCTTCATGGATGGGAGAAATCAAGAGTTTTGTCGACATCGTCAAGAGCGACTCGCATCCCATCCCATTTCCCCCATCCCCACACCTACATAGCACAGAAACCACCACTACTCTCTCCGGAGCAATATCAACGTACGCTGAGAAGGATATCCAGATCAGTCTAAACCGTCATAATGCTGGAACCAGTACTCACTTTCTCTGTTCACTCCCTTAACTGATACATGAGACCCATTTAGTGGGAGCAAAGTGGGACCTCCCATATTTCTTAAGAAATAACCACTCAGGCACGAGATCAAAACCCAAAATTCTGTAAGATGAAATCCTTAACGATTGTGAAAGGAGAAGAAATAAAAGAAGAAAGCACAGGCACTTAAAAACCACAAACTCTGACGCCAAGAGAGGGGAGCTTTGACTAACCGGGAATAAAAAGATTTCTGAGAAGAGAGTGGCCTTTCTGACAAAGATGGGCAGTTTTACAAAAACTTCCAGGAGCAGACAGCTTTAAAGACAGGGACTGGGTGGTCCTGGCCTACGTGAGAGAACACTGGTTTTTCCTGGCTAGCTCTCACGCTCGGTCTCTCCAAATTTCCACACTTCCTCCATCAGTAGCAGCTCAGGAATTGTTACAAGAGAGACTTAGAAGCAGCAGTGAGATTGGTAAAGAGGCTAAAAGAATGATCTTGAGCTTGAATTTGCACAGAATCTCACAATTCATACTTAGGTTGTAGGTTATGTGTCAACTAAGGTGACAAAGCTATTTAAAGGTATTTTCATTTATAAGACACGTAAGTGTTAAAAAAATATCCACTGTTCTAGTTGAATATGTATTTTTTTTTAATGTGAAATAATTTTAGGGGTGAGGGTGGATGGGTTTGAAAAGGCTATTCCTACTGCCCCTCTACCTTCAACCTCAGCCGATGACCTACCTCACCTTGAACTTCGAAGACAAAGTGAATTGTCCCATCAAGAACTTCTTTAGTCTCCTCAACTGCAAAATGGGGATAAGAATATCTCTCACTGGGGCCCCTGGGTGGCTCAGTTGGTTAAGCGTCTGCCTTCAGCTCAGGTCATGATCCCAGAGTCCTGGGATCGAGCCCCACTTCGGGCTCCCTGCTCAGCTGGGAGTCTGCTTCTCCCTCTAACCGTCCCCACTGCTCATGATCTCTCTCTCTCTCTCTCTTTCACACCCTCTCTCTGTCTCTCAAATAAATAAAATCTTTTAAAAAATAAATATTAAATAAAAATAAAAGAATATCTATTACATAGCAGTGTTGTGAGGAAGATTGGATGAGTTATATATAAGTCGTGAAGCACTGGGATCAGCAGCTGGGTGGGAAGCGTTAAGTATTAGCAATTGTAATTATGCCAGCAGATCTACCTATGTCTGCACCTACCAATTTTCCTTTCCTCCTTCTGTTACAGGAAAGGTAACGTCCCTCGTCCTATCTAAGCCCCCTGTGCTCTGGAGATCCCATCTTTTCCAGCCGTCTACAGGACATATTAGCAATTATTTTCCCTCATTTCTGTATCTTCAACTTTGTCCTCTCCATAGGCTCCTTTCCATTACAAGAAACTAAACTTGAAACTCATTTACATTTCCACAGCAATAAATCCATATTACAATACCTTCTGCACTTTTTAGACAGATTGTTGCTAATTACTAGTTCTGGCCCCAAACTGAACTCCTGATCTCCACATCTACCTGTCCTTGGAGACCCTTGATTCAGTCTCTCTGAAGCCCCCAACCTCCAATATCCACCATGAAACTAGTAAATTTCTCCTGTATTCGTCAAGAAAAAGTAGTTACGCTGCAGCAAGAAATAACCCCTATTATCGGTAACTTAAAACGATTAAGGTTTATTTCTTACTCAAATTATACACCCATTGCCTGTCAGGGGGCCTCTGTTCCATGCTTCCTCGATCCGGGACCCAGGCTGACACTGAGGCTCCACCATCTGAAACAGGCTAGTCCTAGCAGCGGTAGGAAGGAGATAGAAAGGGAAATTTTGCTCTAGCCCTTAAATGTTTCCTTGAAACGCCTCCTTAAAGGTTTACTTGAAAGTATATGTTATTTCCACCATATTTCACATGCTGTAATTCAAGATGAGGTGAGATGGAGCCCACCACGCACTCAGGAGGACAGGCGAAACAGTGAGGAGTAGCCCATACATCTACAAAATTGGAAATGGTGTCACCCTCGTGTCTACTACATCTCCTTGTGGCTCACAAACAGGACGAATAAACTATTGCTGTTGTCTTTTGACCTTAGCCAATTTTTACTAATATATTCCAAGACCCCCAGCGAATGCCTGAAATCATGGGTAGTACCGAACCCTATATATACCATGTTTCGTCCTATACATATGTACCTCTGATCTAGTTTAATTACAAGTTAGGCACAGTAAGAGATTAACAACAGCAATAATAAAACAGAACAATTATAATATTCAGTAATAAAAGTTCTGTGAATGTGATCTCCTTCCAAATTTCTTACTGAACTGTGCTTACCTTTCTTGGGATGATGTGAGATGATAAAACGCCTACTTGATGAGAGGAAATGAGGTGAATGACGTAGGCATTGTGATGTAGTGTTAGGCTACCACTGACCTTCTGACCCTACCTCAGAAGGAGGGTTGTCTGCTTCCAGATCCTGGTTGATCACCACTAACTGAACCCCTGGAAAGTGGATAAGGGTGGACTACCGTATTTACATTTTGCAACAAGCACGAAAACATAAAATATTTGCAAAAGTCCTACAGGACATCTCTCTCACCAGAAATTCCATTCACCTACTATGTAATATATGTATTAGGAAAAGCCTGGTCTTTGAACCCGCCACCATGGGTCCTCACCTCTACCTCCAGGGAAGAAGAAGTGTCCTAACCCCTCCCCGTTTTCAA
The DNA here is from genome assembly GCF_017311325.1 of Ursus maritimus. Lineage (NCBI taxonomy): Eukaryota > Metazoa > Chordata > Mammalia > Carnivora > Ursidae > Ursus > Ursus maritimus. The sequence continues at coordinate 18,124,692 of NW_024425119.1, read as the reverse complement.
ACAAGCTATATGTTGAGTCTAAAATGTCTGCCCTCCAAACTCAAGTGAGCTATGCCAGACCATAGTTTCTAGAGTGTTTGGACTTTCAGAATAGTTCTACCTTCAAAGATTGAAACAGAAACTAATAAAATTGTTGCATAGAGGCAGTGGCTGAGAAAGAGCAGGAAGGGCAGGAGATAGAACAGGACGGCTAAGCACACCTTTTTAATATTTAGTTTTGACCTCTGAATGGTGTTAAATTTTATATATTCAAAATAATAAAAATAAATTGGTAGGCAAAAAAAGAAAATACCCAAATAACTGGAAATAGTAATCTTTTAAAAATATCATTCACAATAGCATCAAAAACATGAAATACTTAGGGTAAATTTAAACATATACGTAACTTAGCCAAAGAAAACCATAAAATATAACCAAAAGAAATTTTTAAAACACCTAAAAAAAATTAAAAAGGAGAGATATGTTGTTATATGCATCAGTTGGAAGCCAATATTGTTAACTGGTCATTTTCCCCAAATTGATCTTTTCAAGACTATCCCAATCAAAATCTTAGCAAGTCTATTTGTAGACACTAACAAGCTGATTTTTTTTTTTTTAAGATTGTATTTATTTATTTGACAGAGAGAGAGAGCCAGTGAGAGAGGGAACACAAGCAGGGGGAGTGGGAGAGGAAGAAGCAGGCTCCCAGCAGAGGAGCCTGATGTGGGGCTTGATCCCAGAACGCCGGGATCACGCCCTGAGCCGAAGGCAGACGCTTAACGACTGAGCCACCCAGGCACCCCTAACAAGCTGATTCTAAAACATATATGGAAATGCAAAAACAAAAACAACAACAAAAACCAACAACAACAAAACACCACGAAAACCCACACAAAAAAACAAAAACAGCCAAAAACAATCTTAAAAAGAGGAACAAAGTTAGAAGACATCCGCCACCTGATTTCAGAACTTACTTTAAAGTTACCATGATCAGAGTGTCTGGGTGGCTCCGTCAGTTAAGTGTCTGCCTTTGGCTCAGGTCAGGATCCCAGGATCCTGGGATCGAGTCCCACATTGGGCTCCCTGCTCAGCGGGGAGTCTGCTTCTCCCTCTGCCTGCTGCTCCCCCTGCTTGTGCTCTCTCTCTCTGTCTCAAATAAATAAATAAAAACCTAAAAAAATATATTATTATGGGGCACCTGGGTGGCTCAGTCAGTTAAGCATCTGACTCTTGATTTCAGCTCAGGTCATGATCTCAGGGTCCTTAGGTCAAGCCCTATGTTGGACTCCACACTGAGTGTGGAGCCTGCTTAAGAGTCTCTCGCCCCCCCTTCTGTCCTTCCCCCCCACTCAAGTTTACATTCTCTTAAAAATTTTTTTTAATTTAATTTTTAAAACATGATTAATTACAAATTTTTGCTTATTTTTGTCTGTATTTTATATTACTTTCATATTTAGAAAAATTTCAAGGAAAATTATTTCATACTTGGAAAATGTACTTTTTTGGCTAGGAATTACTCTAATTTTATGTTCTTTTACCAAGGGGCTCAAGTAAAAAGAAATATAAGTGAATGCTACTGAAAATGAAGTCACCATTTTTTCTTGTACGTTATCCAGTTGCTATTTTAAGTACATATTTAACTCTTTGGAGTGTTAACAGTTTTTCTGAAATGTGGACCTGTTTTCTCCCCCCAAAGTAAAGCCTACACAACTTAAATTCAGATTCGATTCATATTTCCTCTTTATGAATTAGATAATCCTGTAAACCAAAAAGGAAATCTTCCTTCACACATGATACACTGTCTTCTGTGGGATCAACCAGTCTGGCTGGTTCTTGGGCCTGAAACAATAATTGACTTAGGACCAAAACCCTCCTCTTCAATACTCTGTACATATAAAACTGCGAACAACTTAAGAGGTTTCTTCACCAGTTTTCCAAATATATCCAACTAAACTCCTGCCTTTCCAGTTCATTCCCACTGTAGACAATGAGTCCAATAGTTCTTCAACCCCACCAGAACCTACGATCTCTTGATTTTTCACTCCCCACCCAAATTGGATTCCATAGACCACATATTTTCCTAGGAATCTCTTCCTCCGTTCTACCTGCCTAATAAAATCCAAGTTCTAGTTAAAACCAACCCTCCACTAATTCCACACCTTCACCCACAGAGCTCACCATGGCTGGGGGAAAATGTACACAGTAATGAAATCTGCTCTCACTTGAAAGTTAGGATGACAAACCTCATGTTATTTCAGTGCTGTCTAGTATTTCTATTACATTTCATTATTCCATTCACTCTTCCAGATAATTTTCACACCTTCACCTCTCTTCCTGGAAGAGAGAAGAATGGAATACATCTAACTGCCTACTCACTTCTGGCACTGAGGTGTCTAACAGGCATCTCCACCAAATTCAATTTCTCCACCAAATCTCATGCTTGTTATCTCTTCCCCAACCTTGACCTCAGTTGCTCAAATAGCTTTTGAGTCACCCCTACACACACACACACACACACACACACACACACACACACACACTTACATCTCATACCCTTTCTTGCCAACCTCGGGCTACTACCTCAGGTGAAGCCACCATCTCTTTCCTCGACTCATACAAAACCTGCAACAACCCTCCCCGCTTTCACGTGAGAACAGTACACTCTGTTCCCAAGGGAGCAACCAGTAATCCTTTTAAGGTTAGTCCTATTGCTTTATTCACCCGCTCGACACCCTCCAGGGACTCTGGTCATGTTTAGAATAAAATTCAAAGTGCTTTCTCTAATGGGTCTATGCGACCCTAAATTACCAGTTAGCAAACTAGGGCTGACATGCAAAATCTGACCCATGGCATGTTTTTATTAAAAAACATGGAACACAGCCATGCCCATTCATCTAAGTAACACCTTTGGCTGCTTTCCTGCTACAATGTCAAAGATGAACAGCTCTGACAGAGACCTGAAAGCGCCCAAGTATTTTTTACAGAGAAAGTTTGACGCGCCTCTGGTCTCCCCTCACGCGCTGTGCTCCAGCCACGCTGGCCGGCTTTCTCTTCACGCAGCCATGTCAGGCCTGGGAACTTACGCCCTCCGCCCAGAACATGCTTCTCCCACACATCCCACGTTAGTCAGGCGTCTCTGCTCAAACATCCCCACCGCAAAGAGAACTTCCCCGACTCTGCTCACTGGAACAGCACCCTACCTTCCTGGCTCCTCACGCGGTTTACGTCTCTTCGCGACCCTCATCACTGACCGCACACGTGTCATCGTCTTACCCCTTACTCCCCATAGAATGTTAGGTTCCACGGGGAGAGGCCTTTTGTTCTATTCATTCCTGTATCCCCGGAACACCGCGCAGAGTGGGAATCCAGGAAGCACTGAACAACTGGATTTTCTTGATCCTCATTTGATCCTTCCTTTTTGCTCATTTGATTCCTTCTTTTTCCTTCGAGTTCCTCTACTTTGAATAGATTGTAGAGGAAAAACAAAACTTAATAAAAATGAGAATACTGTCCCTCAATTTTGCCTGAGAATGCTTAACGTAAGATGATATAAATTACATAACATGCACTCTGAAAACACGTCCCTGACCCTTGTATATACTTACTCTCACTTACAGTAACGACGCCAGAGCAATGGATAAATCAACAGCTGATTACTATTTATTTCCAACAGTTTGAACTTCTGGTTTCTCTTCCGGCATGTAAGGAGTTTGCAAGTCATCACTCTGTCCTAACAAGTGAAAAAGCTGAATTGTAAGTCAACAACTCTTCTTAGATTCATCAGAGAATTGAGATCAGAGGGCAAGCCACTGCTTCCCAAACTGGAGAGACAGAGAGGGGGATAAAGAAACTCACAACTTTCCTGGAGCAGAAACCCCCATGGGAACCAGCACTAAGGGAGAAAAACCTGAACCATAATTAGCAAATTGCTAAGGCTTAGTGTGGACAAGTCTGAGAGGCAAAAACTGCAAGGGGACCCAGCCTTAGGGAAGGCCCTCCTACAGTTTTCTAACCTGTACCTCCAGGAATTCTCACAGATTCTTAGAGTGAAGACAGAAAAAAGTCCTCTCCTGCTTTTGGCAGAAGTAGGGGGAAAGTAGACATTTTGAAATACACGCAATGAATTCTTCAATTCTTAACAAGACCTGTCCTCGAGGGAAACCATTTTACCAGAGCCCAAACTTAGACAGTTTTATGAGAGTCTAACTGATCTGGGAGAAGTCTTCCAGCTGGGAAAAGGTCACTACCCAACTCCAGCCTCCTCTAGCCATCCTGCCCCAGCTGAGGAGGGAGAAACACGGAGCGCTTGTGAAGGTCACAGCCTGGGAGCGCACGCTCCCCTAACAGCTGGACTATAACCCACTTCCCCTCCCCGCCTGCCTCACCACCACGTTGCTGATGCCAAATACCACAGTTCCTTGTACCAGACACATCATGTCCAGCTTTCAACAATTACATGGAGGCTAAAAGGCAAAAAGCACATTTTAAAGACACAGAGCAAGCATCAGGACCAGACTCAGATACAGCAAGCCTGCTGGAATTCATCTGATGGAGAAATTTAAAAAATGAGTATGGTAAGAGAAGAAGTACTAATACGCTAGTGAAAAAAGGTAGACAACATTCGAGAACAGATGGGTAATGTACACGAGACGGAAATTAACAGAATCAAAAGGAAATGCTAGAAATTAAAGACACTGTAAAAGAAATGTGGAATAACTTTGGTGGGCTCATTAGTAGACTGGACATGGTTGAGGAAAGCATCTGTGAGCTCAGGGATCTCTCAGTAGAAATTTCCAAAACTGGAAAAGCAAAGGAAAAGAGAAAAGAAAAGAAAAGAAAAAAGAGAAAAAGGGACCAGAATATCCAAGGACTGTGGGACAGCTACATGCAATGGGAAGACAAGGAGAGAGAGAAATGAATAGAAGAAATATTTGAAGAAATGGAGACTGAGAATTTCCTAAAATTAATGTCAGACACAAACCACTGGTACAGGAAGCTCCAAGAACAAGTAGGATAAAATGCCAAAAAAATTTACAACTAGACATGTCATATTCAAACTACAGAAAATCAAAGATAAAGAAAAATTCTGGAAAGAAGCCAGAGGCCAAAAAAAAAAAAAAAAAAAACCAACACAAAACCAAACCAAAAAACCCCACCTTCTCTACAGAGGAGCAAGGATAAGAATAACATCAGACATCTCCTCAGAAACCACACAATTAAGGAAAGTGGAATGAAATATTTAAAGTGTTGAGAGAAAAAAAAAGCTAAAATTCTGTATCCTGTGAAATTATCCTTCAAAAGTGAAGGAGAGAGACAAATACCGTATGATTCCACTTTATATGTGGAATCTAAAAAACAAAATAAATGAACAAAGCAGAAACACACTCATAGATACAGAGAACAATCTGGTTGCCAGAGGGGAGATGGGGTGGGATCTGGGGCAAAATGGAAGGGAATAAAAAGTACAAACTCTAGTTATAAAATAAGTGACAGGGGTGCAGTGTCCAGCATAGAGAATATGGATAACAATATGGTAACAGTTTCGTGTGGTGACATATGGCGGCTAGATTTACCATGGTGATCACTTCATAATGTGTCTATGTGTGTGTGTGTGTGTGTGTGTGTATACATAGTGAAGCACAATATGTATATATTTGAAGTGCTGTTGAAGCGCTGTGTTGTATACCTGATACTAATATAATATTGTATGTCAATGATGCTACAATTTTATTTTTTTAAAGATTTTATTTATTTGACAGAGAGAGAGACAGCCAGCGAGAGAGGGAACACAAGCAGGGGGAGTGGGAGAGGAAGAAGCAGGCTCCCGGCAGAGCAGGGAGCCCGATGTGGGGCTCGATCCCAGGACTCTGGGATCACAGCATGGGCCAAAGGCAGACACTTAATGACTGAGCCACCCAGGAGCCCCAGTGACACTACAATTTAAAAAAAAAAAAAAAAAAAGTAAAGAAATGCTTTCTCGGGCAAACAAAAATTGAGAGAATTTGTAACCAGTAACCTGCCTTGCAAGAAATATTAAAAGAAGTTCCTCAGGGGCGCCTGGCTGGCTCAGTCAATATAGCATGCAACTCTTGATCTCAGGGTTGTGAGTTCAAGCCCCATGTTGGGTGTAAGGCCTACTTAAAAATAAATAAAATATTAAAAAAAAGAAAAGAAGTTCTTCAGAGAGAAGGAAATGATATAGGTCAGAAACCCAGATCTGCATAAAGGAAGAACATTAGAGAAAGAAATAAGTGAAGATAAAATACTTCGCTGTTGCTTTTTTTTTTTTACTATATCTTGTTATATGTCATAAATTAAAAGTAATTTCAAAAAAAACTATTTTTAAGTAATTTCAATCCCTAGGCAATCAGAGCTGCATTAATAAGTGGAACTAGTTTGGAAGCAGACAAGGAGAGGATGAGGAAAACTTGGTTAAGACTTCCTTGACACGGGGCGCCTGGGTGGCTCAGTCGGTTTAGCGTCTGCCTTGGACTCGGCTCTGGTTCTCAGGGTCCTGGGATAGAGCCCTCACTTAGTCCTGCAGGGAACCTGCTCCCTCTCCCTCTGCTGCTCCCCTGCTTGTGTGCAGTCTCTCTCTGCCAAATAAATAAATAAATAAAATCTTTAAAAAAAAAAAAAAAAAAGAAAGAAAGAAAGCCTCCGAAGGTTGCAAGGAATCCCCTAAAATGCCAGAGAGCCCAACAGAAAAAAAAAAAAAAAAAAAAAAAAAAAGATTCCCTTAACACTAATTTTCTTTCTGAGATGCTTATTTAAGGCTTTCAACACAGCCTTGACAAATGCATTCAAATAATTAACCACTTATCAAACGGGCAGAGTAGTGGGGCACCAGGGTGGCTGACTCCCAATTTTGGCTCAGCTCATGATCTCAGGGTCGTGAGATCGAGCTCAGCCCTGAGTGTGGAGCCCGCTTAGGATTCTCCCTCTTCTGCCCCTCCCCTTCTCCCCCCACCCCCAACCTTAAAAAAAGGCATAGTACTAACGTCTCTGGGTTTAAAATCAGGCTCAGCAACTTGCTGGCTGTATGGTATTGGGAAAGTTACCTAAGTAACTCATCTATAAAACAAGAATAGTGAAACCCGTATTTCATATGTTAATTATCAGGATTAAACACGAAGGATATGCAAATTCACCTCTCTGTCCAGCCAATTCTAATGCTTCATGACAGAGTATAAACACTATGAATCTTGTAACTTTCTCTTTACACTAGCTTTATAAATTAGCTTAAAGCTAACAAGTATATAGCCAATCTTTAGGAAATGTATACAATTCCAGAGCATGCATTTTGTGGGCATCACCCCAGCTGTACCTTCCTTTCCCATATCTCAGGGTGCCTATGTGGCTCAGTCAGTTAAGCATCTGCCTTTGACTCAGGTCATGATTCCAGGGTCCTGGGATAGAGCCCCATGTTGGGCTCTCTGCTCAGCGGGGAGTCTGCTTCTCCCTCTCCCTTTGCCACTCCCCCTGCTTGTGCTCTCTCTCTCAAATAAACAAAATCTTAAAAAATAATTCTCTGTATATTTATTATTTTTAAAAATTTTAATAAAGATTTTATTTACTTATTTGAGAGTGTGAGAGCAGGAGAGAGAGCATGGCGGGGATGGGCAGAGGGTAAGGGAGAAGCAGACTCCCTCCTGAGCAGGGAGCCTGACATGGGGCTTGATCCCAGGACCCCAGGATCATGACCTGAGCCGAAGACAAATGCTTAACCCACTGAGCCACCCAGGCGTCCCAAAAAGGACACTTATGCTAATCCCTCAACTCACTCCAAAGCAAGTGTATTTATTTGATAGTGTATTTGATTAAAACCTGATATTAACTTTCCCAGTAATGAATTCTATTATTTTCAAACCTTGAAAAATTACTTTTCAGTAAAACTTGAACATCTCTGAAAATTATTATGACTTACTCCTTTTATTTTCCACTCTCTGGACAGCAAGGCAGAGCGGCAGCCTTTGGACGAGTCTTCCCTCTGCCACTCCACCAGGCCCAGCTTCTTATCTACTACTAGCATGGTGGCCTAAACAAATCTGACCAACAGTTCCCTTCCTGCAACCTTAAATTGCTCCCATCAATCTTTCTTTTTTTTTTTTTTTTAAGATTTTATTTATTTGACAGAGAGAGACAGCCAGTGAGAGAGGGAACACAAGCAGGCAGAGTGGGAGAGGAAGAAGCAGGCTCCCAGTGAAGCAGGGAGCCTGATGTGGGGCTTGATCCCAGGACCCTGGGATCATGCCTTGAACCGAAGGCAGACGTTTAATGACTGAGCCATCCAGGCGCCCCATTCTCCCATCAATCTTTCACATAGAGCCCACACTGTGACGCATGGAAATAAGGTCCTCGGCAGGGGATCCTCCCTACCTCTGGGGACTTCCCATCCACCCACCACCACCACCAGCCTCAACCCCCAATCCTAGGCTATTCCTTGCTGTGGCACATGGAGATCCTCCGATTAACCGCTCCATCTCCCCCACCATTCTCCAGCACTAAGTAGGTCATCATCTTTAAAAGGTAACTGAGTGGGGCCTGCTCTAATGCTCCAGGACTGGCCAAATGCTCTCTGTGCCTCCACAATACCCCAGGCATAACTCCAACATGGCACTTCACGCCGTACAGAAATTACGTTACTGCCACCTTCTCCCGACTCTCCAGTCTGTGAAGTATGAACAGAAAATAATCATTTTTGTTCAAAGCGGTTTAAGTGAGTGTTGGGTACTAAATATTTACACAATTGTACTAAACTTTTTGTCTTCTTTGAACATGCCATTTCCTCTGGCAAATTTCACCTTCTCCTTCTACGTCCAGTTTGAAAGTCAGTTTCTCTGGGATATCACTCACAAATTCTCCAAGAAATTTCTCCAAATACTTACTGTTTATGTGATCATAAAAATACCATTTACCCTCTCTGTACCTGTTTCCTCCACCATAAAATGGAGTGATACCAATTTCACAGAGTAAGGAAGGCACTTGGTGTTTGATAAGCATTCACTTATTTCCATTATTCCAAGTGGTAGTGTGCCTACTTAATCCACATTATTAAGGAAAAGACTTAAGATGATTCATTTAAATTGCAAATGATATATCCAACAAGGGTTTAATATCCAAAATATATAAAGAACTCATACAACTAAAAAAATAATAATCCAATTAAAAAATGGCAGATGACCTGAATAGAAATTTTTCCCAAGAAGACACACGGATGACCAGCAGACACATGAGAAGATGCTCACTTATCACTAATCATCATGGAAATGCAAATCAAAACCACAATGAGGTATCACCTCACATCAGTCAGAATGGCTAGTATCAAAAAGACAAGAAATAACAAGTGTTGGTGAGGATGTAGAGAAAAGGGAACCCTTGTGCACCATTGGTGGGAATGCAAACTGGTGCAGCCATTGTGGTAAGCAGCATGGAGGTTCCTCAAAAAATTAAAAATAGAATTACCATATGACCTAGTATTTCCACTGCTAGGTATTTAACCCAAGGAAAACAAAACTATTAATTTGAAAAGATATATGCATCCCTATGTTTATTGCAGAATTATTTAAAATAGCCAAGATATGGAAGCAACCAGTGTCCATTAGTAGATAAATGAAGCTGTGGTGTGTATGTGTACATACACAGCATAAATACAATATGTATGTAAAAATAACAATATTACTCGGCCATAAAAAAAAGATCTTGTCCTTTGCAACATGGATGGACCTAGAAAGTATTACACTAAGTGACATAGGTCAAAGAACGACAAAAGTCACAGGAATAAAAAGTATAGCATAGAGAATACAGCATTGTGTAATGTACAAGAATTGTTGAATCATTATATTGTATACCTGAAACTAATGTAAAATTGTATGTCAACTAAATTTCAAATTTTAAAAAAATTTCTAGCTGAAATACAAAATAAAAAAAATAAAATGTTCTCAGGGCTCCTGTGTGGCTCTGTTGGTTGAGTGTCCAACTCCTGATTTCAGCTCAAGTCATGATTTCAGGGCGGTGGGATCAAGCCCCGAGTTCAGCTCCACACTTGGCAGGGAGACTGCTTCTATCCCTCTCTCTCTCTAAAATAAATAAATCTAACATAAAATAAAATAAAATAACAAAATAAAATAAAATAAAATAAAATAAAATAGGGGTACCTGGGTTGCTCAGTCAGTTAAGTGTCTGCCTTCAGCTCAGTCATGATCCCAGGGTCCTGGGATCGAGCCCCAAGTTGGGCTTCCTGCTCAGGAGGGAGTCTGCTTCTCCCTCACCCTTTGCCCATCTTCCCCCACTCACGCTCTCTCTCCAGCTCTCTCAAATAAATAAAATCTTAAAACAAAACATTCCCACGTTGGTTTAAAAAAAGTGATTTAATTGGGGGGCGCCTGGGTGGCGCAGTCTTTAAGCGTCTGCCTTCGATCTGGGCGATCTGGGATCGAGCCCCACATCAGGGTTCTCTGCTGGGAGCCTGCTTCTTGCTCTCCCACTCCCCCTGCTTGTGTTCCCTCTCTCGCTGGCTGTCTCTCTCTGTCAAATAAATAAATAAAATCTTAAAAAGAAAAAAAAAGTGATTTAATTGGGTTTTGGTACACAGGATGTAAGGTAGGCAAGTTGTCTTACTATCCCCAATTTTTTATCACCATCAACTTGAACAATTGATCATTTTTTTTACCATTTGGCAGCTGATAAGCTGATCAAATAGTATCTGTTTCTATCAGGTCTTAGGTTGAATTACTGCAGCTCACTGCTTGTTCGGAAAGTGCCCAGGGTCCTGCTCTTGCTCAAGCCGACTCTCAAGGAATATAAACTCTTCTTTGGTGGTGAAATGATAAACTCATCTTTATGAATGTGTAACAACTTCACCTAGATTTTCAAAGAAAGTATGTAAATTGCATTCATCAGTCTTCTACCTTAAATCGTTTCCACTATAAATTCCTCTAACTCGAGGCACCTGGGTGGCTCAGTTGGTTAAGCATCCGACTCTTGGTTTGGGTTCAGATCATGATCTCAGGGTCCTGAGATCAAACCCCGTGTCAGGCTCCGCCCTTAGCGTGGAGTCCACTTGTCGCTCTCCCTCTGCTCCTCCCCCTGCATGCAATCTCTCCTAAATAAATAAAATCTTAAAAAAAAAAAAAAAAGTAAAAAAAATAAATTCCTCTAACTCATGACACCTCCGCCTTGGCTGTCTAATAAGCATCCCAATATAAACCATTCAAAGCTTACTTAATTCAGCTCTCCCCAAACCCTGTCCATCTTGCAGTCGTTCCCATCACTACTGAGGCTGGCAGTTCTACCCTACCAGTATTTCATGCCAAAATAACCTGGAGTCATTCTTAACTCTCACACCTCACCTGAACTCTCAGCAAATCTACCTCCAAATCAAGTCCCAAGTTCCAACTTGTTACCACCACACATTCCGGTTCCAGATTATACTTATGGCCTTTTAAACTTTGCTCCCTTACAGTCAATTCTTCAGTCATTAGAATGATCCTTTAAAAACAATTCAGAACATAGCTTTTCTCTGCTTAAATCCTTCCAATGGCTACCCATCTCCTCAAAGATAAAATTACTTTTTAATGTATTTTAATGTCTTGTTAGATGCAGCATCGCCAATACCTGGAGTCATGCTAGAGCAACGTAAGACACAAATGTGTATTTGACTAAACGATCTTGCCTCAAGGGTTTTTATACTTGCTGTTCTCTCTGCCAGGAATGCTCATCCCTCAGATACCTGCACGACTTCCCACTCAGCTCCTTCAAGGCTTTGCTCAAATATCACCCATCAATAAGGCCTTATGAACTTCCCTACTTAAGTTGCATCACAAATTCTCTATCCCTTTTTCCTTCGTAGAACGTGCACCACCTCACCCCCTGTGTACATATTACTCATTTACATATTGCCTGTCATCTCCCATCCACACAGTTATAAGTTCCATGAGATCAAGAATATTTAAGTTTCATGAGATCAAGAATATTTATTTTGTTCATTGCTGAACTTCTAGTATCCAGAGCAGTGCCTTGCACTTTCCAGATGCTCTAAGATTCTGCGTTTCATTAGCATTTTATTAAATCTGAAGGCTAACTGTTAACTTCAGGACATCCCTAACACAACAGCAACAAATTTCTTTGCTAGAAATACTTGCTAGTCTAGTATCTCCAGTATAAACACCTAAAGACTTCCGTCTCAGGTCCCACAACTATCTTAACCACTGATAATCAGTTATGATTAAACAGATAACTGACTTTTAAAAACTGCCTTAAAAGTATCTTTAACACTGCCTAATCACACCCCAGAAGTCTTTAGTATTTAATAAATCTAAAGTAATGATGTGAAATAATAATCTGAAGTCAGAAGAGTTCAATTTTGTGCCCCCGCTACCTACTTAAAATACAAATAGAAAACACAGGAAAAAAATGTGATCACTAGATAAGCACAAAATTTAAATATTTAGAGTATTTATCGTTCCATTTCAAAATCATTATGCTGCGTGAAAGCCAAACACCACAGACTACATTCTGTATGATTCTATTTATTTAAATTTCAGAAAACGCAAACCAATCCACATTGAGAGACGTACAGCTCAGTGACTGGCCGGACTGGGCTGCCGAGGACATACTACAGACCAGCATGAGGAAACTTACGGGTGGCAATGGAAATGCTGTGTCTTAATCGTTATTGATTTCATGGTTATGTGCATGTCAAAACTCACCTAATTGTACAATTAAAACTGACTGAAAGACAAAATACTTACTGAAGTTAATAAAAGGAAAATGAGATTATTTTTGTGATTGGAGAGCTTTTTATTCTCCAAGAATAATCAGAAAGATGAAGGAACTTACATGAAATTTCTTCCAATGACAAGATAAGACCGTATCTAGAGTGGGTTTAAAGGGATAAGAAGATATAGGGGTGCCTGGGTGGCTCAGTCAGTTAAGCCTCCGACTCTTGATTTCGGCTCAGGTTGTGATCTCAGGGTAATGGGATGGAGCCCCACTGCACGCTCCGAGCTCAGCAGGGAGTCTGCTTGTCTCTCCTTCTTTTTGCCCCTCCCCCCATTCGGTCTCGTGCTCTAAAATAAATCTTTTTTAAAAAAAGGGTAATAAGATACAAAGATTAAGATTGTACTCTTTCAAACCATGCTCACCAAAACAAAGAGTACACAAATCCTGTCAAGTAATAATAGCATGCCATTTTGCAAATGAAAAAAGACACAAGTTCAACTTCCCCAAAACCACAAAGTCAGTTTTCAGTTGAACAGAGAATCAAACCCAGGCAATTCTCTTAACCCACTCTTCCACCCTAGACTGACTAAAATTTAAAGGTTGATAATATTTAAATATTAGTACAGTGCAGGGAAAAACACATTCACATCCAATTGATAGAGGAGTTTATGCTGGCAGCACCTTTTCAGGAAAACATTTTGGCAATACCAAAACTTAAAACAGACACAACTCTAACTCTTTAAGTCGGCTAATCGTCCCTTCCAGGAGACTACAGTACAGAGATCGCTCCAACTGTATTTTCAAGGATGCTGCTGTATTAATTATATGACAGCAAATCTGTAAACAATTTCAATGTCAACCAATAGGGAATGACTAAATAATTTATGGTACATCATACCTGGCCATAAAAAAGAACAAAGAACTATAGAGGTCTTGAGTAAAAGCCAAATCCTAGAACTGAGTAGGTAACAATTTAAGGAACAAGCACAAGTCCTTTGGGGAAGGACTCAACAGAATATTTATCCAGAGACCAGGAAAGTGTGGTCAGTTGAAAGGGAGGACTTTCACTTTTATCGCTATTTCCTGCACTACTAATTTCTTCATTTTGGCGATTATAATTTTAACAACAAAGAAACTAAAATATATTTTTTACATACTACTGATGTTGAAGACAAATTTTGAATGAAGTGCTGACTGAATTACATTTAAATAGAAAACAAGGTATTTTGGTTGATTTAGGGAAGAGCAGACATGGAGGAGATGCACAGAAACTAAAGTAAGCTTTCTTAACTTCTATAAAGAATGACACTTATGACATTTACTACACTCTTTTAAAGCTATGATGTAGGTATTAAGAAAATATTCAAGTATTAAGAATATAACCAACTAGGCTCTCTTAATTTAGGAAATTCAAGACCTAACCTAGGAATCTTCTGACTTACTCTTCTGCAACACTTGATAGTTATACTAAACTACATACACTGGGCCCAGCTACCAAGAGTAAATGTCCACATTTTACAATCTACTATTATTCCCTTGCTACACAGTCTCTAAGAAAACTGTTTTTCTAAAAGGAAAAAGGCCCAAAATGTAATAAGCTTACGCAAGATGTATTAGGCATAAATGAATTCCTGAAATGGTTTTAATAGGAAATATAAGTCCTTGGCAATTTCTTAATAAATGCATAAGATTTGTAACACATAGATTTTTCTTTAGCAGAAGCATAAAAATACTGAAGAGGAATAGGTCCTTTGGGGGACAATGCTCTGGGACCATGACAAAATATTTAAATAAAGAAATCAAATACTGGGTAATTCCTTCAAAGTAGTGTTATTACTTAAAAATGTTACTCATAGCACTAGGTATTACATGCAACTGATAAATTATTGAACACTACATCTGAAACTATATACTGTACGTTGGCTAATTGAATTTAAATGAAAAAAATGTTATTCATAGAAATTGAGGTCTTATTATAAAAAAAAAAAGGGAGCTCTACCAAAAACTAAATTGAGCCTTTTTAGTAAAAATAAACCCAAAATGGTCACATTACAACCGAATATGTAAAAACATAATAACATCAATAATCCTTTATACTGAGAATGTTCATACAAACTGAAGTATAGCGCCCTTTACAGGTTCATAAATAAAGGTACATAAACACTATCACAGTGTGGTTTAAGCCGGGTTGTTTCAACCTTACTAGTGTTTTATGGACTGATTCTCCAAAATACGTTTCTGCAGCAAGTACTCACCTATAACGCTCTTTCAACAAATAGACTGTTTTACAGACTATTTTGGGCCCTGTATCATGCTAGGGACTGGCTATGGCAGAAGAACTAAAAACAACTTTACAGTGGTATTACAATGTACATTTATTTCCTCTCACACACTGAGAAAAGCAGTTTGGTATAGTGAAAAGAATACTGACCTAGAAAAAAATATAGTTAATTCCTACTGTAGCCACTTATAATTCCTTTTTAATTTTCAGAGTAATAGAATCATGTATTATACACCATGCAAACCTGATTCAGAAAATAAATTGGACTATGTAAATATTTTAAATTTTTTAATTAAAAATAAAAATACAGCATTTCATTACATTTTTAAGGCTCTTGAGGCTCATAACCATTAGAAATGACAAAATACTCTAACCTAAAAAGGAAAAAGAACGCTGCAGACCCTTAATTATATTAAAGCTGTTGGGGCACCTGGTTGGCGCAGTCGGTTAAGCGTCTGACTCGGTTTCGGCTCAGGTTGTGATCAGGGTAGCGAGATTGAGCCCCGCGTCTGGCTCTGCGTTCAGTACAGAGTCTGTTTCAACTCTCTCTCCTGCTCCCTGCCCCTCCCTCCTCAAATAAATCTTAGTAATAATAAAGCTGTAGTGCTGGAATTATAAAATCCTCCACCAGGTCACAGATTCTTTAAGAATTAAGAAAGAAAAATATGTTTTCTAATAAATTTTATCCTTTTAAGAAATAGTCTCTACATTTTCTCAAAGAATATTTTTCATTTTCAAAATGTACCTAAATTACTTCTCCCCAAAACCCCAAAATATTCTGGTTGCCTGGCTAGTTTGGTGAAGCATGATGAGACCCTTGATCTCAGGATTGTGAGTTCAAGCCTCGTGTTCGGTGTAGAGATCACTTACAAATAAAGCCTTAACAAAACAAAACTCCAAAACATTCAAATGACATACAGGATTTAACTGCCTTTCTAATAAAGACTGTATGTTTATTAGCATCTCCTTGTAGGTCTGCAAACCTAGGCCTTGTTTTACAGATAAATATCAGTTTTTCATACTGAGAAGCTACCTAAGAATTTGTGTTTGCCTTTTAAAGAATTATTCAGAGGTATTAAGACTTAAAAAAAAAAATTAAGTATAAAGAAAGCCCAACTATTTTACAGACTTCAACCGTATCTTCCCATTCTAAATGTTATCTGAGCATCTAACACTTCTGTTAATCGTATATTATTAAAACAAGAATTCAAATAGCAAACAATAAAAGATGTTTCAAATAATTGTGGCAAATTCTATCCTTTTAAGAGTACTTGTATATTTAAAACATTTTATTAAGGTGTGAGAGGGAAAAAAGTTTTACAAAGATTTACTGACATGATTATCAATGCTTTCAGAGTAAAACAAATCTTAAAATACGCATTGAGAGTTAATTACTCTTCATCTTAATTTTCTTTCATCTGAAATTCAGAAGTCATGTGTGTCCACTTTAGGGAAGATTTATATAGGAAAAAGTTTATTAGAAAAATAAACAACTTTAAATTTTACAATATTTTCTACTTCCATAATTATTTTATATAGAGCAGATGTGTCTTATGGTTTAAACATAATCTGATTTACAAAATCTCATTTAGTCCTAAGGATACAAAAACACAAATGGTGAAATGTTGGTAACTACTAAGAAATTCAAGTAAACTTTTTTTTAAAAAACACCATTTGTTGCAGGTACCTAATATAGCAATATTTACTGAAAAGTATAAAGGACTTTCACTGAAATTTACTGTACTGGCTTAATACCAAATTTAATACTATCAGATTAAAATGTAGATTAATGTGTGTGGCCTAGGCTTATTTTTCAAAAATTTATCAGCTATACCAGGAACTGGCAAATTTTTTCCTTAAAACACCAGAGATTAAGTATTTTAGGTTTGCAGGCCTTAAGTTCTCACTACTCAACTCTGCCACTACAGGGAGAAGCAGTCATAGACCACACGTACATGAACGGATAGGCCTGTGGGCTGCAGTTTGCCTGCTGCTGACATATACAATGGATTCTGAATAAGAGACTGATAATTTCAGGCGCCATATTACGAATATGTCATATATGGGGGTTAGGAGGAAAAATATAAATGGTAAACATCACTAAATGAATTATTTTTGGTTAAAATTTTCACACTTATTTCCCAATTGCATGTCTATATACATGTATATATACAAGTTATAAAACTATTTCATTTTAATTCCATATTCTTTTTGGTGTGTTAATACAGTACCAGACCTAAGTCAGATAAGCAGCAAAGTACCACAAGTGACTGAGTACTCAGAGGCTAGCTAATCAATAACCATGAAATTTGGTTCTGACATCTAAATATTTCCAAACAATGAAAAAACGAATTTATTTGCTGTGCCCTTAAAGAAAATATGAGATGTATATTTCAGAGGTCGTTTTAAAATTTAATTGAATTGTTACAATTCTGAAGCTAAATGTGATTTGCTTTGTTTTATTAGAAAAAATACTCAGGCAAGGTCTACAATCATCGGTCAATTAAGAATGACTTACAAGAACATGAGGCAATAAAATAAAAAATACAGGTACAAACTATATATCTGAAACACTTCTATTTGGCAATTTTATAACAAATCAAAATTTTAAAAGAACAAAGGAGATTGTAGATTACTTCATAGATACAGAATAAAGCAATTGATGAAGTGCTTAAGCAAAAGAAAAAAAAAAGTAAAACACACTGCTTTTCTTTTCTTTTCAAAAATAAAATCACATTTGCTACAGATCAAATGGATAATACCCTTATTAAACAACCATTCCAGAATGTCTTATAGTAGCAGTGCTTTTATTTGCACTTCATTTAATTTTATATGACTCATTTCATGTATATAGCTCTTTACCCCACTGTTAACGAATAAAGTCTCCCATAATTTTTACTATTTTTAAAATTTTTTAAAAGTAAATGAGAAATGATTTATGTATCATGGAACCTTTCCCATTTTGGAACCAAAGGCTTAATTCTATATTTTTGTCTATTCTTTTCTTTAAAAAATTTAGTGTAAAAACTGCTGGTTTTTATATCAGTGTAGTAAAGTGAAAACTCCTCAATCAGGAGTATTTTCTGCAGTTTGACTGCATATAACCACATATACTTTACAATATGTCCTTCCAACAGTAAGGAAATAATTGATTTCACGGTCACTGTCAGAAATGAGTGCCATAATTCTATTATGGGTATAGGTCCTCCCTCAAAGACTTTCTGGAAGGATGTTCAATGTGTTTTGTTCTTATAGATATTAACAGTAGTACATAGTCCCTTAAGTCTGCAAAGACATTTATTGTTAAAGAAGGTGCTTTATTAACAATTCCTCTGGCAGCACTAGTGAATTACAATATCCTTCAATATTATTTCTACCCATAATATATACATTTAACTTTCATGCCTCTAGAAAAACATCTACAGTACATTTCATAATATAAAAATATATTACAAATCTGCTGAATTATTTACAAGCAATGTTCTATTATCTCTATGCAACATTTGTTTGATACAATACTAACAAGTTACACATATTTCCATTTCTGTAAGTTAAAAAAAATCCATATGGCTTCTTGCTTACCAAGCAAGAAAGTGATTTTATTTTCCTTTTCAAAACCAACTTTGGTGCATAAAGGATTCAGTTTGAAAATACTTAAAAAACAAAAACAAAAACCACAATTTTTCTTATGTTAAGAAAAAACTCATAAACCAAATGTTTTCCTCAGAAAAAAAAAATTAGAGGCTTATATAGGTTAAAATGAAAATATGAGGATTATTCAAATAATTTGAAATAGAGGTTTTTCAAAAACCGTTAACAGATTAGTTATATAGGTAAATATTAACATACTGTACTCCATGAGAGAACCCTAGTCCTGAAAAGGGAGCCACCAGACATACTGCAACACTCTTTAACAGAAATTTTCAGCCCTAATTCGATAGACGAATTTTTAGTTGATTGCAAATGTCGTTCACTGTTTGCTTAAATACAAATTGAACACTTTTCTTATCAGAGTTCTGCAAAAGAACACAAATGGCAACCAATCACATCTATTTATCATAATTGAAAGGTAAATTATCTCTTGATAATTTTCATTGTCTAAGTATTTCCTAATATGACTTCAAATCAATAGACACTGTCAAGACAAATATCCTTACAGTGCTTTTGGTATTTTTAAGGGCACACGTTGTAATTGTTTTCTTTCCAATATAAACTACTGTAATCGCTAAAGGGGGAAAAAAAAGCAGCTTAAAGCAGCAAGCATGCAAAGCCTTTAAGAAGCTGTTCCACTAAGTTGCCAGAAGAGTGTTTGCTCAGTCTCCCACAGTACCATTCCATGAAAATGTGGATATACAGTAATATATTAATATATTCCACAGAAGAGCCTACTTCATTCACAGAATGTTTACACTAAGCATAAATATTACTCTAAATACTGGATTTAAGAAAAAAAAAAAGGAAAGGGGTTGACTCTAATGTGCAACTTTTACTAAACCCATTGTCAGTGACTAAGACTGCAGGTGTCCCCGCTTGTTTGCTTTTTATGTATTTATTTATTTTTTACCTCTTCAACCTCTTCTGCGGCATTGTTCTAGAAAAAGAGAAAAAGGAGTATTCTTTTATTCAACTGAATCAAAAACACATTAAGTATTTCAAAAGAGACATTTTTAAAAGCATTAAATAAGGTATAGGCAATGTGATAATCATTGATCATTAAAATTTATTTCCAAAGCATTCACACTTTAATGGATGCAAACTCAGTTACATTAATACAGCTTTTTAATAAACCCTTTTCATATAACCTAATATGATCATAAAAGAGATTCTTATGCTTAATGCATGCAATTTAACCAACTAGAGCTTCAAAACGGATGCTTAAATCTTAAATAAATATGTTTTTAGTTTCATTTTGAAGTTAATATATTTTTGGAAGGTTTGTCATGCTTTGAGATGTGTATAAGCTACAAAATAATTCTCCTAAAACAAGTTAGAACAATTGCTTTTTTACTTAATTTCACAAGGTTTCCAAATAAAAATCCAGCCCTTGCTCACACGTTACACCACAGCAAATGTAGCCAGTTCTATTAATCTGTACTGCTTTAGGAGAGACTCAATTCTAATTTCCGGAACAGTAGAAGCATGAAAGTTTAGACTCAAAACTAAATGTTAAGACCAGGGCAGGGATTGGAGGAGGGGGGTGAAATACAGTTAAAGAAAATGAACTCCATAGATGCATTTAATATATCTTAAGAACATGTTCATTAACCGAAAATGAAATCAACAAGAACTGTAGACAAACACTTTTGAAAACATGCAATGCAATTCCTACACTCTTTTGGACAGCAGTTCTGCACCTCAATGTTTTTTAAGTCACTAAAAACATTCACTAAAATGTCTAATTTGCTTCCTTATACACAAGAATTACAAAAATTAGCTGGTCTGTGAAAAAGGAAGACCCTTGGGGGGGGGCGGGTAGAATGAAGGGCAGAACACAGAAGTCAGTCTGAATCTTGTAATTAAGATTCATGCCCCTTTGTCAACCCTCTGTCTAACGGATGTTTACAGCCAGTTCTAATAGCAGGGTAGTTTTCCCAAAATATCATTCTTTTAGAATGCTAATTTTAATTACTCCCTTCAAAGAGTAAGCAGAAATAAACCCTACATTAAGAATCAGTAAATAAAGAATATTCAATTATTTTTCTTATAAAGGAAAGGTAAATTGTGACTTTCCCATATTTTTGGTAGTGGATTTCCCTCAATCTTCTCCTTTAAGGTAATTTCACTGTTTACTACGCTAGTTAATCTCTTGATAACATAGTTCATCCCACAAAAAATAAGTTTTTATGGTACTTATTCTTAGCACCTTCATCAGAAGATGTTTAAAATAAATTTCGGGGGAGTAAGGAAAACTCAAAAGAGTCTCAGTGTTTCTCCATGGTTAAGGTCCATTATGTTAGAATTTTATTCTCAGAAGATATCTTCAATTACAAGAAATCCTATTATACTAATAACATTCCAAAAAGTTGAGACATAGAATGAACAGAACCTTCAAAGTGTTTAACTGCTTCAGAATTTGGTGTAGGACACAGTCTCTTTATGATAGCTAAAATTCACATTTGGGATTATCAATTATTATATGCTATCTTATTCTTATTCTATTCCTATTCCTATGCAAAATACATATCAAATTAAAATTGATTTTAAAAACAGAGAAAGTTTGCTCACGAAGAGTGCTTTTTAAGCAATTTCACCACTTTCTGATCACCCTAGGATATGTCATTTGGACGGAGGCAGTAAAAAGAGTTCAGTCATATACTATCTGTGTAACCCTGGGCAAGCTATTTAAACTCTTGCCTCAGTTTTCCAATCTGTAAAACAGAGATAGTAACACCTACTTCACAGGCTGCTGTGAGGATGAAGTGTATGTAAAGCACCTAGCAAAGTGACTCAGCACATAGTCAGAAATGTTGGTCTCTTCTCCTTCCCCCCCTATACCTTCATAAGCACAGCACACTAAAACAAAGGTCAGATCAGAAAATTATTAGCAATGTGAACACTGAGCCACCTCTTAAAAACAAACACAACAATATTTAAACTGCTCTTCTAAAAAGTTTGGGTGGAGTATAATTTAAATTCAACCAATTTGATTCACCAATTTAATTTTAGGGCACATGGGATATATTCCCAGACCCACAAAAGTATGATATTATAAAAAGAATTACATACTTAAACAAAAGGCATTTATTTTCAAAATGCTATATATATTACAATCTAAGCTATGTAAAATAAATCTGGAATTATAACTTTACCAAAACATTATCTTTCTGGATCCTACAACTTTATAAACATTTGTGATGGAATTTGCATATACAAAGCTCCAGAAAGCGAACTATGCTTGGTACTGAAATTCAGTACTTAAAAATAAGTCCTAACCTTATATCCAAAATTTAGGGAGATTTAAGATTACAATTCTAGAAGCAGAAGAGCAAATCAAGAATTAAATTACCTGTATATGTTTGGATCCAAAAGCAAGGCAGTATCTTTGGGTAGCTTTGATAAATGAACTACTTTAGTTTTTAATTGATGTCGTTCACTTTCATTCACCCACACGTCAGGCAGACTATGAAGTAAAAAAGAAGTCATAAATGAAATAACGTTAATCTTAAACTTACTCTTCATATAACTTCACATTACCCAGACTCTTCTGGTAGTGTAACTGAGCCACCTAGGTTAACAAGCTTTTCAGGAGCTAAGGAACATCAATGGGATGCAGAGTCTCAGCTAAAAAATGGCAGGGAAATTTCAGGAATGAATTTGGGAATGAGTTAGGAATTTTTGGTGACAAACCGAATCAAGCTTAGAAACATGCATTATAAAACACTGTCTTTTAATTCACTGAGTAAAATTCATACTTGAGCTTGACTTGATGACAATTTGACAATGAGCTTTTTCTTCTTTTTTTACTGAAGTACAGTTGACTTCCAATACTATGTTAGTTTCAGGTGTACTACATAGTAATTCAACAATTACAGGCATTACTCTGTCACTGTATCACGTTATCATAATACTCACTATATTCTTTATGTTGACACCAAGTTTTTTAATGAAGAAATAAGTAAACACCCCACTAGATTAACCCCATTTAAAAAAAAATGCACATGTGATCAAATCCTGAATTCAGAGAAATTTAATCCTACCAGGAAATTAAAATAAAAGCAATTTGGTATTTGGACTGATCAATTTCCAAAATATTAAGAATACACATATATTTTAATATATCTTAAAGGAACTATGTTTATAACCTTAACATAAAAGAGCTCCTACAAATCAGTATGAAAACAGGTGAATACTTATTGGGGAAAAAGGGACAGGGGAGACAAAGGACACAAACCAATTCACCAAAGATTAAAAAGTTTAAAAATTATCTTATTTGTAATCATAGAAATACAAAATGTAAGAGTGATAATAATCAATGTGTTAATAGTAAGCCAGAGAAGTAAGCTCTCTAATGTAGTAGGTCGGATTATAATTGGCACAAACTTTCAGGAAGACAATACATGACAATACATATCGAAAACCGTAACACTCTGCAGTTTGTGTATTGAATTTAATAGCTCTTAACAGAAAAATGGGTAACTTTAATGTTTCAGAAAAAGGAGCTCATTAAATAAATTTTACAGATTTACACAGCCATTTCAAAATATTTTACAGTAGCATTTCTACAAAACGTGGGGGGGGGGAAGGAGGAAAGTGGTAGAAAATATGTTCTACTTGTTAATGGCAGTTTGATAGTCACAGGATTAAAAAAAAAAGCTAGATGTCTTTACTAACATGTTAGCGCATGTATTGTAAACTCCCAAATCTATTTAAGAACTCTTAATTCATGGGGCACTGGTGATTCAGTACGTTAAGCATCTGACTCTTGATTTTGGCTCAGATCATGATCTCAGGGTTGTGAGATCAAGCCCCACTTTGGGCTCCACACCTAAGGTGTAGCTTGCTTAAGATTCTCTCTCTCCCTCTGTCCTTCTTCCCAACCCCTCTCTCCCTTAAAAAAACAAAAAAAAGAAAAGAAAAGAAAAAAAGAATAAGAGCTCTTAATTCACATCACATTCATTAACATCTCCTTGGAATGAGAAACAATATTATAGAAAAATATTTAATAACAGGGCGCCTGGCTGGCTCAGTCGGTTAAGCATCTGCCTTCAGCTCAAGTCATGATCCCAGGGAGTCTGCTTCCCTCTCTCCCTCTACCCCTTCCTCCCCTGCTCATGCTTTCTCTCTCTCAAATAAATAAATAAAATCTTAAAAAAAAAAAAATTTATAACAAAGACAAATGTTAACCACATACTATTAATTTCTGAAAAACCAAATATACACAATGAGATTCCATCCTATGATACACTTTCATTACCTTTTCTAACAAGAAAAAAAAATTAATGAAAAGATAAAAGGAAAATTAAACACAAAATGTCTAATTAAGGGGCACCTGAGTGGCTCAGCTGATTAACCATCTGCCTTTGGCTCAGGTCATGATCCCAGGACCGTGGGATAGAGCCCCACATCAGGCTCTCGGCTCAGCGGAAAGCCTGCTTCTCCCTCACCTTCTGCCCCTCCCCCAGCTTGAGCTCTCTGTCAAATAAATAAATAAAATCTTTAAAGAAAGAAAGAGAGAGAGAGAGAAAGAGAAGGAAGGAAGGAAGGAAGGAAGGAAGGAAGGAAGGAAGGAAGGAAGGAAGGAAATGTCTAATTAAGGAGCATGTGGGCCAGAAAAACCTAACACTGCTAGAAAACCAGTCACCTGATTTTTCTATAAAATATCAGTGTGTGCTAGAAAGTATTTAGAAATTTTTTAAATAAATGATTCAAACAAAGGCACAACTAAGGCTGCTTGCATACCATCAAAGGGTCACTGAAAAATCCTAAAAGTAATCACACCCTAAAAATGATTAAGAACTGCTACAACAACTTTTATTAAAAACAGTAAAAAAGCTAGTTTTAAAGCTCATAACATGACCCAGGTACTGTAAGAGCTTTCACAGATTATTTTTTAATCCTGAAAAGTCAAAATGTTTTGCAGTTTAATTTCTGTAATTCTTTTATAATATTCAAACCCAATAACAAGTAATTTTTTAGTACAAAATATTAATAAAAATAAGACAGTCTATTCATAATAGTATTCCAAACACTTACATGTCTTCAGGCATCCAATGAAGCAAAAGTTTTATCTTTCCAGAATCCTCTTTTCTCTTAGCTATTACCTAGTAGTGATACAAAAGAGATCATGAAAATGATTTATAGAACATTATTTTAATATATCAATAAAAAGCACTTTTGATCCTAATCAAGAATTTTTAAGTCTTCATATCCTGGACCACATATTACCACAATATTTTGTTCTGACCTTGGAGAAGCTTCGCCTTTGATAATGTATTTTCACAAAAGACAGAGGAAAAAGGAGTTGAAGAAGTTTTGCACTGACAAATACTAGCACCATATTAATTTTATTAAGGGAATGAAAATTCTATTTATTTTAGTATCTATTAACGTCTGAAAAGTAGCTAGACTGCCAACCAAAAATCTGTATTGGTTGGAATATTTTTAAAGAACAAATAAAAGAGTAAAGAAAAAATAACAGCTGAAATGGGAAAAGTCTTTAATTTATGACTAAGATATTTGTTGTTTTTCTATTTGCTGGTTGGTCTGTGTTATTTTAAATGAAACTTTAGCCAGTCAGTGTTTAGGTTCAGTTATAAGGAATCAAAGTTAAATGGTGGATCAACCTGAATAAAAAGACCTACATAATACAAAATGTAAAAAAGGCAACGTACTTGTCATTCATTACCAGATTCTGAAAATTAAGGAAATGCTTAAATAATTGACCAAAACTGTATTTTATAACTCTTACAACTTCCTTATTAACAAAATTAGCACTTTAGTGTTCTCGTAGTCTAAATTTCCATTATTTTTACCAAGTTTAAGCTGCAAACAGCCACCTCAAAATATACTAGAAGTAAGTAAAAACAGCACTTTATACGAAAATAAAATACCTTCTATTCCCATTTTTTAAAAACCAACAGTTAACTACTCTAATTCTAGATTTGGCAATGAGATTAATTTAAGAGCCCAAAGATGGATCTGAAAATGCTGAAATAAAATACCTCTACAAAAAAATAAGACATGAAAACAATGCAAACCAACCAAGCACAGCAAGCCAACTGACTGGTAACTAGGATTCTGCTGACCTCTTCTGGAGAAGGCTCGAAAGAAAATGTTTCAATTAAACAAGTAAGACAAATTAGGCCAACTGCACAGTATGTACCTCATACATACTTTTCTGCAAACTGTTGCATTATCAGTATGGTTGGTTATTTCCTATAATTGCTTATCTGACTTCTAAGAAACTTAAATTTGCAGTTAGTATTGGGATAGTCTGCCTACTGAAAGAAGTGATTTTAACACATTCCACCTCCATCAAAACCTTCCTAGTCATGGAACTAGGGAGGTCCACTGAACCCCTTTCTTATCTGTTGAGTCCAGTGAAGTACGTTTTCCTGCACTGATGTCTCTTCCTTCCACTTTCCTCAGGAAAAAGCACTCCTCAGATTATACTCTACCTTGTGGCTCTTCCCCAGTTCAAGGCATTCATGCCTCCTGATGTGACTTGGGGATGCAAATCACTCCTATTTGCTAGTTTCTTATTGTATGGCAAACATAAACCTCTCAGATATTTTCTACAGCGAAAAAATGTATTTTCACGTTCACAATTTTGACGCAGTGAATTTAAAAAATTTTTTTTTCCAGACTCCTAATATCACCACTGTTTTTAGTTCCTTCATTTTTTTGAACATTATCTATTCCTCCCATGGTGAACCTAAGGATTTCATCACAAGAAGCTACCTTAATGAGAAAGCATGTGAACGTTGGTGCTTCATTTTTTAAAACACAACCTTATTCACCATCATCACCATTATTACTTAACATGTCGAGATACTTGCTCATTACTAAACCATTATTTCATCAGATCTATTGCCCTGTAAAGTCAGTGATAAGCCCCAAACCTCACTCCTTACACTTCTTCTCTATTTATACTTGGTTTCTAGGTGATTGTATCCAGTCTGATTCCTTTAAACACCATTTACATGCTGAAAATGTCCATATTTGTATCTGTAGCCACACCTCTCCTCCAGGCTCAAACTCTTACATCCAACTGGCTAAGTGAAAGAGACAACAGATTCTCTACTGAATGTGTCAAAAATTAAGCTCTTGATATTCTCCTTTCCCCCAATCTGCTCTCCTCAAATCCTCTATTAAATGGCAACTCCATTCTTTTGCCCAGTTGCCCAGGCCAAAAACACCGGAGTCATCTTTTACTTTCACTATCAAACCCGACATATGATCCATCCGTAATTCTGGTCAGTAATACTTTCAAAAGATATCCAGAATCTAACAATTCTTAGCATCTCTACTGTAACCATTCTAGCCTTTCCTCGCCTCAGATACCAGAAAGACTGATCCTCTTTTCCCCATCCTGATCTACATTCTGTTTTCAACACAGAAACCCAAGTGAGCACATTAAAATCCACAGGAGAGGAAAGAGATCAGTGAGTTCTCCAGAGCAGGGGATGGAGAGCAGAGGTAAACTACAAAATTACCTAGAAAACTTTTGAGTGATGGGAATGTTCTATATCTTATCTGTGGCAGCAGTGGTGGTTTCATAGATCAATTGTCAAAACTCATAAAACTGCATACTTTAAAAGGGTGCAGTTTATATTTACTATACCTCAATAAAAATTACGAAAAAAAAATCACATCAGACCATGGCTACTCAAACTTCTTCAACGGCTCCCTATCACACAAAGAATAAAAACCAAACTCTTAGTCCAATAATATTCTCCCCCTATTACTGACTTAACTCCTACTCTCTGCCTTCTCACGTACTTGACATATTTTCAAACATACTTGGCATATTCCTATTTTTCAATTTTATATTTGATTTTCCCTCCAGCTATGATGTTCATCCCCCTAATAACTGAATGGCTCATACCCCCACTTCCTGTAAGTTTTTACAATTTCATTATTTCATCTTGTTTATCATGTCTCTTCTATTAGACATGGTTTACTGTTTTAATGGTTTTGTTCACTGTTGTATCATCAGTACACAGTAGGTGCTCAGTATTTAAGTGAATGAACAAATGAGTACTAATGCACACTTTGGGTCTGGTGACCACATCTTACTTACTGACCTTGGAGAAAAAGAACAATTACAGACCTACCAAATCATAAACCTATGTTATCAAACTTCAAAGGAAGATTTCAGAGGTGCCTGGTGCTCAGTCAATTAAGCATCTGCCTTCAGCTCAGGTGATGATCCCAGGGTCCTGGGATCGAGCCCCGTTTTGGGCTCCCTGCTCAGCAGGGAATCTGTTTCTCCCTCTCCTTCTGCCCCTCCACCCACTTATGCTCTCTCTCTCCCGCAAATAAAATAAAATCTTTAAAAACAACAACAAAGGAGGACTTTAACCATTACTGCTGAACAAGCCCCTGATCTTGCTGAATCCCAACAGAATTCCCAGTACAGCCTTTGTACTTTTAACTTTGTCTTCACAAATTCCAATTTTCCTTTCAACTCTTTCATTCTTATTTAGATAAACTGTATTTCCAATGTTTTTTTTTTAATCCAATGTTCTTTAAAAGAGAATAAATACGGTGCACTTTTCCTCAAACCCAAACTCACATCATGTGCTCCAACCTCAGAAAAGGCTCTCTTGCTTTCTATCTAATCTTTACATTTCTTGCCCTTAATTCTGGCGATCATAATCAAAATTGGGAATTTTTCACTGGAAGTATACATAAAAGAAAAAGTGAAAATGTAATGCAATAGAACCTCAATGTTATAGGAGATGGAAAAAACAGATATTCAAACCAGAAGAGAAACCGGTACCAGTATTGATTTTTTTAGGCAGCTCTTTCTACCCACGGGTCCTGTCCTCATGCTTTAATAAAACCACCTTTTTGCACCTAATAATAATAATAATAATAATAATAATAATAATAATTGATCTTCTGTATTTAATTCTTGTGCATTCTGGTTGATATAAAAAATAAAACCTAAATTCAGTATATTTTATATTTCAACAGTCAAAATTAAACAATCTCTTTCTCCAGGGATTCAAATCACCAAGGTCTGGTCTAAAATTTATCTCTACTAACTTACCTATACCAAAATACACCAATTTAAGGATTACTGGATAATAAAATGGCAAGGG
This sequence comes from Ursus maritimus, assembly GCF_017311325.1. Taxonomy (NCBI): domain Eukaryota; kingdom Metazoa; phylum Chordata; class Mammalia; order Carnivora; family Ursidae; genus Ursus; species Ursus maritimus. The sequence continues at coordinate 18,095,940 of NW_024425119.1, read as the reverse complement.
GCATGGGAATAAAGAACAACTCTGTTACCTCCTAGCTAACCAAAAATATTTATTGCTTTTTCAAATTTGACACTTTTCCTATAGTGAACATAGTCAGTTGTTCAATGAATATACAAACTGTCTACTATGTATCAAGACACAATTACAGAAATTTGGGGTATGTCAGTAGAACAAATAAAAGCTCCCTCCTTCACAAATCTTTAATTTAATGGCCATTATCTTATTTCTGTTTAATTCCAACTTCAGATGTGTTTTGGGGGGTGAGGGAGGAGCATGTAAGCACTTAGGGCTATGAGTTAAAAAGAATCTAATATTCTAATTTTACAAATGAGGAAACCAGAAAAGACACCTAGTTTAAGGTTACATACAGCCTGACCTTCAAATGCCTACAAGCCCAAATGTCACCCCAATATTCCTAAATATCTCAAATTAAAGGCTAAAATACTCAATTTAATCATCAAAATGTTGAACTGTGGGAAATACAGTTGATTCTTGAACAATGCAGAGGTTAGGGCTGCCAACCACCCACGCTACTGAAAATGCACATAACTTAAAACAGCCCACTGTTTATCAGAAGCCTTCTCGACAACATAAACAGTCGATTAACATATATTTTATACATTATATGTATTATATACCATATTCTTACAATAAAGTAAACTAGAAGAAAATCATAAGGAAGAAAAATACATTTACAGTACTTCACTGTATTTATTGAAAAATCTGTTAAGTGGACCTGTGCAGTTCAAACCCATGCTGCTTAAGAGTTAACTGTATTTGCTTTATAACCAACAATACATGTAATTTTTAAAGATAGAGCAGAACTTTTTGTGATTTTGTTAAAATATATTTTCTTAGATTTTGAGTTTAGAAATATGATTGTGAAAGTCAAAATACATGTTGTTGCAAACCTACATAGATAATTAAAAAAAACAGTAACAAATACTTACAGTACTATGAAAAACAACACTGTGTCCCTTCCCTAAACTTTCTATATGAGCTGAGAGGTTAAAGCATATGGCTCGATGTCTTATCGCATCCAGTGTTTGTGCATCGAAGAAATCATGTGGTCGTGCTAAAAGTCAATACAAAAAGGTAAAGAATATTTAGAAAAATGTAACAACTTGCCAAGCAGTCAAATAGTCCATTTTCCACAAAAATATGTAATAAGTAAGAAGGATTGAAACAATTAACATAAGAATTTTGCTTTCAGAACTTGGGGTCTAGCTGACAAGAAGGATACACAAAAGCGGACTTCCAACTACTGAGTGAATGTGGGTTAACTGTGCCCACTGGTGTACGAGGTTCTAACCTTAGGCCTTACGATTCCACAGTGCAGCTACCATCTTTTCCGTATAATTTCGTATTTTACTTCAATACCTCTCCTGAGCACCAGTCCTGTATTTTCAACAATATGATGAGTATCTCATCTATCACTGAGATCTAATTCATCACAGCCAAACACATAAAATACAGGTCATGAATATTCTATGTTAACATGTAATCAAAAATTTTCCATATTTGGGGTACCTGCCTGGCTCAGCTGGGAGGAGCACAGGACTCTTGACCTCAGGACTGTGAGTTTAAGCCCCATGTTGGGTATAGAGAGTACTTAAATAAATTAAAAAAAAAATTTTCCCCCAAATTTGACAAACCTGTAATATTATTTTAGAGTTTCTGACAAGAATTTTCTTGATTATAAATAACTCTTCTGGGGCGCCTCAGTGGTGCAGATGGTTGAACATCCAACTTGGTTTTGGCTCAGGCCCTGATCTCAGTGTCCTGAGATGGAGCCCCAAGTCTGCTGGGATTCGCTCTCCCTCTCCCTCTACCCCTCCCATGGTGCTCTCTCTCTCTCTCAGATAAATAAATAAATATTTAAAGGAAAAAAAAAAAACCTCTAACAATAATCTAAGAAAATTATAAATACAGTTTTCAGCATCAATGAGTCTGCCAAAATTCTTTCTAACTCCCAACTCCCCCAGTTATAAGCTGTGTGACTTCACGTAAACTGCCGAATCTACTTAGCCTGCTTCCTTATGTGTGAAATGGAGCTATAGACAATGATTAAGTAAAACAAATGCATATGAAAAATGCCTTAAATCACAAAGCAGTTTATATTAATAAGTTTATACTACTTTTTAAAATAAGCTCACAAACCTGGAGTAAGCAATCTCTTAATAATAACAAAACTATACACTGAAGATTTAATTTGGTAAGAAAATTTTTTAAATTTCTATTTTCATTCCACTAGTATTATTATAATTTTTTTATATCCTATTTTTATTACTAATAAGAATGTTGCTCAAAATAAGGAAAATGAATTTCTAATTTTATAATTGTGGAGCTTACTAATACATGAACATTTTCAAGATCATCTGGAATTAAATTAAATTTTATTGACAATAAATGAAATGGCATGATTTCCTAGTACAGCATATTCTGAATTACGTGTATGCTGATTTACCACACTATTCTGATTTAACTACTATGTGAAGTGGATTTGCCTCTTACTAATCATGGAGTTCTCAGAACATCTCCACAAATCCACCAGAGCTTTTGTGGGAAATGTTTTCACCAGTTGGCACACTCAATAATGTAAGCTAAATAGCTATTTTTTCATTGGACTTTTCTTCAAAAGGAAATAAAGTATCAAGTAATAAACTAGCAGAACCCACAAGACGAGGAATGCAACAGTAAATCAGAAAAAAATATTTGACGTTTATGGGACAAAAAAAAAAAAAAATCAAAAGGAAAAATAAATCCCCTTCCTATTAGATTTGTGGCTACTGGAGGGGAAAAAAAAAGTGTACTCTACTCTGTCCATGCTCTCCAAATATGCTTTTTTCTGAGCAGGATAAGCACTGGGAGAAAACAGAGAAACTAGAACAATAGTCTCCAAAGCAGGTCTGTGTCATGATCCATTAGGATAAGGGAAGAAAATACTATCACTACTTTTGTTTTTCATCTTGATGTTTTTCAATATACCCTTCTTGATAAGTGCTTTATAATGTATCAGCAGCATTACCTGTGTGCGCTATATAAGCATACATGTTGGGACTGGGTGCCCAAGAATTTTCTTTTTAACTGATGAGCCATACAGTCAAAAACCTTTGGAGACCATAAAAATACAAACTCCACTTTCCTGTGGTTCAAAATTATACATATTACCTGATTTCTTTTTGCCCTTTTGGTACAGTATTATGGGTATCTCCCCAAGAATGGTATTATGGCCATGTAAAAGAATATCTTTATTCTTAGGAGTTGCATTCTTGTATGTTGGAATCAGGACAAAAAATGTATGTATGTAAGGGAGACAAAGCAAATGTGACACATTCTCTAAATGAAAGATATACAAGTATTTACTGTACTATTCTTTCTACTTTACTTCCAAGTATGTCAAAATAGAAAAGCTTTAAAATAAATTTTAAAAATTCTATCAAACAGAAAATGACTTAAGCTACAGTTCTACTATTTGTTAATGTACTTTTCACCTAGTTAAGTGAAAATGACCTCTCTGAATTATATGAGAAAGGTACTAGCAAAGTGATCATTTTAGTACACTGCCCCAGACATGTATATTTTTAAGGAAGGAACAGATTGCAATGGCAGTAGCTCTGCCATTCAAATCACAGCACTTAATAGTGGCTGCTCATAGTGAAAGATCTTGGATCTTTTAAAGTTTATATATTCAGGATTATCCTCATTCTCCCCCATAAACAGGAAACAAAAAGGTTTTTTTCACCCATCACAAACCTCCTTTCCCACCACTCTCCCTACATAGCCCATTTTATTAGTTAATATTAGAAAAAACATTCTCAAAAGAGGCCATAGACTTAAGCAGACACCAGTCCCTCCATTTCTAAGTGAGGACTGGATATTGAACCGAACCGTTCTCTTTAAGAGAACTAGCAAACTGTATAGATATTACCAAGCAAATAATGTGAAAAAGTCAGTAAGTTTAAATGATTACTATGTATACACTGAGAAGAAAATAATGAGGCTATTAAGTGGAATAGGTGGGAAAGTTATTCTCAGTTTTGAATACCATAATATATATTTAGCAATTTTCTGTGTGTGATTGCAAGCTACCCAAATCAATACTCAAGTAAAATGAAGAGATGTCATTTGTTTTTATAAATGGAAGGCAAAAGGAAAATGGATCCATAACCTAAATTCAATAGCCAACTTTGGAAAAATACACATTTATTTCAATAAGCAACTTAAGAGTTTAGAAAAGTTTGTCACCTATGATTTGTTCATTTGTCCACTGTAGCTTTGTAGTAACAAAAAAACGTTAACATTTTAGAGACAAACCTTCTCATCTGGATTAGTGTCTGGAATCTCTTCTATACTCTAATCAAATCCCAAGAGAAAGGAGGGTACGGTGCAATCTACTTTTTTCTTTCTAGTTCACCCTTGCAGTGGACTCCCTTTCAATGACAGCTGCAGTCATATTTCTTCATTTAGTACGTATTTAATTAGCCAGCTGACACTAAGAACCAGGGGCAATGCTAGGCTCTGGAGGTTCTAAGTCAAATTCCTGCTCCCCGCATTTATAAGCCTTATCATCTTGTGTTCTATTCTAAATATTAAGGATACATTTCATAATCTGGTAACTAAACACATAACATAGGTGTTAAAATAGACTGAGGTACTGAGACACATGCTGCAAATAGTTTTTGCTATTCACACATACCGCTTTGGAGCAAACTAGTTACTTTTACTTCATTATTACCTTTAACATGTTCAAATTTTCTAAAATACCACACTGCCATATTTTAAATTTTCTTATTTTAAAACAGAATCAAAGGAGCCCTCAAAATTATATACAGATTTTATATTCTAAGGCCGCATATACTTACCCTCCCTTAACTACTAGGATAAAACATACATCACAATGAACTCTCACACTGATACCCAAGGGATCCTATCTGTTTATTACTATTAACAAAAATACACAAGCAGAGTTAAATAACAGTAAAACCTGACTGCATGAATGCCCAAGATATAAACAAAAGCTATCTAATATACATACAGATTTTTAGTGAAACACTTACGTAATGAGCGTCGTCTTTTGTTCTTTAATTTTCTCCTTTTGTTCATCCCAGCTTTAGAAGGAGATTCTTCTTTGGCCTTTGGCTGGCTAGAAACTTTTGAGGAGTTCTGCTGACTGAAGTGTGTGGGTACATGGCGAGCTAGCCCTCCCTGAGAAGCAAAGCTGGCATTGCAGCCACCAACAACACACTAAATAAAAATAAAAAAGGATGTCAGGGATGCCATGTAGGGCACAAGGATAATATGAATGAGTGAATACTTTGTACTTTTGGAAGTAAATCAGTAACACTATAGAACTATTCCAGATAGGAATTATGAGAGACCACTACATCCTTTCTTTTTATAAGTTGCCCAAAATAATACACAGGAAGCAGTGGCAGAGCTGGAAAAGAAAACTCTATAGTTTCACAACTCTCCAGTTTACTGCTCTTGCGCTATACAGAATACAAAAACAGTGAGATATTCTTCCCAGAAAAATTGGGTTTTCAATTAATCACTTTCCTAAGAGAAACAGTAAGTTGTGTCTTTTTAAGATTTTATGTATCTATCTGTCTGTCTGTCTATCTATCTATCTATCTGAGAGCAAGAGAGAGGGAGAAGCAGGCTCCCCGCTGAGCAAGGAGCCGGATGTGGGACTCAATCCCAGGACCCTGGGATCATGACCTGAGCCAAAGACAGACGTTCAACCGACTGAGCCACCCATGTGTCCCAGTAAGTTGTTTTTAAATCAAAGAATTAGATATCCTGGGGTGCCTGGGTGGCTCAGTTGGTAGTGGCTCATGATCTTATGGGTAGTGGGATCAAGATCTATGTCAGCTCCACGCTCAGCGAGGAGTCCGCTTGGGATTCTCTCTCTCGCTCTCCCTCTCCTGCCCCCCCCACACGCTCACTCTCTCTAAAATAAATAAATAAAATAAATAAATAAAGCTTAGGGAAAAAAAAAAAGAATTAGATATCCTAACAATTACTTAGGACTCCTAGATTTTTTAAATTATTTTTATCTTAATGATATATACTACTTCAAGACCTTCAGCAGCCTCCCTACTGTTCTACACTGTTATGACAGATACGGAAGATATACAATGATACCGACTTTTAAACTACTAGATCCAGCTGCTCAGAGAAGACTTATGCCCAGGGTTGGTCGTATGCAACTCTCTATAAGTTCCATTAAATACTGCCTCTTCAGCCTTCTACACTTGCCAGATTGAGAAAACAAAAGGTCAACTACCCAAGTCACCTGGCAGAGCTGTTACTCCCATAAAGAATGCAGAATGTTTGAATATCACTAAAATTATAATACACAAATTAACTATAGTACAAGCATGTGACTTCTAACAAATAAATGTTACTAATTAAAACAACACCATTTTCAAAATGATCCCCAAACAGCAAAATCCACGGCTGGATTTCTGGTGGCTTTTCTAGTAGTACCTCATCCAATTTACTTAGTTTCTGACAACCAACCTCCAAGCATGCAAATCTGTCATGTTGAATACCAAATAAATCCATCACATTAGTCCTAGATGCTTCAACTTATATTAGAGTTTATCTAGATAATACCACAAAAACTCTATGTTTCCAGGCTCTTTCTTTCAATGCAGGCACCTTTACCATTTTAAACTTCTAAAAACACAATACAACTCTGTTAGCAGAGATCATACCTTTATTCACAAAGTCCCTCTAAATCTACCCAACTTTAAAAAAGTTCATCTTCCTTTGAGGATATCCTAACACTTTCACTGCTTATCTAGTTACTTATCCAAATTCATCCTTTCTCCATGCACTCAGAAGGCAAGAACATACTTTTATGAATATATACATGTACATATATACATGTATGTGTGTATACATATCCAGAGGCACCTTATGAATCATAGCTATTTCTAAATAAATCTGAAGAACTAAACTACTTACAGATTCTGATAAAACTGATGCTGGCTGAAACATTTCACAGCTAGCTCCTTATACAGTGCCATTCATAATTAGTCTATTTATTTTGATAGACAAGAGACTTTTTATGGGCTCTAAGGGTACTCAGCATTACTAATAAAAATCTTTGCCCACTCTAAGGTGCACACTAAGAGGCAGAGGAATGAGTCAAGGTTATGATTCAAGGTTTTCAAACATTTATCTATTCTATGTACTATTTAAGATGCTAAGTATAAGGATAAATACTTATACTTAAGTTCCCACCCTTAAAGAGCTTACATGTGGTCAGCAGACTTATGAAATGACAACTTCAAGGAACTACATTCAGGGGTAAGGGACAGAAAGGTATCGGAACCCTGAAGAGGAGCAATCAGCCATATCCAGTCCTTTAAAATTAATATTTCATTTAATTCTTACAATGACCCTATCAGTAGTGTGGCCCTCAGAGAGCCTGCATCAAGAATGTTCAACTACAGATTCTGACAATGAGAAGTTTAGAATCTAATGGTTACTGAATTCTCAGAATTTAAAACTTTACTACGTATATTTTGAGTGCCAAGAAAAAACGCTTTAAAAAATTTCCATCTCCTATAGATTACCAACTGAATGACACTGTCCACTACAAAAGCCACTAGCCAAATGTTGCTACTTAACACTTTAAGACTACTGTGACCAAGAAACAAAACATTAATTTTATTTAATTAACTGAGGTGAAATTCATATAACATGCCATTTTAAACTGTACAATTCAGTGGTCTTTAGTGCATTCACAATGTTGTATAACCATCAGCTAGCTAGCTCCACATCCTTGTCAACACTTGTTATTTTCAGTTTATTTTATTAAAATCATCCTAGTTGAGTACGAAGTAATAACTCATTATGGTTTTTATTTGTGTTTCCTTAATAACCGTTTAATTAAAAAAAAAAGTAATGTCTTTTACTATAACAATAAGACCAGCCCTTCCATTTTAATTTTCAATTGAATACCTGATACTCAATTTCACTATTGAAAAACTTTTAAGTGTATTTGGAAGAGTTTGGTAAGTGAATCTACCTCTCCAACTGCAAATTTTGTGAGATCTAAATAAAGATAAAATGTTTAGCATCTGAATTGAGAATGCTTAAGTAGAATTACCCTAATGGGTTAGTTTCACACTGTCCAATACATTTTAGGCATTGGACACACACAGTTAGTGAACTCTTGAAATGTGGCTATTCCAAACTGAAAAGAATTCTAAGTATAAAATACACACTGGGGGCGCCTGGGTGGCTTGTCGGTTAAGTATTTGCCTTCAGCTCAGGTCAGGATCCCGGGGTCCTGGGATCAACTCCCTGCTCAGCGGGAAGTCTGCTTCTCCCTCTCCCTTTGCCCCTCCCCCTAGCTTGTGCGCACCCGCACTTCTGTGTGCTCTCGCGCTCTCTCTCTCAAATAAATAAAATCTTTTTTAAAAAATAAAATAATAAAATACACAATGAATTTTGAAGATTTGGTACCCAGAAAAGCAAAAAATTTCATTAACTTTGTACACTGCTAACATGTTGAAATAATAATATAATGGATTAGATCAAAGATACTGTTTAAACTCTTTTCATTTCATTTTAATGAAGCACTGAAAAATTTTAAATGATACATTTGCTTCACACATATTTCTATTATACAATACCACCACAGAATAAAGCCATACGGTATTTATTTTTCTCACTTTTCAATTTTAGAAGATATCATCCCTGTATTTCCTAACACCTATTTAAAAACACACATTGTCCTTTGTGGCCCTTGTGTCAGATGATTTAAGGAATACAATAAAATAAGACAATCTTTGCCCTGGAATTCCCAGTTTAATATTAGTTATTCAAACAAATGTGTTGAAAAATTCCGTATTTCAAATTTTAGTATAGCTACCTGACTACAATTAAGGCAGAGATGACAGTTCAGATTCAAGTCCTCAGGTTTAAATTCAGAAGGACTTTGTGATATAACTCCACCCAGGAATACCCTTAATTGTAAGAGTCCCAGTACGCTAGCAGATTCATTTTATCCCAGGATCCTTCAATACTGCAACGAATAGGCCCTGATAGCATCTAGAACTGAATAAATATCACAAGTGTATTTTAATCAGTGATGCTTCAATGTTCTGGAAATTAATAACGAGAATTCTAATACAAAAGTTTTATCTTTGATTTTAATCATTCATCCATCAAGAATCATTAACAAATCTAAAAAAGAAAACACAAAAGTACAATGAGAATTCAGAATGAGAGAAGTACTTAAAAAAAAAAAAACAAAAAAATTTTTTTTAACATTTCACTTAAATACAAATTCTTTTACCCTAGAAAATAATTTTAAGCATCATCTAATGAATATTCCACTCATTAGGTATATATCACAGAGAACAAGGTGAGAGACATTTGAGCTATTGCCTCAAATGGCCTTTCATTTCTCTCAACGTGAACATCTCATGGTGCTAAGTGTGATTTTAATGTTCAAATAGTCATGTCTTCACCAACACATACAATGACCCCTGAATTCAAGCCACCACTTTGTTCTCATTTCAACAATCAGGGAAAAATCTGGTTGCTGGACACCAAATGTTTTAAATGATCTATCTCCCAAATCCACTGAAATACTCTATGTATTGTTGGCTACTGTTGTGGTCAAGTAGCTGTTCTAAAATGTGAAACATGGAATCGCTGGTTTTGTTTTTTTCCCTAATGTGTTTGAATGTAGTAATACTGACACTATCTTTGTTAGTACTAAGACTGTCTTATTCATATATTCCCAGAAGTGCTATGAAAATCTAGAAGGGGCTACTGAAACACAACAGAAAACATCAGCTTCACAGAAAATATGGTAGTATTTATTAGCACGTGATCTAAAGAAAAATAAAAATTCCAGATAGAAATGTTGGTTTCTTAGTTGTGACAAATGTACCACAGTAATATGAGGTAACACCCAGGGAAACAAAGTAGGTGAAGGTATATGGATACCCTCTGTACTATCTTTTCTTTGCAACTTACTTTTCTGTAAATCTAAAATTTTTCCAAAATAAAAAACTTTTAAAAATTCCAAGCAGAGGCACTTGGGTGACTAAGTTGGTTAAGCATCTGACTTCGGCTCAGGTCATGATCCCAGGTTCCTGGCATGGAGCCCTGCATCGGGATTCCTGCTCAGCAGGAAGTCTGCTTGTCCCCCTGGCCCTCACCCCCACTCATGCTCATGCTGTCTCTCAAATAAATAAATAAAATCTTAAAAAAAAAATTCCAGGCAGAAAGCACAGACTGTACAGAACATTACAATAAACGTGATCCATTTGAGAACTACAAGTAGTATATAGTATAGCTAGAACATTATAGTAAGGGAATTAATGAGTAAAGCAGGTAAATACCAGATATGAAGACCCTATTATGCATCATGCTAAGAAACACGGATTTTAATTTGGAGAGAGTGAGGAGTTACCATGTATTTAAAACTGAGTGACTAGGGATTCCTCAGTGGCTCAGTCGGTTAAGCGTCTAGCCTCCGGCTCAAGTCACGATCCTGGGGATCCTGGGATTGAGCCCTACAGCAGGCTCCCTCCTTAGCAGGGAGTCTGCTTGTCCCTCTCCCTTTGTCCCTTCCCCCGCTCATGTGCACTCAGCTCTAATAAATAAATAAAATGTTAAAAAACAAAAACAAAAAAAACCCTGAGGGACTAATAGAACCATAGAAGATAAACTGGTGATAAAAGGGTAGGGAGAGAAGTAGTCATATTCAAAATAAACTAAGGGTCAAACTGACAGGATTTGCTAATGCATTTATGCGAGTACAGGAGAAGTTCTTTAAGAGAGGAATCAAGAATGATGCAGGGCTCTTAAAGCCAGAGCCCTTGATGATCTTACTATTTACTGAGTCTACAGTAGAACCATGTCTGAAATTAAAATCCTCAAGATTTCCTACATGTTGAGTTCAAAATACTCTACTAGACATTCAAGCCAAATATTCCATTCTGGAATCCAAAGGGAATATTGTCAGGGCTAGAGATAAACCTCAGAGAGTAATCAGAATAGAAATAGTATTTAAAACCAAAGGACACCTAGGGTGAGAACTTTAAGAAAAGAGAGCACCCTCCAACATTTAGAAGTTAGGTGGAGCAGAAGCCAGCAAAGGTGACTAGACAGAGCAGCCAATGAGTTTGGAAACAGGGGTGGGAAGGACAAAGAACAGGCAAGTGTGGTATCAAGGAGGCCTAGAAAAGAAAGTTTACGTCAATAAAAACAAGATCCCAAATGCAACAAGCACACAGTACACACACCATAGCTCTTTTTCCTTCTATTTTTTTTCCCTTGTCGAAGACCATTGAACTGGTAGTCGCATTTACCATAGCAATGCTATTTAGTACAGGGTACCCCACAAGAGAAATACCTTGTAGAACAGTGGTTCTTAAGCCTAGGTGCACATCCAAGTCACCCAATTTTTTTCATTATAGAAAAATGCCTGGGTGCATGACCCAGATTCTAATTTAATTGGTCACAGATGCAACTCAAGTACAGGATTTGGACACCCAGTGGCACAGTTCATATAATAAAGGAAGAACTATTTGATTCTTACCAGCTTTTTAAATAATGAGATCCCAATCATCCCCCAACAGTGACCAATTAGTTTTTCTTTTGGGGGAAGAAAGGGAATCATTTTTTGTCTTCTAGAATCATGATGAGCACTGTAGTTATTATCCTTATTTGTAGTCAAATATTACCATGTTTGGTAGGCGGGAGCATCCTGAACCCTGGGTGCCAAGGCTAGGGAACATGAGAGCTTCAAATACACAGACACACAAACATACAAAATGTCAAAGACAAATTAAAGAAAGATTCAAAAGATTGGGGAGGCCTGGGTGGCTCAGTTGGTTAAGCAACCACCTTCGGCTCAGTCATGATCAAGTCTCACATCAGGCTCCTTTGTCCAGCAGGGAGCCAGCTTCTCCCTCTGCCTGCCGCTCCCCCTATTTGTGCGCTCTTGCTCTCTCTGACAAATAAATCTTAAAAAAAAAAAAAGACAATCAAAAGGTTCTTACAAAAAAAAAAGATGTATATATGAGGTGATGGATGTGTTAATTTAGATGGAGAAAATCCTTTCACAACTGTATACATATATCAAATCATCATGATGTATAATTTAAATACCTTACAATTTTGTCAATTATACCACAAAAAGCTGGTGGTGGGGGGGAGGGAAGCAAATGATTTAAAAATTATCAGCATTGGAGCTGGCAGGGTGGGCCAGGGCTCAGGCAGAATGAATGAATGAATGAATGAATGAATGAGATTATCAGCATTAACTGCCACTACAAAACAGGTCATAAAGGAATAAGAGAAGGAAACTATTTCATCACCCATCACAGTGAATGATGCAATAAGAGTATCATTCACTATATAACAAATTACCAGACTTAGCCTGTGTGCACAACCATATGGATATCATAGTTTAAGTCTGGTTTGATAAAATTTCTTTTTTCTTTATCAACAATTTAGGCTAGTGTCTTGACTCCAAAACACCTAAAAAGATAGGCTATTTTATGTACCACCCTTGAAAGAAAGTCTGAGTTTTTCAAGCACTACTCCAACACAATGAGAAGTTATTCAAATATGTCAATACTATGAACGGAATCAACCATGATGAGCTATGGAAGACTAGCTGCTGAGGAAAAGTTATAATAAATAAATTAACCCAAGACAAGTAAATGACTATACTATGTTCAAAGTAAACAGAAATAGTGGAGTAAGGGAGAACTATATGTGCAAAGTGAAAGTACATATTAATAAGATTATCTAATAAAAAGTACAACTATGTAATTTCTAACATATACAAATCTACCAAGATAAACCACTGCCTCATTAGCAATAAAGTAAGGAAATCAAAACAATCACCACACACGTTGTATATAACTACTTTTTCTTTTCTTCGGTTAAGTAATATATGTATTTCTAAGCATGGTAGGGTTAAAGCCGCTTAGCTATTTAGAGCTTAACACCAGATAACTAACAAGAATCAAAATTAAAATTGAAAAGGGAAAAAAAAAAAAAGACCAAGAATAGTTTAAAATAGTCCCATACCCTACTACTGTGAACGCATGTAATTTTTTTTCTTTTAAAGATTTTAAGTAATCTCTATTCCCAATGTGGAGCTCCAATTTACAACCCCAAGATCAAGAGTCCCACACCCTCTACTGACTGAGCCAGCCAGGCATCCCAAAACATGTAATGTTTTCTAAACCCTTAATAATTAAAATGTTTCACTACATTTAACAAAATGGCAGCAGCAACTCCCCTTCCTACAAACCCTAAACGTATATATAAGACAGAGGTATACATACATGACGAAGTGAAGATAAGGGTGGGGAAATCTTATCTAGGAATAATCTTTGCACTTTAATTATCAAAGATAAATATTATAAAAACCCTTCACAAAGAAGCTGTATTTTTAGGAGTATGCTGATTTTATAAAACCAAAATTTCATAATGAGCTATAACATGATCAGTTATTTTCATATGATACATATGAAAGCAAATTCCACCTTCATCAAGTGATCTAGGTAACATCATCTATGACAGAACAAATTGTCATCAGGTATCCCTTAAAGTCGTAAACTGAGAATTTTGTTCTATTTTCTCCAAAAATGCATAAACCAAATCTGGTCATTACAAAAACACCAAACAAGCACAAAATGGGGAATATACAAAATAAAAGGTTTATACTCTTCAAAACTATCGGTGACATGACAGAAAAAGGCTGTCAATAGCTAATAGCATCGATGTTAAATTTCTGGGTCTTGATAATTATTCTAAGGTTATGTAAATGAATATCTTTTTTCTTAGGAAATGCACACACTGAAGTATTTAGGGATTCTGTTCCTCTCAAATGTTTTCCAAAAAATGTGCCCGCGTGTGCGTGTGCGTGTGTCTGTAGGTGGGTAGGAAAGGAGAAAGAGGGAGAGATGGGGGTAAGAAGGAAGACAGATGGAGAGACAAATGATGGACGGATAGATGCATATAGAGCAAATGTAGCAAAATGATAGTTGGTGAATCAGGGTTAGGGTATATGGAATTTATACACTCATGTGTGACAGAGAAAATACATGAGATTTTTCCGTCTTCTCTGGAAGTTGAAATTATTTCAAAATTAAGTTTAAAAATTCTGCTTTTCAGAAAAAGCACCATAAAAAAGTCAAGAAAAGCAACGTCAAAATGGGGAAAAAATTTAACTCCTATCACATCAAGGAAATGATGCTTTTCCCTACTTAATAAAGATTAGTAGGTTAACAAGACTTCCATTCTAAAAATACAAAAATCAGGGTGCCTGAGTGGCTCAGTCGGTTAAGCATCTGACTTGATTTTGGTTCAGGTCATGATCTCTGGGTCATGAGATCACGCCCCGCATCAAACTCCACGCTCAGTATAGGGTCTGCTTGGGATTCTCTCTCTCCCTCTGCCTCTCCCCATGCTCATACCCTCTAAATAAGTAAATAAAATCTTTTAAAAAAGAAATAAAAATACAAAAATAATATATGAAAAAGTAATGCAAATATATAAAAATATATTTACACTGTGTTTACACTGCATATATATGTAGAAATATATGGTAATATCAATACACAGAACTTCTTGATGGCAGAACAAACAAAAGCTTATGAGAAATGACAAGCCAGACAAAATATCTATTACATGCAGGAGATATGTACATTTAATATTAGGGTTTATATAAATCAGGAAGAAAAAACCCAATAGAATAAAGGGCAAAGCAACCAAATAATCAATTTAGAGAAAAAAAATAACAATAGCCAGAACATGTAAAGATATTCAAATCTTGCTAGTAATAAAAAAAAAATGTGCTTGGCAAATTGGCAAAGCTAAAACAATGCCAATTAAGAATGTAAATAATTACTGCCAAGCTTCAGAAGACTGGAGAAATAGCACTGTATTATATACACTGATAGCTGTACTATAAATTGGTATGGTTTTCTGGAGGTGGGTTTTAATAATACCTACCAAAAGCAAGCCTGTACATCTACTCTTTGAACTAGTAAAATAGCTTCTAGGAATTTATATTAGCTCCCAAAAGCAGTTTATAAAAATATATTCATAGATTACATTGTTCTTTATATTGGCGATGAGACCAAAAAAGATCCATCAAGAAAGGACTAATTAGGGACGCCCGGGTGGCTCAGTCAGTTAAACGTCTGCCTTCAGCTCAGATCATGATCCCAGGGTCCTGGGATTGAGTCCCGCATCAGGTTCCCTGCTCATCGGGGAGCAGGCTTCTCCCTCCCCCTCTGACTGCCACTGCCCCCCCCCCCGCTCGTGCTCTTTCTCTAACAAACAAACAAATAAATCTTAAGGGGGGGAAAAAAAGAAAGAAGAAAAGACTAATTAAGGGCACCTGGGTGGCTCAGTAGATTAAACCTCCAACTCTTAATTTCAGCTCAGGTCATGATCTCAGGGTCATAAGATCAAGTACCATGTCAGCACCACGGTCTGTGGGGACTCTGCTGGAAATTCTCTCTCTCCCTCTCCCCCCACCCTCTCTCAAACAAACAAATCTTAAAAAAAAAAAAAAAAGAAGAAGAAGAAGGCTGATTTAAATATGCTAAACTATCACATAGGAATAGCATACAACCAGGGGTGCCTGGGTGGCTTAGCTGGTTAAGTGTCTGACTTCAGCTCAGATCATGATCCCAGGGTCCTGAGATGGAGCCCCCATCAGGATCCCTGCTCAGCAGGGGGTCTGCTTCTCCATCTGCCCCTCCCCACCACTCATGCTCTCTCTCAAATAAATAAAAATCTTAAAAAAAAAAAATTACAACCATTAAAAAGTAAGGCATTCATTAACGTGAAACATTGCCCAATTCAGAACTGAAGAAGCGAGCTACCTGTAGGTGCAAAATGATTCAATTTATTTATTTCATACATATGTTAAGAAATCCAATATGTACTAAAGAATAAACAATGGTTTCTATAGATGTTATAGTACCACTATCTTCTTAAAGGTCATTAGTATCAAATTTTTAAAATAGTAGCAGTTAATACATTTATAACATTATTTCCATGTGACAAAGTGGAAGAAGACCAAGACTTTACTAGGAATTAAAAAACTTTGTTGGCTGTGAAATTTCAAAGTCTGTCATAATCAGGCAACATTAGGTCCTATACTAAGCCCTTCCCTTCCCTAGTCTCCATTCCTTTTCTTTATTCAGGCTTCATCCCAAAGAATTAATAACTTTAAATATTTTCAGTAAAGACAGTGTGCATTTTTAAAAATTCATCATCAAGATATTTTATCAATTATCCATACCAAAGCACCAACTACAAAGCAGCCACACTGATACTTTTTTAAGTACCAATACTTTTTTAAGGTACGATAAAACTGAACTCTTTGGTGAATGCCTGAAGCATACTGTAAATATAATGAAAAAGGCCCAAAAATACAATGTAAACTCCATAGGATAATCAAATTCCAGGCTAAGATATAGTAAGAGATAACAACAGTAATCGAAACACAATACACAATACATATATTGCACAGGGGCTGTTCCGTATTATAAATTATTGAGAGGCAGTTACGGACAAAGTCCCTGAATTTATACTGCCTCTGAAATCCTCAATCTACCACTAACTGGCCATGACCTTAGAAAATATTTAATCTCTTCTTACTTCAGTCTCCTCATATCTAAAATGAGAGCAACAGTAATTACTTCAAAGAATATGATAAGAATTAAATTAGTTAAAATAGGTAGTGCAATAAAATATATAGGTAATGTGCAAGGCACAAAACAGCATTATTAAAGCCTTTGCTAATCATGATTTTATCCGAGCGCTATGTTCCCTTTATTCATTACACAACAAATACTAGAACAGTCAATACGAAAAACTTTTGAAACCACTGCTTATACATTTAATTTCTACATAGTCCAAGCTCACCAATCTACAGAAATAGTTCTCAAAATATTTCAAATTGCCACAATAAAGTATCACCTACATATATGAAACTCACTACTCATGGTGCACCTGGGTAGCTCAGTTGTTTAAGTGTCCAACAATTGACTTTGGTTCTGGTCAAGATCTCAGGATTATGGGATGGAGCCCTGTGGCAGGTTCCACGCTCAGTGGGGAGTCTGCTTGAGATTCTCTCTCCTTCTCCCTCTGCCCCTCCCCCACCATGCTCTTGCACACTCTCTCAAATAAATAAATCTTGAAAGAAGGGAGAAAGAAAGAAAGAAAGAAAGAAAGAAAGAAAGAAAGAAAGAAAGAAAGAAAGAAAGAAAGAAAGAGAAAGAAAGAGAAAGAAAGAAAGAGAAAGAAAGAAAAAGAAAGGCTACTCCCTAAATAGTCCACTCATTCTTTTATGCTTCCTTTTCTTTCTCTCAAAAGCACTTAATTCTGTAAGTCAAGTGGTGATAGTTGCAGAACACTACGAATACACTAAAATACTACTGAACTGTACATTTGGTAAACCTTACGGTTTGCAAATTATATTTAAATATATGCCCAAAATGACTTCCCTAACTCTTAGCTTTTCTATAAGACCCTTATTCTCTTTTTCTTAAGATGCTTTTATTTATTTGAAAGAGAGAAAAAGAGAGATAGAGAAAGTACAAGCAGGGAGAGGGGCAAAGGGAGAGGGAGAAGCACGCTCCCACTGAGCAGGGAGCCCGATGCGGGGCTCGCTCCCAGGACCATGGGATCATGACCGGAGCCGAAGGTAGGCACTTAACCAACTGAGCCACCCAGGCGCCCCAACCCTCCTCATCTTCATATACTAAGGGTAGGCAAAAATTTCTTAAACACAACACAAAAAGCACTATTTAAAAAAAAAAAAAGTTGGTAAATTAGATTTCACTGAAATTGAAAACTATTCTTCAAAAGATCCCATTAGGAAACCAAAGACAGGAGTGCCTGGCTGGCTCAGTTGGTGGAGCATGTGACCCTTGATCTTTGGGTTGCGAGTGTGAGCCCCACACTGGGTGCAGAGATTACTTAAAAAAATAAAAAAAAAAAACAAAAAAAGGAAACCAAAGACAGAATGGGAGAATGTATCTGCAATACATATATATGACAAAGAACTTGAATCCAAAATATATAAAAAATATATATAATAAAAGACAAGCCATTTAAAAAAATAACAGGAAAAGGCTTAAATAGGCACTTCCCCAAAACAGGAAATTCAAATAGCCGTAAGCACATGAAAATGTGCTCAACCTCATTTCTCATCAGGGAAGTAAAAATTAAAGCCAAAATGAGATACCACTACAAACCTACCAGAATGGCTAAAATTAAAAGATTGATAATACCAAGATATAGAGCAACTAAAACTCTAAATTCACTGCTGGTGGGAATGTAAAATGATACAACCAATTTGGATAAGAGTTGTAGTTTACAAAGCTAAAAATGCCCTATTCTATGAACCTGGTAATTCCACTCATAGTTAAACAGCCAAGAGAAGTTAAGTTAAATAAAATACTACAGCCAGAACGACTGAAATCATAATACGTGCAGGGGAGAATAGAGGACAGAAAAATAGACTGGGAAGGGAATTATGAAATTCCGTTTTACTGAGAATATTTTTGATCAGGGTGGTGATGATACAGGTGCACACATCACAGGTGCATACACACATATGAAACAATCGTTAAACTGTTCAACACTTAAGTATACTTTAGACACTTTATTGTACAGTAACTAAAAATTTTTTTTCAAAAAAAGAGAATCCCTCAAACATCATCACCTCACAACCTTCTCTCTATAGTTGACTCCAATTTACTTTCTACTACTCCTTCCCAGTCATTATAGTACTTTTAATTGATCCCTAACCCGTTTCCAGAGAACCTTTCATAAGTCACTATTAAATCATTTAAAACATTTCATTATTTATATCTATTTAAATCTGTATACATCTGAAAACATGTTAAGTTCCCTGAGGCCTGGCTTTCTTATTCACCTTGCTTCCAAGGTGCCTAGCACACTGCCATGTACTTGAGATATCAATAAATGTTTTCTGGTTTTAAATGATTCCTATGGGGACGTCTGGGTGGCTCAGCTGGTTAAGCATCTGCCTTCAGCTCAGGTCATGATCCCAGCGTCCTGGGATAGAGTCCCAAATCAGGCTCCTTGCTCAGCAGGGAGCCTGCTTCTCCCTCTACCTGCTGCTCCCCCTGCTTGTACTCTTTCTGTTATATAAATAAATAAAATCTTTTTAAATAAATGATTCCTATGACTTATAGAACAATGTTTCACTAAATCATTCCCCTTAACTTTTGTCTTTTAAAGACAATTTCTTTCCCTCTCTCCAATGGGAATCTTCTAAGTTTCTAAAAAGAGGATTTGGGAGAAAAATGCATCTGACAGGCTTTGAAATGAATCTGCACATCATATCAACTGGCAGCACTGCTGCCCTAAAAAAAAAAAAAAAAGTATGGAAATACACACAATGAGAAAGTAAATGATTCTTCTACTTTAACAATAAGCTCTTAAATTTATTGGCTACACATTGTACAGCTCTGTGAGGTAACTATTCTTACCAACTACATGTTAGATGGGAAGTTTAAAAACTGTTCCAGATCACACACTTCAAGCATCTACCAGGGCCAGAATCTAAGGTATGACCACAGGAAAGACTAGGGTGTTAAACTTATATAAGACCCACATGCCAACAGAAAGCTCAATGAAACCATTTAGTTAAAAAAGAATAAAGAAGGGTGCCTAGATGGCTCAGTCAGTAGAGCATGCAAATCTTGATCTCAGTGTCATGAGTTCAAGGCCCACATTGGGCATAGAGCTTGCTTAAAAAATAAAATAAAATTAAGTTTAAAGATTTAAAAATAAATAAATATTAAAAATAAATTTTAAAAGAAACAAAAAGAAACCCAAACAGTTAAACATATGAAAAGATGTCCAAACTTCCTCATAATGAAAGAAAAGCAAATTCAAACTACATTAGGATGCAATTTCTCATCTATCAGATTGGCAAAAATCCACAAGTTTGACAACACCTTCTTAGCAAGGCTACTGAGAAGGCAGATGCTCTAACAATGATGATGAGGACACAACCCCCAGAGAGGACAATTTGGTAACATTTACCAAAATCACCAATACTTATATAGCCATTGACCCACCCTCTCGTATCATTTTTGGGAATTTTTCCTGGATATATAATTATACATGTACAAAATGACATATGGTCAAAGATTTATCACTGCAGCACTATTTTAAAGGGCCAAAGACTAAAAACAACCCAAGTGTCTATACAAGTTTGGTTAAATAAACTGAAAGAACATTCTCTATGAACAAATACAGAAAGATCTCTAGCATAAAGTAAGTTAAAGAAACAAGGTACACATACAAAGATATTAACAGTGGGGGAAATTTGGTATACAGTATAAGGGAACTCTGTAATCTTTGTAATAGTACTATAAATGTATAAATAAAAAGGTCAGGGGTGCCTGGGTGGCTCAGTCAGTTAAGCGTCTGCCTTTGGCTCGGGTCATGATCCTGGGGTCCTGGGATCGAGCCTCATGTCTGGCTCCCTGTTCAGTGGGGAGCCTGCTTCTCCCTCTCCCTCTGCCCCTCCCCGCCAGTCATGCTCTTCTCCCTCTCTCTCAAATAAATAAATAAAATCTTTAAAATGAAATAAAATAAAAAGATCATTTTAAAAAATAAGGTATAGACAGTATATGGTTTACTAGATTATGTGTAAGAAAGGAGAATGAAACTACGTATTTACCTGCTTACACTTTCATAAAGAAATACGAGAAGAATTCACTAGAAATTAATAGTGATATATATTTGATGAAGAAGGAACAAGAAAAGAAAAAAGGGAGCAAAATTTCTCAATGTAAACTATTATTTTAACTTGTTAAAGATTGTCTTTCCAAAAAAAGCTGAGTAATTTTTAAAAAGCAGCTCCACAAGAATTATTTCCTTCTCTAATGAAACCCAAGGGAAGTTTCTGGCACAGTATTTACATACCAGTAGATTAAGGATTTAACAACTATTAAACTTCTCTGAACACAAACTTTTAACCTCTATGGTATATGTTTTCCATAATTAAAAACCAAAATATTTTGTTTAATTTTTAATGAAGATAAATAGAAAAATGGTTTTTACAGACACTTGCTCCTCATACAATTGCTCAGAACACATCTGACAGTAACTTACAACAAAGCTCAGTAATATGACCTCAAAACTGAGTGAAAACAATCAAATCCCTCAATGTTGTACAATTTCACTTTTTTGTATAATAATCAGTTGTTTGCTAATAAAAAGACTGAAACCTATGACAGTGAGAAAACACAGAGCACAAGGTATTAAAAGTCACCAATTTTAAAGACATGCATTCAAATTGGTCTATTCATTAGCTATTTTGAAGACCTTACGCTCAGTTACTTTTTTCTGTTCTCCAAATTTTAAGAATTGGATTAAATTATCTTTATCTCCATCTATTTTTTAAACTCCATGTAACCACAGGGATATCAAAACAAGTGTTTCTTTTAAACATTTTAAGAAGGGCAAAAGTATGCCCATTAAGAAATACATCAACTAGAAGTTAAAACAACTCACATATGCTTACTTACCTTGAAAGGTTTGTCTCCACTATGTGTCAGCATATGCCTCTGTAACCAACTCTGACTGGTTGACGGAGTGTTATATACTTTACAACCTTTCCATAAGCAAACAAATACCTGTTAAAAGAAGAGCCATAATAATTTTCATCACTTATTTCAACAGTTTTATTCCTCGTAAATTCAAATGAACATGTTGCAAGTCTTTAACTGACAAAAAGAGCCATTAATGTATGAATCAATCAAAATGCTTAAACTTTTTGAATTTCCAGTATGAAAGGCATGGCTTTAACTTTTCCCCTCAAGGCTGCTGTCCAATTCCTTCAATGGGGACTGACAAACCAATCCCAAGGTGTCATTGAGAAGGAAATATATTTCCTAAGGAACCAGGACTACACACCATTATTTTGATATTTACTACATGAGGGAAAAGCATGTATTAATTATAAATATCAGGAAAATATAAAGGTATAAAGAACAATGAAAATAAATCAAAATAATCAAATATTAATTTTTGAAGATGAACTTCAAAAAATAAGCAATTAAATTAGCAAATGAAAAATTTCTGCTCTTGATTCCTTATTCTTACATGCATACTAATTCTTATTTTTACAATGTTCTATTCATTAAAAAATATTTCCAATTATCTTGATTATGAAGCAAAACCTAATACAAAATGTTAAATTAATACAGTTGCAAAAGCAATGGGCATGAACTGCTCTATCATCATTGACAGATCCACATTCTTGGATTCACATAACTGAGTATAACTGGGTTTGAAAAGTATGAATCTAACAACTAACAATCTAATCTTTATCATCTTCCTACTAATGAGGTATCAGTTTTCTAACATTCTATTTCCATCAAACTGAACATTGAAAACTGTCCCCCAACATCAGTGAAAGTATGAATCCACGGTAATCATAACCTTCAAAGAGTCATTTATAGGCTCTGCTCTTTTCTAAGGTAAGAGCAATTATAAATAGAGCAACATTTCGAAGACTTTAATGTACTACATGTAGAACAGAATAAACTTATACACAGAACTGAAGAAACAATCATTCAACAGTTTAAAATAAACTATTTTTTAAAGCCTAGAAAAATCAACAGTCTACAATAAATGAATTTTTACGGAAAACCAAAACCATTTTATATCAGATAGGTCTAACAAGGCAATACTGCTTTTGCTATTTGACACAACTGTTATCACATATCCCGATTCCTGTACAGATTGGCTAATTTCTTTTAGTTAAAGAAATCATAACATTT
Organism: Ursus maritimus; assembly: GCF_017311325.1. Classification (NCBI taxonomy): domain Eukaryota; kingdom Metazoa; phylum Chordata; class Mammalia; order Carnivora; family Ursidae; genus Ursus; species Ursus maritimus. The sequence continues at coordinate 18,073,093 of NW_024425119.1, read as the reverse complement.
CCTCCTTCATACTTCAAATCCCTGACCCTAGTGTATGTTTATAAAATGATTCCTGAAGTTCCAAGAATTAAAAGCTACTTTGTAAATGAAAGCAAAAAAAAAAAAAAAAAAAGTTCTTAAAACTACACATATTATGTTGTGGAAATTAATTTAATAATGTTTAATAATCACATGCAGATGATTAGTGCTATCTATCAATTTCCTGACTCAAGACTACTAGATTCTAAGTCTTAAATATTCAATTTAAGCTATAAACAGGAATCAGAGGTTGGTTTAAAATTCTCTCACAAGCCATACCACATAAAGAAAAATGCCTTAAAGCAAGTAATTGGAAACAAAATTACATCATTTATGTAATAATTTTTATAACAGTGAAGAATTCTGCTGTCTTAGCTCTTAAGTAACCACTGTGCTGAGTTACTCTCAAAGAAACAATTAAGGTAAATACTTAAAAACTGCCCCTACCTAACATTAGCCAACCACTGCATTTGAGAGCAACAGCAATCTCTGATTTCTAATTTTTTCCCCTAGGAAGAAACATGAATATGGAGACAATGGCAGACTGTAATTCCACCAGATAATAGCCTTCACTATGTGTAGGTATGGTCTAGACTCTAAATGGAATAATGTCTAGTAACATTATTAGAGCAACACCTTCAGGTTCAAAGAAAACCATAACCTTCAACATAACAAATTTTATAGGAAATGAAGTAAGTGTAAAGAGACCAAAGCTAACTATGTTTAGCTATAACAGGGTGAAATATTTGGAAAATAATTCCTGGGGGCGGGGGTAGGGGAAGAGGAAACACTAAAGTTGCACAAAGACAAAAGAGGCACCAGAACTCCACACCAAGGATCCATAAAAACCACAAAACTATTTAAAAGCTGAATTTCTTTTCCTAATCTATGGTAGGAAGACACTTTGATTTAAAAAAAAAAAAAAGTTCAAAATCTGACAAAAGGGTCTTTCTTCAAACTTGGGAGTTTTTAGATGCACAGTATGTGAAAAATGTTTTCATACCCAATTTTCAGAAACTTTCTCATTGTAAAAATTAACCCTGAAAACCAACCAAACACCACAGGAATCCAATCCAAATGTGAAAGGAATTATTCAAGAATAAAATCTGTCATGGTTCCTCTATAGTATCTTAAAATGAATTAAGATCTAGCTATATTGATTAGAATACTGAGGTACAGAGTTTCGTAGTGTAGTCTCTCATGATAGATTTATATAAGGCTTATTATTACATGTAACAGAAATAGGGGCGCCTGGGTGGCTCAGCTGGTTAAGCATCCGACTCTGATTTTGGCTCAGGTCATGATCTCAGGGTGGTAAGATTGAGCCCTGGGGTCCGGCTCTGCGCTCAGCATGGAGTCTGCTTGAGAGATTCTCTCCCCCTTCCCTCTGCCCCTCCCCCTGCTTGTGCTCTTTCTCTCAAATAAATAAAATCTTAAAAAAAAAAAAGTAATAGAAATAGCACAAAAGTAAATGACCTGAATTCTACCCAGTTTTCACACTTTGCAGTGATATGCTGGAAGAATACTTATCTAAACCTCTATTTCCTTTCTCATCAACACTGTGAGCACACATTTGCTAACTCCAAAATACAATGAAAATGCAAGATTATATATTATATATTTTCTCAGAAGGACTATTTAACAGAAAAATTGGGTTTATATTAGACACTGGCGGTCCCTTCTCAAAATAATGGCCACCAAATTTTTTTGCCAGACTGTCTTAAAAAAAAAAAAACAAAAACCACACAGTTATTAAAAGAATATTTCTGGACTACCAAAGAATCTTCAAATTTATAATGACCTAACCTAAAAGATACAGAGGTCTAAAATTTCAATGTTACAGGGAGGTTTGGGCTTTCTGTCGATAAGTCCTCTGGAAAAACTTCCTCATTACTGTCAGAATAGGTCAATTTTACCTTAGGGGAACTCCTCCAAAATGCCCCAAATGAAAAAGATTGGTACAAACCTGGGAACCAAGGGTAGTGTAACTCTCCTTCACTTTCATCAATTTATTTGACCAAATGGACCAGGGTATTTTTCTGTCTGTATTCCTGGCTTACACCTTTGACAGCTTGTGTGACAGTATAAAGATACATGCACTTAAACCTATCTGGTAACATTTCACACTTGAAAGTGTACAAATGAATCCAACAAAATTTTAAGTAAACTGTAAAATCTACTGCAAAAGAATACAATGCAACATGACAATCTAAGTATGCATAAAGAAAATTCAGTTAGTAAGGTAAATTACAATCAGCCAAGTATATTCTGGGTAGAGCCAGTAGGCAATATAATTTATATGCAGGGGTGGGGAAAGGAACTGGTTTACCAAGGAATTAGATTCCTTTTGCAGTAAAATGATACAAAAAGATTATAGATAAAGCAAAAGATACACCATCTAAAGTCAGGAAGGGGTTGGATGATTTCATGGATCCCTTAAGCTTTAATATTTCTTAGAAAAAACCCAGCTCACCCTTTTACAAAATGTGAACAAACAGAAGAGAAACAAAGTACTTTTTACCTGTAATTTTGTCTCAAATCAGTTTGCTCTTCCAAGATCTAAAATGACAGCTATAATTTTGTATCCTATTATTTTTAGCCACATTAAATGAACACTTTCAATTTTCTGTTCAAAGATATTTAATAAAACAGAGGGCAAAAATATTTAATAGAATACTCAAATTACAAGAATTAAGTATTTCTCCTTTATTACAAAAGACATGACCAATTTCATGTTGTGTTCAGGAGATACCAGATGGGCAATCAAAACTCAAAGTGACCTCCTAATGATTTCACTTCCTAATAGCATTCCAATTTAACACTGAGTGCCTACAAATGTCATTTTATATAGCATATAAAGGTAACGGACCTCATTCAAGTCTCTGAATATCATCCCTCCCCCCCAAATTTCCCTTGGACCCTCGGCCCTCAAACACCGAAGAACATATACAAAAATGAACTTAATAAAATGACAACATGTACAATAGCTCCTGCATCAAGAAACAAACAGATTTACTTTCAGGCAACTGCTTTTAAAGTGAGAAATAGTTAAAACAGAAAGAAAAGAACACTAATAGATATTACTGAAATCCTACAAGACGAAGTTTCCCACCTACCAAGACTTCAGTGTATATTAATAGGCACTGGATTTTGAAATTTGATTAGTAAAATAGCTCAGTCTAGTTTTTGAAATCCAGTCATGCATGAAGTATGGACCCAAGAACACAACTCTACTATGCCTAACAAAAAAAGGTCAACTTTTTTTTTTTTTTGGCTTCTTTGTTTTTATATTTTTAAATAGGAGCAAACACTTTCATAAGTAATAAGGTACGTTTGGGATGCTGGAGTGGCACGGTTGGTTAAGTGTCTGACTCTTGGTTTTGGCTCAGGTAGTGATCTCAGGGTCGTGAGATCGAGTCCATCAGCAGGCTCTGGGCTCAGCATTTAAATGGTTAGTTTAGCTTTTGAAATAGAAGAATCTACCCACTATGATATATGAAAAGGTCAGGAAAAGCTAAAGTCTACCCAATTTCAGCCTCTATATATAATTACAGTCCATGTGACATGGCAACATAAAAAAGCTTAAAGGGGTGGAAAGAAGTTTCTAAACTGTAACATGATGGTTTTATTTTCCCAGGGTGACAATTAGAACGGGATGAAAAAAAGAACAGGAATTAATATAGTATTTAGACCTTGCTAACTTACTGCTCCAATAAAACTGTCATCTTTTAATAATTAGAAGCATTAAATCCTCTAGAGGTACCAATTTTTTCCTCATTTGTTTCTGTTCCATCAAGACAGTTTAACACCAGGTAGAAAGAAGAGAAAAAAGAAATCTAAAAAAATAAAATTGTCATGAAAATCAGCTGTTTTCCACATACACAAGATATCTAGAACAGTCAAAGTTATGAAGACAGAAAGTAGAATCGTGGTTACTAGGTGTTGGGGAAAGGGAGGATTAGGGAGTTATTGCTGAATGGGTACAGATTTCAGTTTTGAGAAACTAAAACAATTCTAGAGATGGATAGTGATGATAGTTGTACAACGATGTGAATGTACTTAATGCCACTGAACTGTATGCTTAAAAACAGTTATAATTATTTTTTAAAGGTCCCTTCAAAGAGGCCATTAAAAAAAAAAAATGTCCAAACCAACACCCACTCTATTTTAAGTACAAAACCAGATCAAGATTTCCTGTTACATAGTTGTGTATAGTTTTCAAAGTTTCATTCATACTTTCATTCTGAAAGCTTAGTCTATGTACCAATGACTGGTATGTAAAAAATAATTTGTATTTTCTCCTTTCCTCTGATTCTTTAACATTTGTAGTTCAGCAATTAATGTCCTTCAAAGATGAGGCCTCCTTTCTGTGGTCAAAACAGCATTAATCTTAAAATTAGCCAGACAATCTTACAATAAGGTAATTTTATGAATAAGCATCCAATAAATGACATGGGGGCAGGCAAGTTCATTTCAGCAATTTTATACTAACAGAAATATCAAGACTTCATGCCTAGCTCTTTGATATCAATTAAGTAAATATAGCTGCAGTGATTACATGATACATTCAGTCTGCACCTCCATTTTTTCTACAGATCCTTAAAGGGCTAAAAACTCTCATAAGATTGTGTACCAACTCTTCAACATGTAGGATCCAACATTTAGAAATGTGAAATTCTCCCACACCTACTAAGAAGCCCAGTAATCTACATAGTTCATGAGTCTATATGTAATTACTAAGTCGAGTAACTAAAAAAGCATCATCATACCATGGCTCAAAAGCCTACCTTAGTGATATATATCAAGGGACATCAAGCACTGGCTCACAAAAGCCAACTCTGTAATAACTAGGAAACCAACCTGGTTGATAGTTCGCACTAAAAATCTGAAATATGTGAGAAGGGAAAAAAGACTATGACAAAAGTAACCTAACCACTGAGCTGGGTTAGAAGGTGAAAATACCATATGATGGGCAAAGTTCATTAATATACCATCTGATGTCAAAATCAAATCTAATAAGACAAATCTTTACTTATCAAATATAAGTAATTAAAAGATTGTTGAGACATTACAACATATTGTGACAATGGCAAAGATTTCTTAAAAGAAATTTCAATGCACAAATACCACCAGTTAAAATGTTAGAGATGCTTATATGGTTGCATGCTTTTTTTGGAAAAAGATGAATAATTCAACCTAAATACCAATGCAACCTTGGAAATAGTTACCCACTCACTTAAACCATAATGATCTTAACCATTTTAATATCAGTATTATCTCAATAGTGGTGGCAGGCTAATAGGAAATTATGTGACCTAAAGATTATCTGTACTTACAATGTGACATTTATTTCTGGAAAATGCACTAAAGTGTGGTAACTATTCAAGACAAACCTGGTAAGGTTGAAAAAAATTATAAGTAACATTATAATACTTTGATCCATTACACTTTGACTCACCTAATTTACTCAGCTTCACCATCCAATAAAAATTATATAAACTGACACAATTAAATGTATTCCTAAAAGGGCATAGGTCAATACTCACTAATCGTAACTTTCTATCTAAGCCAGCTCTGTTAAGATCTGGGAAAAGATGATCAGTTCTCATTCACAAGTAAGAGTGCAAGCTGTCATTTAACAGAACTCTATATATTAATCCTGGTACCAACAGTCTCTCCAGTTAATTTCAGCATCGGGGATAATTTAGGACCATTCTAACAAAAGAAATCCTAGACAGTGCCAACTCCTAAATGTCCTCAACTCAAAACATCAGAAACTTGGAATAGGCTGCATTCATTTATTATATTCCCACTATATTTTAGAAAGTCTAATATTACCACTATATTTTAGAAAATTGAATTTCTTCCTACTGTATTTTAGAAAGTCTAATTTCTTCTAAAGGCAAATTAAAATCCAACACATAATATATTCTCTATTTGATTCCATCAAGTATGTGGGAAATAAACAAAAGAAAAAAATTGTGAAAAAAATAAAGCCTTTGTAAAAACAATCCCAAATTACTTTGAGAAAAAAAGCCTAACTAGCAATTATAAATTAATAAAACTAATGAAAACAGGGAGTGAAAAAAAGAAATGACAAAACCAACCCCTCCTCGCTGACCATCTACATGTATGGAACGGATGTGATCTGCCAGATCTGGACTAGAGTTGAAGCAAGCCTGGCACTGGTCCCAACAACAATTATAGGCAATATTTTTGCTTGAAGAAGTAGTGCTTCCTTGTCCATTCATCATTGCTGGAGTTGAACGCCCACTGGAAATTGTGCTGTCTACATCCATTATAGTACTGCTTATGCTACAAAAGAAGAAAAAAGGCTGTGTTATTCCTAGAAATTCACTAACATGAATATGATCTTATAAATACTTAATTACTACTTGACATTCTGCTCCATACAAAGCATACTAACCATATTTTCTATTAGAAAACAACACTGCTTTGAAACTATTTAGTTGGCAATAAAGTGCAAATCAAGGCAAAAAATGCTAGTACCTCAAAACCAGATACAGGATAATTTAAGCAACTTCTGGCAGACATGAACTCCCCAATACTATAACTTACAGAAAACAAACCAAGCACACACACACACACACACACACACACACACACAGCTCAACACATTTCATCCCTTCCATAGTTCTAAGAAGCATAATAAAGTGGGGCGCCTGGGTGGCGCAGCCGTTAAGCGTCTGCCTTCAGCTCAGGGCGTGATCCCAGCATTCTGGGATCGAGCCCCACATCAGGCTTCTCTGCTGGGAGTCTGCTTCTTCCTTTCCCACTCCCCCTACTTGTGTTCCCTCTCTCACTGGCTGTCTCTGTCAATTAAATAAAGTCTTTAAAAAAAAAAAAGCATAATAAAGTAACAAGAGTAACAGTTTCCAGCTATAAATTGAGAATCAAGAGTGTCTTTACAGTTCCACAAATCACCTGTTAATCCAAAATCTTTTCCTTTATTCACTAATCTGAGGATACAACTGCTTGACACTGCCTACCTCTCTCCATCTCAAAGAAGTTTGGGAAATTGTGCTGTCCTTTCCCTTCTAAATAAAAAAGCAGGGAGCCCTGGGTAGCTCAGTCGGTCAAGTGTCTGCCTTCCGCTCAGGTCATGATCCCAGAGTCCTGGGATGGGAGTCCCGCATCAGGCTCCTTGCTCAGCAGGGAGCCTGCCTCTCCCTCTGCCTGCCGTTCCCCCTGCCTGTGCTCTGACAAATAAATAAAATCTTTAAAAAAATAAATAAATAAGAAGAGCAAAAACTGGGTACAATAAAAGTTTCCCTGATTTTACTGAAGTCCAAATAAAATGTCTTTTCCTGTCCCTTAATTTTTTTAAACTAATCTCAATCCACAAAAAAGGACTGAAAAGCCAATCAATCAATTCTTTTTACTTCTTATTTACTAAACAAAGTATAACATATTACTAACCCTTTTATTACAAAAATCACATACTAGTAGAAATAAAAGTAATAGAAGTAATTCTGAATGCCCAAAATTTCATATCTTAATAAAACGTAACACACTTTTGCCTTCCTTTTAAAAGCAATCAATTTAGGGGCACCTGGCTGGCTCAGTCAACAGAATATGTGACTCGACCTCAGGGCTGTAGGTTCCAGCCCCACCTTGGGTATAGAGATTAATTAAAAGTAAAAGCTTTAGGAATGCCTGGGTGGCTCAGCTGGTTAAGCATCTGCCTTCGGCTCAGGTCATGATCCCAGAGTCCTGGGATTAAGCCCTGCATTGGGCTCCCTGCCCAGCGGGGAGCCTGCTTCTCCCTCTCCCGCTCCCCCTGCTTCTGCGTGTGCATGCTCTGTTAAATAAATAAAATCTTTAAAAAAAAATCTTTAGAGGTGCCTGGGTGGCTCAGTCAGTTAAAATTCAACTTGGCTGAGGTCATGATCTCAGGGCTATGAGATCAAGCACCACAGCAGGCTTCACACTAGGCAGAGCCTGCTTGAGGTTCTCTCCTTCTCTCTCTGCCCCTCCCCTCGTGCTCGCTCTCTCTCTCTCTCTAAAAAAATAAATAAATAGAAATAAAATATTTTTTTTAAGTTAAAAGCAATTCGTTAAAAAAAATTTTTTTTAGTATCTTCCTAATACAGAAACTACAGAGAAGTAGCTTCAACCACAGAGGGGTCAACAGTAAGAACGTCTGCAGGCTAAAATCCATCAAAAGCTATGTATCTGCTTACAATTTAAGTAATAAAAATTATGAAAATTATATTAACTTTTATGGGGTATGCTTTCCTACTCCCAAGTCTTTATTACAGAAAATTTCAAAGACACAGAAAAATGTATATAAATCTGAACTTCACAATTTACACTTTGTCCTATCTGCTGTATGTAATCTGTTTTTCTCAATCATCTGCAAGTTGCAAACACGATACTTCAACCATAATTATTTCAGCACATACCTTCTAAAAATAAGAACATTCACCCATAACCACAACCTTATTTGCTCATATGTAAAAGTCAAAATAAATTTAAACTTATTAAGTAAGCTTTTTGTTTTGTTTTGTTTTTCCCTCCCCCCCTTATTAAGCAAGCTTAACAATGATTTGTGTCTAACATCCTATGTACCCATTTAAAAAAACTAGCAAAAATGTTTTTGTAGGATGCTTCAGACATGAAAAATGTCTCAGATTTCCCTTTAAAGAATATTCATGTAAGTTCATCTGGCTATCTACCAATCAATATATATGTGCTAAATTTAAACTCTAAAACTTCATTCTAAAACTTTGTAATCTTGGGGCACCTGGCTTGCTCAATCAGTAGAGCATGTAACTCTTAATCTCAGGGTTTTAAATTCCAGCCCCACACTGGGTGTAGAGATTAGTTTTTGTCTCCTTTGTAATCTCTATTATACTCTCAAATGCAAATCAGCTCTTGAATACCTGAACATTTATTCCCCTTTTTTCTTTTTTGCAGGAATAAATTTTGAGTATGGCAGTTTTTCTATACTGAAATGCATATTTTAATTTGAGCCTCAGAAATTTCAGGTTTCATGAGGCCTTTAACCCTGAAATGGTTGGTTACCTATTTTCCTTATTGCTTGTTTCATATATTTTAAAACATTTTAACTATAAAACTCATACTTTTGTAAACCATACTAATTAACTCCAAAGGCAAATAAAATATTAGTAGTTTTAAGTGAACAGCCAACCACACTCAAATTATAAACAATCTTAGGGAAAGAGATAAATCTCAATGACCTATTGTGATACAATCTCTAAGGTACAGCAAAATGCACACACACACACACACACACACACACACACACAGAGAGGCACGCAGGGTAGTAATGCTCTAATTTCCATACCTAGGTCGGGGAGGGAGATAGATATAGACACAGCTATATTCTAAATGCAAAACTTATTTTGAAGGATGCACAAAACACTGTCCATGTTTTTTTGGAGGGAGGAAAAGAGGGTCAGTAGGAGAGAAATTTTCACTATATATACCTTTGTATAATTTTTAATTGCATACCTGTACTGCTTTTATGTAAAAGTCCAAAATTAGTTGAAAATGAAACCAATTTTCTCCTTAAATTGGACAAAGTAAAGGTCAAGAGACTCCTACTTATAATAAATCCAACTGGCAATATACAGTGCTTAATGTACTTTTCCTTATCAATTTTAACATAGAAGGGGAACCTTGTAAGTCCAAATAGCCATACACACTAAACACTGGGCAATCAGTCAATGTGCAATAGCATTCACTTGAAACACAGTACCTCACGTGGCTACAGATCCTCATAAAAAGATGGCATAATGCTGATGTTAAGAGCATGAACTGTGTCTATCATGGGCAACTAAGCTGCAAATGCAGTGGCAAAGGAGGTAAGAGACAGGTCCCAGACCCTAGAAGACTCAAGAGACCTTCATATATGTGCGGCACACCCACAGAGTCTTCCATTCCCTAGCAGGGCCAACTCCTAGGTTCCTCCAACGTCTAGGAAGTGCCCAAATCCTAAGCCTCCAGGCTCCCTTTTGGCCACAAACCCATGCTGGAATCAGTGGTTCTCTCCATTCCTAAGACTGATAAAGGCAACGGTCCTGATGCAGGAGAGCACAGGAGACAAGTTATAGTTAATTTTTATCTTGACAGGATACTGAGCTAGATATAGATGTCATAGAAAAGACTGTCCTCCTCCTTCCTTTAACAGTAAGATATCAAGATGATCTGAACTAGAAGGGGACATTCCTTCCACTTGATCCTGTAATATTCCTAGGATCATACACACACTAAAATTTTTCACTCAGTTAGTTCTCCTTCCTAATGAACACCTAAAGATTCTGTAAAATGTGAACAAAAGCAGCCTAGTATTTGGACGAAAACCGAAGCCAGAAAAAGCACTCTTACTATTCAGAAAATTACAATAATCTAAAGCAGTGCTTCTCAATATTATATGGATTACCTGGAATCTTATTAAATGCAGATACTCTTTTGGTAGATTTGGGGCAGGACCTGAGATATTATATTTTTAGTAAGCATCTACTTGATACTACTGCTACAACAGTGTAAGTAGCAAGACTCCAAAAGAGCTTTTACCATTATTACCCAAGAAATACTGATCAGACTATGTAAGGAAGTGTCTCTCATTGCAAAATGATAAACTAAAGCATACACAAAAACACACTCCCACACGCACACCCTTTGACAACAGACAATCCCTAAGTTTCAAAAAAAAAACACACGTTGTTAGAAATTCAAATGCAGTATTTAGGGAAGGACATGAGACATTTTCAACATAACATTCCCTTTTTCAAACCTCTTTTCCATGGGCCCTTTTCCTGTTGTTAAGAAACTACCTGGCACGGCAGACTTTTCTACCCCAACATCTAAAGTACGTAGATTTTATGAAAATTATTTCCTCTGAGAATTCAAGGGCCAACTCACTCATACATGTAAGAACAGACCCTTCTTTGAGAACTCAAATTACTGTCAAGCAAAACATCTGTGTGGTGGATTATGACCACAGGTGACAGGGTTGCCAACACTGAAAAGTGAAGAGCAGCTTGCTAGATGACAAGATACAGGAAAAGAGGAAGCAATACATGGATGCTACATTATGATTGAGGACAAGACCACAGTCTTCATGTAACAGAATAAAAAAAGTTCACTGATATGGTTTCAGATTCCACATAGCAAACACTGCAAAAAAAAAAAAAATCCCTTGTATCAAACAGCCATACAATTAACTAAAAAGGCTATTAAAATATCCTTCCCTTTACAACTAAATATCTGTATAAGGCCAGACAGTCTTCACATAGTTCAACCAAACAATTCATTGCAACAAACTGAATGGAGAAGTAGATAGGAAAAACTATTTGTTAAGCTAGATATTAAAGACATTAAATCTAAAACAACATCACTCTTTAATTTTTTTTTAACTGGAAAAGTTATTCCACATTAAGAAAATATTGTTTAGGGGTGCCTGGCTGGCTCAGGCAGTACAGCATGCGACTCTCGATCTCAGGATCCTGAGTTCAAGCCCCACACTGGGCAGGGACCCTACTTAAAAAAAGAAAGAAAATACTGTTTGTTACATAAAATTGGTTTATTTTTAAATTAATGTTTCTAAAGTTCTGGTCTTAATTTCTGCTCCTGTAATAATAGTGATAAATATAGGGGCGCCTGGGTGGCGCAGTCGTTAAGCGTCTGCCTTTGGCTCAGGGCGTGATCTCTGCGCTCTGGGATCGAGCCCCACATCAGGCTCCTCTGCTGGAAGCCTGCTTCTCCCTCTCCCACTCCCCCTGCTTGTGTTCCCTCTCTCGCTGGCTGTCTCTGTCAAATAAATAAATAAAATCTTAAAAAAAAATAGTGATAAATACAACCCACACAAAAACTCTTTAATTTTTTCAATAACTTTTTTAATAGCTTCACTGAGATCTAAGTTATATTCCTCAATATTTAAGAAAGCAAAAGGGTTTTTAAAAGCAAAATGTTTGAGAACCACTGTTCTGAAGCAAAGCTTAAATGACTCTCTAAAACAGATTGGAAAGAGTATGTTTCTGAGCTGGAATATTTTTATTTTATTCTGAGTGTAATAGCTCAATTTGAAATTGAAGCCGAGGTCCAATGAGTAGAAGCCTTATCGGGAGTCTTCTTTTCAGTTACCTATGAGGAAATTCATTTGTATTGTGGATTTTCCTTGGTATTTTTGGGTCCTTTTCTTCTCCCTGCTCTTAATTTCTAGGTTACTGAAATGTGTAACTTTATTTTTTTTTAAGATTTTATTTATTTGACAGAGAGCACGAGCATGAGCAGGGGGAACAGCAGGCAGAGGGAGAGGGAGAAACAGGCTCCCTGCTGAGCAGGGAGCCAATGCAAGGCTCCATCCGAGACCCTGGGATCATGACCTGAGCTGAAGGCAGACGCTTAACCAAATGAGCCACCCAGGTGTCCCTGAAATGTCTAAATTTAAAGGAGGGTTGAGAACAGGGGCCTGAAGGTATATGGGTGTATAATCTGAATTCAAGTATAATTTACTCTTGTCACTCAAAACATTTTGAATATCAGAATTTCCTATAAACATGTCATTGATTAGCAAAGTTGCAGATCTGTACTGCAGATCTAATTTAGGCCTCCACATGTCCATTTACATAAAATTAGATCTGCAAATCACACCCTTATGCCTTACCCAATTAAACACCTTCCAAGAAGACTCACAGTTACTTGTTACATGCTCTCCTCTCCTAGGGAGCTGATAACAAATTAAAGGGCTGACATGAAACAATACTAAGAGTTTTACTGCTTAAGTTTGAGGTTCTAGTCACTTTTGCATTTGTGATATAAAGACAATTAAGATCATTAAGTAATGGTATTTTTCAAACAAAATTTCCCTACTATTAATCCCCTTTCATAGCTCTTGATCAGTAGAACTAAGTGTAGTATATGGAGACCGAAAGACAAACTGCCCGTATCTGCAAGTCAAATTTTCAAGACTAAGCAGCCAAAATAGAACACGGAGGGGCACGTGGGTGGCTCAGTTGGTTAAGCATCTGCCTGAGGCTCAGGTCTTGGGATCCAGCCCTGCCGCTGGGCTCCCTGCTCAGCAGGGAGCCTGCTTTTCCCTCTGCCTGCTCCTCCCCCTACTTGTACGCAGGCTCTAACAAATAAACAAACAAAATCTTAAAAAAAAAAAAAAAAAAAAAAAAAAAAAAAAAGAGGCTGAAAACCTCTGGTGAGACTGACAAAAAAAAAAGAATTAAAAAAACCCTACTTCGAATTTAAATTCACTTAAGTTTTACTGTTCTGATTGTATAAATTAATGTAAAATTTTTGAACTTATAAAAAATAAATACTAATAAAATACTATTTTAATATGTCTTAGGCACTGGAGTTCCACACAAAAATTCATTTGGGGAAAAAAATTTCATCCACAACTCAGTCTGTAAATTGTTTTTAGACTGTTTATTTTCTCAACAATAGTCCTCAAAATTGTCAAATTACAAGCTATGAAATGGATAGTACTTTTACATTAAAAGGTTCAAAACAACAAAAACAAAAAACCAGTTAGAAAACATGGAGCTGTATTATATACAAAGTGACAGAGAGGATAAAAAAGTGCCATAAACTTAAAGAATGTAGTAGGAAGGGGCACCTGGCTGGCTCAGTCAGTGGACCATACAACTCTTGATCTGGGGATTATGAATTCAAGCTCCACATTGGGTGCAGAAATTACTTAAAAATAAAATCTTAAAAAAAAAAAAACTACCCACTTCTTTCAGGATCTGGAAGTTACTGATTGAGGTTCCAAAAAAGGACCTCCCTAATCTCTAAAGAATCAAGGCTACTTTATTTTTGTTCTTCAATGAAAACCATATAATCTTTAGAAAGTCTTAGGTTCATAAGCTTCTATCTGACTACTATAAAACAAATATTCTATAATTCTTACTTTAAAAGAATGGAACACATGGGGCGCCTGGGTGGCACAGCGGTTAAGCGTCTGCCTTCGGCTCAGGGCATGATCCCGGCGTTATGGGATCGAGCCCCACATCAGGCTACTCGGCTATGAGCCTGCTTCTTCCTCTCCCACTCCCCCTGCTGTGTTCCCTCTCTCGCTGGCTGTCTCTATCTCTGTCAAATAAATAAATAAAATCTTTTCAAATAAATAAATAAATAAATAAATAAATAAATAAATAAATAAATAAATAAAAGAATGGAACACGGTCCTCCATATGGACTGAAGAAAGTGGCATGAGATAAAGGGAACAAAAATTCTACTGATTTATAAGTTACATTTAACAGGGTCAGAGCAAGCATTATAAATTTACCTTAATTCTAACTGGTAATAGCTTTATATGGAAATAATGTATACTATGTAAAGGTTTCAAGGTATTTATCAAATTGTAGGTAAACAGCATTATATCCACACATCAGGGATTTCTAATCTAATCACAGAACTAGGTAAATTGTTATCTGGCTAACAGGTGATGTTCCTGTTCCTGTGATCTAAGAAATTGTTACTCACTACTAGAATGATTATGTCTCTCCCATGCTTATAATCAAAATTATTAAAGGCTGAAATTCAAAAGAGTGCCAAGCATTTAAGACAAGCCTGTATTCTTGAAAAGTGTGAAGCTGTATACCTGATATTATATGGATAATATGCAACTTTAAGAGTGAAATTCTCCTATTCCTCACCTCCATTTGTTGGAATGGACTATAATTTTGCGCCCTGCTCCTTATTCCAGGCATTGACAATGGGATTGAAAGCCAAAACTAAACCAGTTAAAAGAAACAGGCACTTCAAGAAAATGATGAACTGCCTGCCTGTTAAATTTTATGACTTTCTCTTAAGGAAAAAAAAAAGATCATATAGCTTACTGAATCAAAATTTGCATCACAAAAGGTACTCTATTTAAATCTGAGCTCCTATTCTTTATCACAACAGTTAACACTTACTGAGTTTATTTCCCAAAGATGGCCACACCATATACACTTTCCCACATCCTTTTCTTACGATGCTGGAGGGTCATTATTACCTCCCCCTGAATGTGAACAAATCTGAGACTACTGCAAAAGTGATACTGCAAGACTTACAAGGTGAGATCATAAAACGCAATACTATAGCTTCAGCCTGACTCACTCTTGGGACACACAACTTGGGAAACCAGAACTACCACGTAAAGAAATCTGGCTCCCCTGAAGCCACCATGCTCAAGAGATCTCATGAAAAAACTACACAGAGCTAGAGAGAGATGCCAGGAAGTCTCAGCTGTTTCAGTCTTCTCAGCCCAGACACCACACATATGACAGATAGGTAAGTGGGTAAGTGAGTTTTCTGGTGATTACAGTTCCCCAGCCTTTATACTGTTCTAAACCGACACCAAGTAGAGCAGGAATGATCTAACCCTACCCAGCCCAGCTCAGCTCTTAGATTTGTAAGCAAAATAATTGTTTTAAATCATTAAATGTTGGAGTTGGTTGTCATGTAGCCATAGAAACTGGAAGAATGCTTGACATGTATTAACCCATTTAATGTTTACATCAACCACATAAGATAGGTATAATTAGTATCCTCATCTTAACAAAGGAGACTGAGACACAGATATTATGTGATTGCCCAAAGTCACACAAATACAAAACACTAATGCCAAACAACTCAGTTGCCACATTTATACAAAGGAAAAATGTGAGCAAACCACAGATTTGAGAAATACTGAAATGCAGCCCATCATATGTCAAAATAACAGTTTCAATTGGTGCGCACATACAAAAAGTTATTTGCTTTTGTACATCCATTAACACACACAACACAAAAAATATTTAATATTTACATATAATTTGATTCTTTGAGGCAGATAGTTTTGGTAACAAGATAAACTATTAAATTTGATTTCTGGGGCACCTAGGTGGCTCAGTTGGTTAAATGCCCCACTCTTGATTTTGGCTCAAGTCATGATCTCAGGGTTGTGAGATCGAGCCCCGAATCTGGCTCTGAGCTGGGCACAGAGCCTGCTTAAGATTCTCTCCCTCTCCCTCTGCCCCTCCTCTCTCTCTCAACCCCCCCCCCAATCCTACAAGTCAATTAGCTTCATAAAAAAATTAATTCAAGGTCATAGAAAGCAACACTATCCTCAGGTAGAACTTATCCCAAATTTAGAACTTAAGCCACTAGAACAGATAGGAGCCTAACAGCATCAACATAAATTTCAACTTCAAATATTCATTTGTCTGGGGACAAAGGGGCAGTCACTTTGGTTTTTCTCTATCAAGAACAAATTGTAAATTATGGAATTGGGTTTTAAATGGGATTAAGGAATTTGGATCACATCAGATTTCTGTAAGGCCACCTGGTTTTGCCTTCCAAACTGCTATGGTGCTGTATGCTTTTAGATCTTTAAACTCAGAAGCAATCAGAAAAAATAAGTAAAGGGATGTGTGGGTGGCTCAGTCAGTTAAGTGTCTGCCTTCAGCTCAGGTCATGCTTCCAGGATCCTGGGATCAAGTCCCACATAGGGCTCCTTGCTCAGCAGGGAGTCTGCTTCTCCCTCTGCCAGCCGCTCCCCCTGCTTCAGCTCATAAATAAATAAATAAATAAATAA
Organism: Ursus maritimus; assembly: GCF_017311325.1. Lineage (NCBI taxonomy): Eukaryota > Metazoa > Chordata > Mammalia > Carnivora > Ursidae > Ursus > Ursus maritimus. Next base: position 18,056,510 of record NW_024425119.1, on the reverse strand, counting down.
ATAAATAAATAAATAAATAAATAAAATATAGGTAAAAAAGAAAAAAGTAAAGACAAGTGCTTGTTTTATTACATGCATTATATATGCTCAAGTCAATTTCCCTAAGGCCCTCCCTACTCATCTAAGATGGAAAGAATTCTGCTTCCTTCTAATCTGCTCGATTTGTACTGTGAATCACCTGAAAGACTCATTCAGAGTAAATTCCTAAGCCCAGGTAGTATAGTGCCTTGCACACAGTAAATGCTCACATACTTATAGGGACAAATTTAAGTAGGACTTTTAAGGCAAGTAAAATATATGGCTTTGTCATACTGAGATAATCATAAAAATTAATTGGAGGCACACTAAAAATCATTAGCCAAAACCAAGATATTATTATTACTATTGTTACTGTAATTACAAGCTATTATCACTGTAATTTAAAAAGCTAAAATGGGTTTTTCTAATCAAGAAAAAGACTACTCTCCATCCCTACAATTATTTCTCTGAATAAAAACAAAAGATTCTTTCCCCAAGACCCAGCAGCATTCACTAAATTGGTCAAAAGGGACTTTATGCAAGAATGATGAAATATAGCCTATGGAAAACAAGTAGGCTGCATTCTTACATTACCACTGTGAACATCATTTTAAATTTGCTTCTCATTTCTAGTCTATTGCTCTTTAAGATTACTCCACCCACATTTTTCACGCCGTTTAAGACCAGATCAGCAAGCAATTACCTTCAAAAAGACTGTAATACTAGAAACATTCTATTTCAGTGTAATTACATTATAAGGAGTTACCTTTCCCTTCTTTTTTTTAATCTTTTACCTTCAAAAAGATTTCCAGGAAAATGCTTATATGCAAAGACAGTATGTAAAAAATCTGTTATGAAGACTAACACCCATTTTATAAGAAGCAATCACATTTACTTGATTTTTTTTAGTGTTAAATCATAAAAATGATTTTATCAAATGATTTCAGTACACATATTTCTGGCAAAAAAGCCTACAGGAGTCCTCAACACCTCAACAGACATGTTCAAATGACTGCCAACACGAACGTAAAGCACTAAAAAATCTACTGCTGATTCATCCACTCTTGGTACTTTAACAAATATTTATAAAAAGCAATGACAAAAATTTTATAATTTAGCAATGATATAGTAAATATATTTACTGAGAAATACAAACACCCTTCTAACGTCTCCGTATTTTCTCTAATTAGTAACACTTCACCTTTCTAGAAATTTGAAACATAAATGAAAACCAGAAAGCAAGACAGGGACTTCGAAAAGCATTAAACTTAAAATGCCAATAAAGACTCTCTATTCCCCTGAAGACTGAATAACTACAAACTCAGAAATCAATTTTTATACTTCATAGTCTTAAAAAGGGATCTAGGCTATGTATATTATAATTACCAATGAAAATGAGGCCCAGAAATGTAAATGAATTCAAGCTCCTAAGTTATTCTTTGCAAAAGAGTTGAAATTTAAACTAGCCACTGACTTAATACTATTTTAATTAAACTTCCTCAGTCAAATTTGGTTACAAGAGTCATATGGGCAGTATAGTAACCAGGAGCACTTCCTCGCCTCATTAGTTGTTTGTGAGGATGCAATGAACTGAATTTCATAAAATCCTTCCAATAAGCTCAATAGTCTCACATTCATAAGCAAAGTACGGAATAGTAGTTTTCTTCTAAAATAGTATCTAAATTTATTTTTTGTTGGGAAACAAAATATTAGTTGGGGAAGTCTGCTTTTTAAATTTTTCAAAAATCACGACTTTTTTCAAATACTGTTTCTACATATGCTGTTGAACTGGGAGAGAGGGTACCTGGTGGCTCAGTCATAAAAGCATGAGACTCTTGATCTTGGGGTTGTGAGTCTGAGCACCACGATGGGTGTAGAGATTACTTAAAATAAGTAAACCAACTTAAAGAATTGGGGAAGATATAAGGCACAGAATGGTTCTCCTTCCTGTTTCATACAGTCATGATAGTGAAAAAGAAGAAACATGTATCAGGTACATCCACATTCAGTTGAATTCAACCAATTACTGAGTTCTGAATATAAGCAGTACAATAGGTGAGTACAACTGGTAAGTAATGTAAGTATAAAAATAAGTAGAACCAGATTTTAATTCTTAAAAATGTTATAGCCTAGAAAAGACAAACAAATGGATATTTCAATACAACACCATAAATTATGGTGATTCTTGAACCCAGAAGAACCAATGTAAAGTATCTCTGAGATCCTGGATATAGCAAAGCCATGCTTGCAATATTCTGGGTTATCGAAAGGATAAAACAGAGCATTTGCCAAGTCCACATCAGAATCATCACATTTGAGCTTCAAATTATTTTATATTGTTTAAAACCTCACTTTTAAGAAAAAGAATCAATCTGAAGTTCAGAGAAATGAAATGATTTGCAAGCAGTCTCTAGTAAAGCTGATACTATAATATCAATTACTTATTCTCACCGAAGTTTTCTTTCCACATCTATGTGCATAAGAAGTGGAAGCATAAATGACTCTATGAATTAAATACAGCCCTAGGCCCTTTACATACTCCATCTCATTTAATCACAACACTAAGATATTCTATTTTACAGGTAGGGAAACAACATCTGAGAAGTTAAATTATAATTCCTTCTAAGTTAAGGTTCATGCTCCTTCACTACCCAACTTTTCCTTGAATTATTTTAGTGATGGATGTGTCTGGAAAAATAAGCAAGCTATTGTTCCAATGAAATCCTCAAGAAAAAAAAATTTTACTCAGAAATAATAACATAATATTTTTCTTATAAGCCACTCAGGAAATTAGTTTTTCTTTCCTTTGATTTAATTTCCCAAGCATGACTTTTTCCCCAACTTGTACCCTAGTTCAAGTCTCTTCATTTCACATCTGTACTATTCCTATCACTTCCTAATTGGTCTCCCAGCTCCCAAAATTAACTCTCTACCTTTGCCACGTTTTTCTGTAACACAGGAGTTTCATCATTCATCCAAAACGCACTGAAGAATACCTAAGAGTGCCTGGCTGGCTCGGTCGGTAGAGCATGCAACTCTTGATCTTGGGATTGTAAATTTGAGCCCCACACTGGGTAGAGAGATCACTTAAAAATAAAATCACTGAGCCTGGGTGGCTCAGTTGTTAAGCATCTGTCTTCGGTTCAGGTCATGATCCCAGTGTCCTGGGATCGAGCCCCGCATCAGGCTCCCTACTCGGTGAGCCTGCTTTTCCCTTTCCCTCTGCATGCTCCCCCTGCTTGTGCCCTCTCTCTTTCAAATAAATAAATAAATAAAACAGAATAAGGGGCGCCTGGGTGGCACAGCGGTTAGGCGTCTGCCTTCGGCTCAGGGCGTGATCCCGGCGTTATGGGATCGAGCCCCACGTCGGGCTCCTCTGCTGTGAGCCTGCTTCTTCCTCTCCCACTCCCCCTGCTTGTGTTCCCTCTCTCGCTGGCTGTCTCTATTTCTGTTGAATGAATAAATAAATAAAACCTTAAAAAAAAAAAAAAAAACAGAATAAAATCTTTTAAAAAAAAAACACAAAAGAACACCTAAAATAAGCATCAGGCACTGTGCCAGATGCTGTGAATAGAACAATGATCAAAAGAGACATGATTCCTATTCTCAAGAAGCATAAACTCTAGCAGGAGAGATAAACAGTAAATGACTCAAATTGTAACAAGGGCAATGAAGAACTTGGGAGTGCTAGCATTGTGCCTAACAAAGAAATCAGGGATAGTCTGCCTATGAAAATGTTTGAGGTAAAACCTGAATGTGATTAGGAGTTACAAAGAGAAGTTGGGGAGAGGCAAAAGAAACTGATTCACAAACCTACACTGACAAAATGCCCACATCTGTTATTGGCATGAAAAATCCCACTTTAGCTATTCTTATTTCCCAGTTCCAATGTGGATCCTCTGACCTAGGCAGGAAGTCTCCTGTATATGGTAGGCTCTTTTCTTCCTATATTTCATTTAGGCTTTCTAAAAATTTCTCCTCCAGTCACCTGGATGGCTCAGTAGGTTAATAAGCCTCTGCCATCAGCTCAGGTCATGATCCCACGGTCCCACTCTCTGCTCACAGCAGGGGGGTCTGCTTCTCCCTTTTCCTCTGCCCCTCCTCCCTGCTTGTGTTCTCTCTCTCTCTCAAATAAATAAATCTTTAAAAAAAAAAAAATCTCATCACTCATCTAACCCTTAACTCCAACCCCCTCCCCACAAAAACTTTAACCACTGACTACAATACTTCCCAGTGTTTATTTTAATGTACTGTGCACAAACACTTAACAGAAAAACTAAAAAACAATGGAATCATCTTTTTAGTCTTCTCATTATAAACTAAGTATCTGGGGGCGCCTGGCTGGCTCAGTCTGTAGAGCACTTAACCTCAGGGTAGTGAGCTCAAGCCCCACACTGGGCATGCAGCCTACTTTAAAAAATAAACACTGGGGAGGCACCACCGTATTTCTTTCTTATCACTAGATAGAGCACCATGCTAGCCAACAAAGTAAATGTGCAAAATATGATTTTTTTTAAACATCGATACATCCCTCTGATCTTCTCTGATGCCCAAAATTGTCTATTTAGTTACAAGGCCAATATATCCATGATTTTCACAAATGCAAACTATCAGTCATAAAAATGAACTCAGTATGTTATTAGATCACTGTAAATCCATTACCATTACTAGAAAATATACTCCAAAGATTTTTACTAATAGGTCAGTAGCTTTACTTACATATTAAAAACTATTAAATGGCCTTTTAGGTCAACCACTGAAAATACATATGTGTGTGTGTGTGTGTTAAAGCTGATTAAAACGTAAATTTTGCAATGGAATATTTGGCCTGGCATATCCTTTTGCAAGTTTCTGCAGCACTCATTTACAGATACTTGCCACACACAAATTTAACAGTTGGTCTAATACTTTCTGGCATTCAGAGCTGATATGGCTTCATAACAACGAGATCATTACTAGCTATTTCTAGTTCATTTGTGCAGTTTGCCCACTCGTGAAGTCAGGGGTTTTGTTTTACTCATTGCTCTGTACCCTGCACCTGGAATACTACCCGGCCACAAAAGGAAGGGGTTCTATGTATGCCATAAACATTTAAAATAATCTGTGTGCTGGGACACCGGGGTGGCTCAGTCGGTTAAGCTTCTGTCTTTGGCTCAGGTCATGACCCCAGGATCTTGGGATCGAGTCCTACATCGGGCTCCTTGCTTGGCGGGGAGCCTGCTTTTCCCTCTGCCTGCTGCTCCCCCTGCTTGTGTACACCTCCCCAGCAAATAAATAGATAAAATCTTTAATAAAATAGATTATGTGCCAAATACTCTTCATGTAATCCCCATAACAATCTTACAGGATAGTTAACTATTACTGGCCCCCTTTTGCAGATGAGAAACCTGAATAGTAAAATGGTAAATAACTTAAATAACTGTCCCATAGTCACCCAGTTTAAGTGAGAGCCAGAATTCAAACCACACATTCCGACTCAAATCACAGTCTTAAACCACCGCTCTCCCTACACCTTCTCCCTCTTTAACTTCAAAATTTCCACTTTGATAAAATGTTATGCATTTTTATACAGTAAATGCACTCACGCATTTAATCATTTAGGAGGGGCACCTGCGTGGCTCAGTCCGTTAAGTGTCTGCCTTTTGCCTTTAGCTCAAGTTTATGATCCCAGGTGGGATTGAGCCCAGCATTGGGCTCCCTGCTCTGTGGGGAGCCTGCTTCTCCCTCTCCCCGCTGCTCCCCTCCTGTGCTTTCTCTCACTCTCTCACCCGCTGTCAAATAAATAAATATCTTTTAAAAAACAAACAATGATTTAGGAAAAAAACCCTGTGGTGACTATCCATTTCAGATTTTCCACACTCGAACTCATTTATAAAAATATGTTTACAGAAATTCACAATTTCAGAACTGTCCCAACATTTTTTTTGATAGAATTGTCCACAACCACTTAATAAACATTTATTATGCACCTCTGGATCTCCTCTAAGTTAGCAGATTGTTTTTGTTTTAAGATTTTATTTATTTATTTTGGGGGGGGCACGTGCACGTGAGCAGGGAGAGAGACAGAGGGAAGAGAGAGAAAATCTCAAGCAGACTCCATGCTCAGTGCAGAGCCCCACATAGGGCTGAATCCCACAACCCTGAGATCATGACCTGGGCAGACAGCAGGAGTCAAGAGTCGGATGCTTAACCGACTGAGCCACCCAGACGCCCCTTGTATTTTTTTTTTTTAATGTAAACTCTACTCCCAACATGGGGCTTGAACTCATGAGCCTGAGATCGAGTCATAAGCTCTACCAACTGAGCCAGCCAGGCGCCCCTAAAATTGGTAGTTCTTAACTTAGACCAAACTCTTTTGAAAATCTTATAGCTGCTGACATCCTCTCAGAAAAATCACATAAATTTTGCATAGGATCTCATGGGCTTTATTGGAGCACACTGACCCAGTAACTTTAAACTTACCAATACCAAATACAATGATCCAACCAAAGGCACTAATTCCCGGCCCTCAGTTTATAGTCTCCTTTATATAAATTCAACTGTGGCTATTTCCATTTAATTGTAATAATTAGTTAAGTACTCACCATATCCCAAGGTACTGTGTTTAGATCTAAATGAGCTAAACTGCGCCCGTTCTCAAAATTACCACTGTACAACAAAAAGGATGAAGCATTCAAATAACATAGATTCTTCAGAAAAGCTCATAGGACTCTTAATAGAAATTCGTTTGGTCTTTAGAATACCTTTATGGTAAAACCTAACCCTTTTTCGTAGTTAAGGAACTGAGGCTCCAAGATTTAACTTAAAGTCATAATACAGACAGCAATACAAAGATCTGAATTCAGACTAACTCAGATTACATGCTCTATATACAGCTGCAGAGATATTCTATATCCCACCACCTACAGAATAGAACCATAAGCAGGGAGGGGAAAAAATAAAAAATACGTCTATGGGAATTAAAAGGAAAAAGAAATTAAAGCCAGGACTTACTGTGGCATTTTGACAGGTTTTGAAAGGTGGCCTTAGTGAACAAAATCTGAAGGAATTATTGTGTGACAGGGAATGAATGAAAAGAAAAATAGGAAAAACTCATCTGCTAAAGGAAAACATAGGACGAATTAAAAAGTAAGTATTTTAGGTCATAAAAAGACTTCGTGGCTTCTTCCTTGCTCTTTCAGATCACTTGCTCTGAGGGGAAATAGCTGCTATGTTATGAGGACACACAGATATTGACTTGGTGAGTAAATGAAGCATCATGCCAAGAGCTACAGTAAGTGAGCCATCCTGGAAACACATTTCTAGCCCCAGTCAAATCTTCAGATGACTGCAGTGCTGGCCAACCTTTTCACTGCAACCTCATAAAACCCTGGGCCAGAACCACCCAGCTAAGCCTCTCCACTCCTGACTCTCAGAAACCTCAACCAATAACAAATGTCTGTTTCTTTAAGTTGCTAAATTTGAAAGAAATGTATTACATAACAATAAACAGCTAATACAATTGGCAAGGCGTGAAATTTGACTTTGTTTACATTTAGAGTCAATGCAGTTTTGTGCTAGGAACTAGGGCAAAACCTACACCTTGGAATTAAAAGTCTCACAGCAATATGCAATAGCCCATCTTCCACAATACTCAGTAAAAGTCCAGCACACAGTAAATTCCTGTTTGGTTAGCAAATCAACTTACACACAGGATTCTCTAGCTGACTCAACACAGTAGTCCTAATTTTTCTTCAAAGTAAAATGACCCCCTAGAATCTCTCAATAAATTCAATCCTTAAGTCTGTAGTTTTTTCATGATTTTGTTTTGGGCACAGAGCCATGCCTTCCTTTACTGGGAGTTACAGGTCATCAATGAAAACTGAGACCTACTAAAAGCTTTTTTCCCTAAATTTAATCAAAATAAAAAGGTAGCTAAAAGAATGATTTTAAGAGACTAGGGACAGTTGCTTAAGAGTTGAAGAGGTAACTACATCATCGTGAAGTATGAGCAAAAATTACTTTACATAGAAGTATTGTATTGCCTCAACCATACAGATCCTTAACAAATCTTGATGATAACTTCAGCAAGTAGCCTTCTGGCATTAATACGATTTAGAAATTTAGCCTCCATATTAGATCTTCCCAATCATACTACTAAGAAATTGGGCAATATTAGCCTGTTTTCCCAGCCATCAGAGCAATGTCAGTTACACCTCAGTTTGCAACTGCTAAGACTGGGATTCCAAATTTTGATCCACAAAATGGTAAAGGCCTGTGGCCTTTCTTGATCATTAAGTTTCACACCATATGCCTTTCCCTATCACCACATCCTTACACACGCACTTTTGACATCTGAATTTACCCAGAAAGGCTGATAAAAGTGGCTGAAAGTGGTCTTGGCTTTTCAAAATAAGTCTTGGCTTCTGTTCTAGTTGGGGGGCATGAGGGAGAATATATATATATATATGTATATGTGTATATATATATATATATGTGTGTGTGTGTATGACAACCACAAAAGTAGTTCTTATCAATTCACTTATACAGAAAAGGTAAGAATCTTTCAATGTATAATCTGATTCAATAGCTAGAACTAATTTGAAAACTAAAAAAATTTCAGAAATATTTTAAATTCTAAAATTCTATTTAAAAATTAATTAGTCTCTGAATAAAAAGGTGGTAATTATTTTTTAAAAGGCGGTAATTTTTTAAAAAGCAGTTAACCTTAGATTCGAAGTAGAAGAAAAGCTAGTTTATAGTGGTCTCAAACAGCTAAATATTCCCCTAAAGAAAATAAATTACGTATCAACATAAAGGTTTTCTAACTTTACCAAAATAAACATACTAATACCCTTACTCTGGTTTTGAATAACTTTCTCATGGAGAAAATAATCAATGTTTTTGTACCAAGGGTCATTTATTCATTTTATAAATTAGTCACTTTTCACCACACAACACTTCCAATACATATGTCTGTAAACTGACACCTTGGATCATGAGCTTTAATATCTAAGTCTTTATATTTAAATGTTTCTTAAAAAGAAGCTCTTACAGTTAAAATAATTAAGACATTTAAATTCTAAAGTATGTTAACTCAAAAGTATGATCTAATTTCAAAGTAAAAAAAAAAAAAACTGAATAGGCATTCTAAAAGAAACAGTAAATTCTAATAAAATCATTTTGATAGGAATGCCCCAAGTTTTTTAAAAGCACTTTAAAACCACGACATCCTTCCATCAGTCACAAAAATAAAAGCCTCCTACCATGAAATCAATTTATAAAATCCACATAGATTAGTGTAATCTCAGGACAGTTCATAAGAACTATGAATCCTTTCCAAATTTAAAAGGACTCTTAAAAAAAAAATTAAAGGCAACAAGGGGGCATTTAAGAATGACGATTAATATCACCACATCCAGTTTCACTAGCAAAGCTTTTTCGTACAAGTTAAATCTATTACCCTGAAACAGTAAAATGATTACAATATTTTGTAGTCTCTAATGTTTAAGCGTTAAGAAAAGCAAGTATGTTTGATTATCAAATTTTAACTTTATTTGGACTTGTGGCACTAATATCTTACTCTGAAATATGATGTAGAAATTAGATATTCCAGTGAATATCTTATAAATATGAAATGAAGCCAAAACTCCACTTCCTGAAATATTACTTGACCAACAGTTCATCATCTCCTAAAGGGATGTAGCAGATAGAAATTAACTCAAAAAAAAAAAAATTCTGACACATACAGCTTGTTGTTTAAGGTGAAGTATTCTAACTCTGGTGAAGTGAAAATAACAGGGGGCTTGAGAACCTTTGTTCGGATCCAGCTCTACCACTACTTCCATTCTAGGCTTACTGTTTTGAGTAAGACACTCAACTTGGTTCTTCATCTGTTAAATGGAAGTCAAAATCATTCCTATCTTGCACCAGAGTTGTGAGAATGGGCTAGACATTTAAATTGTGCAGTGCTAAGCGTGTATGTGTGTACCCACACGCGCTAGATAAATGGAAGAACTGTAGTAGATGCTAACTGTATAAACTGATGTCAACTTTCAAATATCTACTGGTACCAATGAAGGAGGATATAATAAAATGATAAATAACATATGCTTCATTGTGTGGTTCACATCAATTTTTAATTGTCTCGCAGATTCTCCTTCCTGATGTGCCTATCTAGTTCAGCACAATTTCTCTAGGGTTTGTACAGTCTATTTTATTAAAAAAGTACATTAAAAACCAATTAATTAAAATACGAAGTTTTCCAAAGTGATCAGAAGTAATGATAATAACAAATGAAACATACTAATGCAATAAATTTTAAAGTCTTGGAAAAAGTTAAGCGCTTTTTTGTCAGTATCCACGTTATTTCTAACAAGCTTTAGAAAAAAAGCTACTAATTTCTTCAGAGATCTTTCCATACATGACTTTAAATACTATCCTCTAAAATCATGACATTCATGCTAAAGCCTTATTATATAAAGATTATAAACCACATGCTATCATGATGTACCTTCCAGACTGTATTTTATTACGATTCCAATTCTTTGATTCCGTAAAATTATTTCAGAGAACATCAATTCATTCTTTTCTACAATAATTTATACGTGTTTTAAACTTTCTCCCAGATTTAATCACACACAAAAGAAGTTATTAAAATCACTTTGAGACTATATTAATGACTACACATGCGGAATTTTAGGAGCACTGATTAAATATAAAAGACCAGTCTTTCCCTTAAGTAGTGAAAAGTGATAGCTGGGGGTCTCTTCCCTGAACAAGGAAGTTCTGTTAAATCCAGGCAAGACCAGCCATGTTGGAAAACACTTGTCAATTATAGTTCTGACAAGTGTTCGCGAACACGGTTGGATGAAGCTAACCTTGTGTACCGAAGTGTGTACATCAAGGCTCTCTTCAGCTCCGCAAGAGGATTTGGGCCTACTTTGAGGGCTGTTTCTGAGTTAGAGCTGTCCGTAGGTCCGTAAAGAGTGCAGAGTCGAGGGGAAAGAGGGCGGGGAAAGGAGAGTTGGGGGGGAATTGGTTTGAGAGTTGGAAGCGGCTATCCGCAACGAGAGGGGCGCGGCGACCAGGAGAGATTTCCGAGTTGAGAGCCTGGGGGAGGGGCCGAAGATTCGGGGAGCAGGGGGATCTCAGCAAAAAGTCCCTTTGGCCCCTCTGAGGGGCACGCGAGTGTAAAAGGTAGAAGGGAAGGGAAAACGCTTCAGTGCACTGACCTGTCCTCCGAGTCCATGCGGCTCAGGGGTTCCCCATCCGACGACATCTCCAAGCTGCCTCGCCGGCCCCCGGAGGTCGCGCTGCTTCCGCCTCCCCCGGTCCCGTAGCCCTCGTCGCCGCCACTAGAGACGACGCTGCTGCTACTGCTGCCGCCCCCGCCGCCGCCCTGGCTGCCCCGCGGTCCCTTGGGCTCCTCCAGGCCCTCCTTGCCGTCCCCATCCCCGCTGCTGCTGCTGGCGGCGCCGGGGCTCAGCGAGCGCGTCTCGTCGCTGCTGCTCCCGCCGCTGCTGCCCACCAGGCTCTCGGCGCTACTCTCCTCCTCGCCCCCGCCGCTGCTGCTGCTCTCGTCCTCCTCCTCCTCGTCCTCTTCTTCGTCCTCGTCCTCCCCGGCCTGGCTGGCGCTCTCGGGGCTCGGCTCCGACATCGTCTCCGCCTCGCCGCCCCCCACTCCGCCGCCGCCGCCGCCGCCCCCACCGCCGCCGCCGTTCAGCAGCAGTGCTGCCACCGCCTCGGCCTCGGCCTCCTCTTCTTCCTCCTCCTCTTCCTCCTCCTCCTCGGGGGGCTCAGCCCGGCCCCTCGCCGCCGGGCCAGGGCTGCCGGGGGGCAGAGGGCTCAGGCGAGAGAGCTCCTCCAGGTCGGCCATGTCGGTGATAGCGGCGGCCATGGCGGCGCCTGCTCCTCCTCCTCCCCGCTGCCGCCTCCCTCTCCTGACTCTAGCTCCCTCGCCCCCTCCCAAACGCCCAAAACTCCGCCGACGCCGCTGCAGAGCAGGAGGAGGGCCCGCGAGCTGCGTCAGCCTGCACACGCGCTACGGAGCCCGCGCGGGGACAGGCACGCGACTGCGCGCACTCACGCGGAGACGGTTGCGCGCCTGCGCGGCGGCACGAGGTAGCGCCTCCCCCAGGCCGCGGATTCCGCGCCCGCGCCCCCACCCGTGTCCCCGCCCGGCCCCCCGCCCTGACCGGCCGAGTGCTCAGAGTTTCCTTGGGGCCTTCCCACGCCTTCCCCGCCTCGCAGCCGGCGGGACACGCAGAACGAAAGCTTGAGTGCTAGCCGGGGATTTTAACAGCCCTCCGAGTTCTCACGATAAAGTCATTCATTCTGGGGATATTTGGGGAGTGTCCCCTGTGTACCGGCAATGAGCCAGGAACCGAACAAGTCCCTGGTCTTCTGAGAGCTTGCAATCTAGGAGGGGAGACGATTAAAATGAAGAAAAATAAATAATAGAATGCAAGGTACTAAATCCATACACGCAGCATAGAGCCACAGGTTTCAGTCCAACCTTCGTTTGAATATCCCAAGAAATGGTTAAGTCAGGCACAGAGCAAACGTGTTTTATGTTCAAGATCTTCAAACTTTTTAGCTCATGAGTCCTCTAAATAACTGTACACCCTTGTGCAGTTTAAAAAGACAGCTACATTTCTTCCAGCTTGTTACCAATGTTTTATAATTGTCACACGTTTAAATACAGCCAATGAACTAAATACCGCAGGGATTTAATACCCACCAATATCCACTTATAAAATACAATTTTTCTTTACACTTGGGCAATTTCCATCCTTCTTTATCTTCTGGAACTCATATTTACATTCCATATCCCTCCAGAATTTTATCCTAATGATAGATTTTATATTTGAACTGTTTTATTGATCATCTTATATCTCCTTGTAATAAAATGAAATAAATTGAAATTTAAGGGTCGTTTTTGAATTTCCTGTGATCATAAAACTCAAAGTCTTACTATTTCAATTGATCAAAACACTTATTTTAAATACTTATATAAGTGGGGCATGTGGGTGGCTCTGTCAGTTAAGCCTCTGACTCTTATTTTCTGCTTAGGTCATGATCCCAGGGTCCTCAGATTGAGCCTCAGGTGGGGCTGTGCGCTCAGCAGGGAGTCTGCTTCAGATTCTTTCTCCCTCTTCCTCTGCACCCCCCGTCCCCCGCCACGTTCACACTCTCCCTCTCTCTGTCTCTCTCTAAAATAACAAATCTTTAAATACTTAAGTATTACACAAAAGTAAAATTTTGTTGGAAATGCATCTTACCAGATGGAACTGCTAGTTCAACCAGTTTTTTGTTTGTTTTTCAAGTAGGCTCCACACTCAGCATGGAGCCTAAGTCAGCCTTGAACTCACCACCCTGAGATCAAGCCCTGAGCTAAAATCAAGTTGGACCTTTAACCAACTGAGCCACCCAGGCACCCCCAGCTAGTTTATTTTACTGGTAGATGAGTATTACTAGAATGAGAACAAGTTCAGCATCAATTCTATTCCAAGTTTTCAATTCCATGGATGTACGCAATGAGGAAACTTGTTCACATAAATAAGTAGATGAAAATGAATGGAGTTTTTAGTAATGCCAATTGATTCTTTGAACTCTTTCCAAATTATATGCCCCCAAAAATCACAGAAAGATCTAACAAAAAAATACTTTTAATGATCTATCAGCTGACAACTCTGATTAGGTTTTCTTTCAACTTTGCGGAAAGCAAGTAACAGAAAACCACCTGACTTCTAAAGGATGTGTTACCTATTCTCATTCACCAGTCAATCGTTCCTTTTTTTGCATCCTGGAGGTCTTTTTTTTTTTTTTTTTAAGATTTTATTTATTTATTTATTTATCAGAGACAGAGAGAGTACAGGCAGGGGGAGCATCAGGCAGAGGGAGAAGCAGGATCCCCACTGAGCAAGGAGCCCTACACAGGACTTGATCCCAGGACCCTGGGATCATGACCCGAGCCAAAGGCAGACGCTTTAACTGAATGAGCCACGCAGGCATCCCCATCTTAGAGATTTTTGCTTCCCCCCACACCCACCCCTAAGATTTGGGATGGGGAAGAATTATGCTTTTGTTTTGTAAAGTAGGGGAAGGGCAACTGGGATCAGAAAGGCTGGAAAGAACTTTACACTCTTACCCCAGAGGCAGATCTTTGGGCAGATCACTTTTAGGGACAGCCACCTAAGGGAAGTGAGAATCTGAGAACTTCTTGCATTAAAACAGTCTCCTGCTCATCCACATCTTGGAAAGTCTTCATAGACCATGAGGATCCAAGTATTATATCCACTGCCTTAGGCCTTTGGACAGCTGTTATATGTTCCATGTGTTGCCTCAAGGGAAAGCAAAAATTGAAAAAATAATAGTATGAGGCATTATGGTTTACAGATACCTTCCCACACATATACCATGCAAATTACTAACCCCAAACATTTCAACCTCAAAGCCACTTTTTGAGATAGACCAGGAATGTATTATCCTGTGTTATAAAGTAAGTACTATCAGGGGCGCCTGGGTGGCGCAGTCGTTAAGTGTCTGCCTTCGGCTCAGGGCGTGATCCCGGCGTTGTGGGATCGAGCCCCACATCAGGCTCCTCCGCTATGAGCCTGCTTCTTCCTCTCCCACTCCCCCTGCTTGTGTTCCCTCTCTCACTGGCTGTCTCTATCTCTGTCAAGTAAATAAATAAAATCTTTAAAAAAAAAAAATTAAAGTAAGTACTATCAGAGAGTTTAACTAAAAAGTATATATTAAGTTCATGTGCCAAGCACAGTATTAAACCCTGGAAATTAGGGTTAACATTTAGCTGAGCTAATCAAGGAAAACATGAAGAACGTAGGATTTGAACAAATTCGTATAATAAGATAAAACTACATTTAAGTTTAATTAATTTGAGCTAAATCTTGAAGAGTGAGTAGAATAGAATTCTGTGTGAGAGGGAATTCTAGGACTGAGAAGTAATAATATGGAAAAGGCATAAAAATTTATTCATGACAGTGTTAATCAACCATGAGAAAGCTAATCTAGAAAACTAAAAAAAGGCTTAAAGATAGATGGCATAAAATCTTGAATAAAAAATTTGGGCTTTGAAAGACAACTGAGATATAAACTAAGATATTTTTTTAAAAGGTGTGATGATGTGATTTAAGTTATTTTTAAGGGTATCTAATGTATAGGAGATAGGAAGAAAAGAGTGAAGAGAGTGAAAGTGAATGGGGACTAAACACGTGGAAGTGGCAGGTATCAAAGCCAGAAGTTCTCTCTCTCCCCCTCTCCTCTGACCCCCACCTCTCCCCCCTCTCCCTTTCTCTCTCTCTCAGCCTGTGTTCAGTTGCAGAGGTCATGACTGTGTATCTCCTAAGAACAAGGCCACTCTCCTCCATAACCACAATGGATAATGACACACTGAAGTGTGTGGCTAGAGGACCGACTTGTGGATGATGGAGTTTTTTCAGGTGGCATCAGGTGAGAGGTGGGATGAAAACATGAGCCCGCAAGAAGCAGGGTCTACCAACCAGTGCACATCCATAAACATCTCCATAAACTGTGACCAATCTGTAGCTAGACAAGTACTGAAATGAGCTTCTGGAAACTTTTATAACACCTTGACAGAGTAATTTTATGCCTCCTGAATCTAATAATAAACAGGGCTTATATTTTTGATGTCATCAGTTTATTCTAGTATTCTGGTAATTCACCTTTCCTGTATTTTGCAAAAGTGCACTGGAAATTAAAAAAAAAAAAACAACTGGTCCTTTACAGATCGAAAATCACTGTTGTAGAGTTCCCTCCTTCCCACTAGGACAGTGTGTGATTCTATGCATAATTAGAAGTTACCTAAGGGGCGCCTGGGTGGCTCAGTTGGTTAAGCGTCTGCCTTCGGCTCAGGGCGTGATCCCAGAGTCCTGGGATCGAGCCCCACATCAGGCTCCTCCGCTGGGAGCCTGCTTCTTCCTCTCCCACTCCCCCTGCCTGTTTTTCCTCTCTTGCTGGCTATCTCTCTCTCTGTCAAATAAATAAATAGAATCTTAAAAAATAATAATAATAAAGTTACCTAATAACACATCACTGCGTAAGAACTATTTGGGAACAGTACTCAAACTCATCGACCACAGTACTAATGGGGGCAGATTAGCAATAATAACTTAAATTTCCCTGGGAGCCTCTGGGGTGGGAGGTCTCTCGTACACTCACACACCCTCCCAGTGCCCCCCTCCCCTGCCTTGCTCTCTTCTAGGCGCTGTAGGCTCCTTACCAGGATCTGTGATACAAGGCAAACAGCCAAAGCCATGGTGTGGCCTGTAGAAATGGAGATCATTATGTGATCTCTTTTAGGGGAACCCCGAAGCAGACTGCTTGTGCCCAATATCTTAGAAGGTTTTCAGTGAAACAGCTCTTTATGTTTTACTCAGAGCTCTGTTTCTCTTAAGAACCCAGACATGCTTTCATGGGCCTAGATTGGCGACAGATTTGAGTAACAGCTACCCCAAGCTGTATTTATTACTCCCCGTCCAATGACTAAGTCTTTCTTATAGAGCTTCTCTGTCTAATTCTCTTCCACTAAAATGAGTTCTGTTCTAGGAAGCAGTCTCAGCCCCCATGTCAGCAGGTTTCTTTCAGGCCTGCCTCACCAGTTTGCCAGACATGCCCAAACATGCTTGAATCCAGCAACAGACCCAGCTGAGATTCAAGCTCAGATTCCTGCTCCAACACACGCGACAGTCTTCTGGAAACAACGTCTCTAAGACATGTAGCTATGGCACACTTTCCACCTTTATTTCAGGTTCCTCATTCCGCGTGTTGAGACAGCCGTAATGAGCAAGATCCGTAGCAGCATGATGACGTCATCCTCTGATAGACTGGGAGTCTAGAGAAAGTATGCATGAAAAGATAGAACATCTTACAGTATAAAGGAATGATATGATCCTAAAGGTGGAAGGAACTAGAAATCTGACGAAAGCGTCCCCAACCCGTGGATTGTCATCCAACCAAAACACAACCAAATAATGACTAAAGTTTTGCATATAGTTTTATGGTGATATGTATGCATACAGATTATAGTTACAATTTGCCAGTGTATCCATTTTGAGACATTACTGCTTTTGGCTGGCAGCTTCCCACAATAAGGAGATCATATACTTGTCTGGTATTTCAGATAGTTCCTCCTTTCGAATATAGTAAAAATGTTTTCCTATAAACTATCAGTGAATGGGTAGGCAAAATATGAAAGGTAAATAACTTAAACACCACATTTTTGTCCTTTCAGGTTATTTTATATCTGACTTGCTAACCAAATAACTTTTGTCAATGTTCAAAATGCTCTCAATTATTAAATTTGAATTTGCTGGCTTAGTTACTGGAGCATACAAGTTACAATACCAGTTAGTTAGTACTTTAGCCATCAAATCTCTACGAAGGCAGGAAAAAATCCAAAGAAAATACGTAATGGGTGAAATACTTAAAAAGTGAATCAGCAGTTTGGATCATTACCTTGGCTTCGCCAAAAAAAAGGCATTCCGCCCCTTTCTTTTCCTGACGAACGTAGGGCATCTATTTTGACCACTAAACTTACTCATATGCTTTTTCCCCCCTGTTCTTCCCGTTTTCCCTTATTTTGTTACTTGTTTTATATCTACTTTGTAGCCCTTTATACATCTTGGTAAATTACCTCAAGTTATTATTTTTTTAAATGAAACTCCACCCCCAACAGGGCGCTTGAACTCAGGACTCCCAAGACCAAGAGTTGTATGTTCACTGACTGAGCCAGCCAGGCATCCCTCAAATTAATTTGTAAAGTGAGGTTTGTCAGGTTATTTTGTTTTTGTGTTTGCAGAACTTGCTGATCCTCCTCCCGCCTCACTCCCCCTGTTGGTATCTGGACCTCCCAGCATCACTTACAGCTAGATTTGTCCATGTTACTGAGTTCTGGCCAATGAGCCATAAGCAGAAGGATGACATCCTCCTAAGGAAAGCCGGTTGCCCTCCCTCCTCTCACTCTTCCATGTCTTGTCCTTGGGCTGGGGCAGAGACTTGAATGAGGGGGTGATTCATGGTATGCAATCATGCATACCCGAACCACACCCCAGGATACCAGAGCCACAGAGAGAAGGGACCTGTGTCTCTAGAGGAGGATGAAGGAATCAAGGACTCATTTTACAATACCGCCCACTCCCTTGGACCAAGAACTCAGATTTTTTTTGTAGTGAGAAAGAAATCCTTTATGTAGTTTGTCTATTGTAAACCAGCCAAATCAATATCCTAATTAATGCAGGTTAAATGAAGAAATAGATAGTGTTCCTAACCACTTCCAGGTTGGTGCTGCCCGATTGGAATCAATTTTGCTCAAATAAACTCTCAATTAAATTTTTGTTTGTTTTAGAGAAGGGGGAAGTGCAGAGAGGAGAGAGGGAGAGACAGAGAGAGAGAGAATCTTAAGCAGGCTCTGTGCCCATTGCAGAGTCTGAGGTGGGGACTCAGTCTCACAACCCTGAGATCATGACCTGAGCCAAAATCAAGAGATGGACACTCAATCAAATGGGCCACCCAGGCACCCCCAAAATTAAAATTTTTTTAAAAAATTGAAAGTAATAGGGGCACTTGACTGGCTGGTTCCGTGGAGCATGGGACTCTTGATCTCAGGGTCTTGAGTTGGAGCCCCAAGTTGGGTATAGAGACCACTAAAAATGAATGAATGAATGAATGAATGAATGAATGAATGAATGAATGAAAGAAAAGTAATAAAATAAACAGGCAAACATGGTTTCTTATTTCCTACAAATCTGAGACCCTCAGGAGTAAGGTCTTCAATTTTCTGCTCCTTTATTTATAAAATCATCTATATCTACACTCATTTTTTTAAGGAAACCTAAGCATGCTACTGTAGCAAACTCTTAGGTGTCCTAAAAAAACGAGAAAAAATGACCATATATGTATGTATGGTGGGGTTCCCCCCTACCTTCCTGGGCACTTGGCTACCTAGCTGGAGACATTTCCCAGCCTCCTCTATGCTCCCTTATATTCAGTTAGCTAACCTAAGCAATATTTGGTCAATCCAAATATTGGATTCTTTCAGGTAGAGAATAGTAGCTACCAAAAAACTGTAAATATAACAAATGTGTAAGCAAGGTGAAATTGCAGCTCTCTTTGTCCTTTTAGGTGCTCTGGTGATACGTTGAATGAAAGATACACTCAAGACAAATACAAAACCATTTTAGTGGCAGGATTCTGTGCCCTGAAGTTACCATTATGGAATCAGAAATCCCAACAGCTCAGCATAGGACAGTTTAGGACAAGTGTCATGAGAGATCTCTAAGATATCAGATAATAAAACAAAACTTGCTGGTCTGCAAATAGAAGGAAAGTCTCCTAACTCTTGTAGACAAGCTTTATATACCTTGAGTAAGTTTAATTTCACCGTTTCTAACATTCATTCTGTTGTTTAACAAATCACTAGCTTCCCCAATACAAAACCCATTTTTAACATTCATTATGCCATTTATTGAGGTTTTATGGAGATCTTGATAGTAAAAAATGTGTTAGGAGGAACCTCTGGAGTATGTCCCTTTCGGATAGAATGCTAGCTAAAGACCACTGACCTGGGATTTTTTTTTTTCTTCGTATACTAGTTGACTCTATAGAACTAAAACTTATACTGTTGGCACATACATGATATCACACAAACCAACTGAAATGCAGTCTTTTAAACTGAATTATGGAAATATTAACAGCTAATGTTAGTTCTATGACTGAATTCTCACCAAGAGAATGTGAACAGAGATAATATGTACGACCTCCACCTAGTTTGTTCTTGACTTCCTTCCCCATGTGCTAGAACAGGGCTGTACCATTGACTCAAATTCAACACGCAGTGATGGAAGCAATAATATGGAAGGAATATGGGTCCCTGAGTGACTGCGCCATGTAGAGCTGCAGGCCAGTCTACACTAACTAGGCTGTTATGTGGTAGAGAAATAAGCTATCTTATTCAAGCTACTGTATTTTTAGGGGTCTCTCTCTTTTTTTTAATGACAACATGAACTTTACTCAAATTAAGAAAACTTAACTTTACATTTTGACCCATCAGCTTCCATTTCTTCTTCTATGTCTTCAATCCCACACTCTACTCTGGCTCCTTGTCAGTTTATGAACACGATCAAGTCCTTTATTTGATTAATTAATTAATGTATTTATTTTGAGAAAGAGAGAGTGCACACGTGCTCTAGTGGGAGGAGAAGGGGTAGAGGGAGAGGGAGAAAGAATCTTAAGCATGGAGCCCAATGCAGGGCTCCATCTTGTAACACTGAGATCATGACCTGAGCCGAAATCAGCAGTCAGAGACTCAAACGACTGAGCCACCCAGGTGCCCCTTAAGTAGGCTCCAGGCCCAGCATGGAGCCCATTGCAGGGCTTGAACTCATGACCCTGAGATCGAGACCTGAGCTGAGATCAAGAGTCAGGGGCTTAACAGACTGAGCCACCCAGGTGCCCTCATGATCAAGTTTTTCCATCCTTACAAATAAGTATTTCTTTCTTTTTCATCCAAACTTCCAAAAATATGAACTATGCTTGCTTGTTCCACTTTCTTACCTACCATATACTGTCTTTCTACTATAGAATGATATTTATCCCCACATTTTAAAAAAAGATTTTATTTATTTATTTTGAAAGAGAGAGAGAGGGAGAGAGCGAGCACGAACAGTGGGAAGAGTCAGATGGAGAGGGAGAAGCAGACTCCCTGCTGAGTAGGAAACCCGATATAGGACTTGATCCCAGGAACCATCCCACATTTTTTTAAGACTACCCGCAGTAAACCCATTAACTAAATCTGGAGGATACTCTTCAGCTCTGCGCTTACAAACTTGCTGTCACATTACAATGAAAATAAGTCTCAGGCCAAATTCTGCATTGTGCACTTTGCTGCATTTGCTCCTCTGCTCCATCCTCCTTTCCTCTCCTCTCTTATTTCTACAATGACACAGCTTCTAGATTGCTGATATCTTTCATGGTTTCTTCTTGATCGCCCTGTTTTTGAAATGTTGGTTCCCAGTCTCCATCCCTTGGCCCATTCTCTTCCTGTTCTACGAAGTCTTCCTGACAAATAACATCTGTCCTGCTGATTCTGATCTCAGACAAGAGCTTCCTGGATTCACCCTCCATATTGTTGGACAGCACTGATTCTGTCTTGAGGTAGAAGACCCTTGATTTATAATGGCACCAATATATAAAATTTCATGTGCTTCTATCTCAGTTTTCCCCATGTATTGCGAATTGACTTCACTCCATTTGACCTTCTAGCAACTGTCAGTTTCTATTAGTAAATGTCAATAGCATCCATTGATTGAATTACGTGAAAGCTGGGAGTGCCCTCCTCCCAGCACTGATACCAGGTGGTAGATTACAAGGAAAGCAAGACTTCATCGTAATTCTTCCAATGTATAAACTTTTATTGGCAAGTGGGCAAAAAAAGTCATATAACATGTTCATATAAGTTTCAGGAAATCCTCACTCTTTGTCCTCAGGCATGCCCACAGGCATCTTGTAGGCGAGGCTCACTCTGAGGTAGCGGCAGCAATACCCAAACAGAGAATCAGTCAGCCTTCTATTCAGGTCTGTCAGTAGATCCCTCCAAAAATGGAATAGAACGATTGGGGGAGAGGTGGGTAACACAGAATCAAATAGAACTTAGACCAAGAAGGTGGTAGACTGCTGTGCTACCCACCAACTTACTTACCATGTATTGAATATATTGATGTCTACTATGTGTCAGGCACTGTTCTTACCATCGGGTATATAGCTGTGAATAAAGCCAATAAAAATCCCTGCTCTGGTGAAACTTATACTCTGGTCAGGCATGTTCTTGGTTTTTCTTTGTTTGTTTGTTTGTTTGGTTGGTTGGTTGGTTGTTTTTGGGGGGGGGGGCAGGTATCTTCTTGTATTTCATTCACATGGGTGACAGGGCTGTGACACCTTTCTAGCCAGCCATATATCTGGGACATCACTTATTTCACCAATGAAAATGTATTTCTAACATCCCTTAAGCTAATTAATGAAACTTCTGATATAAATTTCAATAAAGATCCTTGAAATGCTTAAGTAGCCACCTGGGGATTATGGATCCCTGATTAGGGCACTTCAGATTATAACTAACTTCCCCTAGAGTGTGAATTCCTAATAGGGTAACTCTAATGATACCTAACCTTCCCCAGAGTGTAGATGAAAGCTAATTTACACACAAGTACATTACACTGTTTATAAGGAAGTGTTTTAAAGTAAATTATAACAGAAGTACTATAACAACATGGCAAGAAGCAAGGTTGTACAGAACGCCCTAGCTTCACACACAGGTTTTAAAACACTGAAAGACACCATCTCCCTTAGAACCTCTGGGTTCCCTTCATGATCCAGCAACTACAGGGTCAACAAATGGCATATCAGGGGTTTCCAGACCATTGTAGTATAACCTGATTGTAAACCATCATTCTGAATGGCCAGTGCCCATACCATTCCAACCACTGAGTATGTTCAATAACACTCTTGCTCAAATCTTCAGCCATGAAGAAACTGACAAGACTCTTTGAATTTCGACTCCAAATACCTTCAGGAAGAAATTATAACTGTCTTGGTTTGGGCCTGAGATTCATGCCAAAATTGATTTAGATCGGTAAGGCTAGAGACCTTTACATTTTTATTCAGTGGGATGATGGAGATGCTTGAAGAACTTCTTCGGAGTTTATGACAAGTGCATTGGATTGTTCCAACAGCAGGGTTTTGCCAGGAGGGTAAATCAAAAGGGCAAAGAAACAAAAGAGTTAAAGATATAAGCAGGAGCGTGAACAAGGAAATTTAAGTTGGGTAGAAAAGGAAGTAAAAACAGAACTTTATGAGGGTGCCTGGCTGGCTCAATTGGGAGAGCATGTAACTCTTGATCTCTGGGTTATGAATTCGAGCCCCACGCTGGGTGTGCAGATTACTTGAGGAAAAGAAAAACAACAACACAGGACCTTATTAAATCATTTGTAGTAGAGAATGTTATTTATATCCAAAGAGATATCAATGGTAGTGTTAATAACTACTACTTTATTTTATATCTTTTTTTTTAATAACTAATACCTTATAGCAAGGACATTTTCCATATCTTATTGAGATATAATAAGAAATATATATTTTGGTCTTCACCCCAACTCCTGGCCAAGAGGTCCTAAAACGTTTGTAATTTCTTAAGAAATAAAGATGCTAAGGAGTGCCTGGCTGGTTCAGCCACTTGAGTCTCTGCCTTCAGCTCAGGTCATGATCCTGGAGTCCCAGGATGGAGCCCTGCGACCCGCTCCCTGCTCTCCAGGGAGTCTGCTTCTCCCTCTCCCTCTGCTCCTCCCCCTGCAGGGAGACTGCTCCTCCCTCTGCCTGTGGCTCCCCCTGCTTGTGCGCTTTATTAAATCTTTTTTTTTTTTTAAGATTTTATTTATTTATTTGTCAGAGAGAGAGGTTGAGAGAGAGAGAGAGTGAGTGCACAATCAGGGCAAGGAGCAGAGAGAGAAGCAGGCTCCCCACTGAGCAAGGAGCCTAATGCTGGACTCCATCCCAGGACCCTGGGATCATGACTTGAGCCAAAGGTAGATGCTTAATCAATTGAGCAACCCAGGCATCCCAATGAATAAAATATTTTTAAAAAAGAAGGAAGAAAGAAAGAAAGAAAGACCGGAAGAAAGAAAGAAAGATGCTAAAAGCATCTTTTGTTCTAAAATTTGGTCTTTGACCCCAGTTCCTGAACCAGAGTTCCTAAATCACTTAGAATTTCCTGGGTGATAGCACTTTTTGTTCTAATGAGGAAATGCTTGGTGGGCTCCTGGATAAATTCAGGATGGGGCCTAGCCACCAAAAGCTGATTAGAAGCTTAGAACTTCCAGCCTCACCCCCAGCCTCTGGGGAGGAGAGAGAGAGTACATATTGAGTTAATAATTTATCATGCCGGGGCGCCTGGGTGGCTCAGTCGTTAAGCGTCTGCCTTCAGCTCAGGGCGTGATCCCAGAGTCCTGGGATCAAGCCCCACATCGGGCTCCTCCACTGGGAGCCTGCTTCTTCCTCCACTCCCCCTGCCTGTGTTCCCTCTCTCGCTGGCTGTCTCTCTCTCTGTTAACAAAGAAATAAAATCTTTAGAAAAAAAAAAATGTATCATGCCTATGTGATGAAGCCTCCATAAAAATCCCTGAACTATGAGATGGTAAATATATTCATGTGCCAGGAGGATGGTGTACCCCAACTCCGGAGGGGCAGAACCTCCAGCATTTGGGACCCTTCTGGACTCTGCCTTAGGTATCTCTTCCTCTGGATGTTCTTCAGTATCTTTTTTTTTTTAAAAAGATTTTATTTATTTATTTGTCAGAGAGAGAGAGAGAGCGCACACGTGCAAGCAGGCTCCCTGCAAGAAGCCTGACACAGGGCTCAGTCCCAGGGCCCTGAGATCATGACCTGAGCTGAAGGCAGCTGCTTAACGGACTGAGCCACCCAGGCGTACCTTTTTTTTTTTTTTCTTTCTTTCCTTCCTTTCTTTCTTTCTTTCTTTCTTTCTTTCTTTCTTTCTTTCTTTCCTTCCTTCTTTCTTTTTCTCTCTCTCTCTTCCTTCCTTCCTTCCTTTCTTCCTTCCTTCCTTGACTTTATTTTTAAGTAATCTCTATACCCAATGTGGGACTCGAACTCACAACCCCAAGATCAAGAGCTGCCTGCTCCACCGACGGAGCCAGCCAGGTGCCCTTCATCAGTACCTTTTATTGTATCCTTTATTATATAATAAACTGTTAAGTGTAAGTTTATTTCTCTGAGCTGTTCTAGCAAATTACCGAACCTGAGAGGGGGTCATGGGAACACCAATAGAGTCAGTAGATCAAAGGGACAGGTGACGACCTGGAACTTGCCATTGGCATCTGAGGTAGGGACAGCCTTGTGGGACTGAGCCCTTAACTTGTGGGATCTGAGGTTAACTGTGTCAGACCTGAATCAAACTGTGGGACACCCAGCTGATGTCGGAGAACTGGTTCACACATCTGGTGTCGGAAGTATGGTGACTATGACAGTAAAGGAAACCACAGTGTGATTTTCCTGGACACTTGTAATGACAAGGGAAGCAAAACGTGTCCATCCTTGACATCAGTGTCTGAGGAAAACAGGAAAATGGTGACTATGACAGTAAAGGAAACCACAGTGTGATTTTCCTGGACACTTGTAATGACAAGGGAAGCAAAACGTGTCCATCCTTGACATCAGCGTCTGAGGAAAACAGGTGATCAAGGACATCATGGGTTTCACTGGTGTTTCCATTGTGTCCAAAACTTCTTTTCAAAGAAAGTAAAGTTGTAAGGGGTATATTTAGAAGATCTAGCTAATAGTTGAATAATAATTTTAGCTGGAGTATATGGTAAGTGAGAGACTAGTGGAGTATTGTTTAGAAAATATACCTAAGGAGACAGCATGTTTCTAAGATTATTTAGAACAGTGAAAAGTAGGGGCACCTGGCTGGCTCAGTTGGTAGAGTATGTGACTCTTGATCTCAGGGTTGTAAATTCAAGCCCGACACTGACTGTACAAATTATTTAAAAATATAATCTTAGGGGCACCTGGGTGGCTTAGTCGGTTAAGTGTCTGCCTTTGGCTCAGGTCATGATCCCGGGGGCCTGGGATCGAGCCCCACACCCCACATCAGGCTCCTGCTCAACCGGAGCCTTCTTCTCCCTCTGCCCCTCCTCCCTGCTTGTGGGCACGCTCTCAAATAAATAAGTAAAATCTTCAAAAATAAATAAAAATAAAATCTAAAAAAAAAAAAAGAATTAAAAAAAAAAACAAAATAAAATGAAAAGCTCACGGTGCCTATCTGGTTCAGTTGGTGGAGTGTGTGACTCTTGATCTTGGGGTCATGGGTTTGAGTCCCGCACTGGGCATGGAGTTTACTTAAAAGAATTTTTTTTAAAACTAGCATAAAGTTGAAAACTAGGAAACAGAAGCAATGAGCAAATATTGAAAACCTATTATGTGTAAGTCCTGTTCTTGCAAATTAATCTGAGCCAATTTGGGTATGCACAACTTTTAGGTTCTTTTTGGTAGATGCAAGTAGCCAAACAAATTTCTTCTCAAGTAAAAGCCAAGATTCCAGAGGGAAAATTGGGTCAGGCACCCGGAATCCTCCAGAGTTTTGACCAGAGACCAACCCTTTGAAGGATTTAGCCTCAGGCATCATTGCTAAGGATACAGGCTACAAGCTTCTTGGGATTTGAACACCCTACTCAAGCTAGGGCAGGGAGAATCTCTGGAATATTTTTAGATAATCATATATCTTGAACATCTTTCATTTTGCCCTAAAAAAACCCCCTCATTTCCAACATTCATCATGTCGGTCAACAAGCCAGTTTTACCAGTAAAACCCATTTCTCACATTTACTAGGCAAACTGCAAAGAATCATTGCTGATCAAGATCCTGATAACAGAAGCATTTGTAAAAGCTACCTCTGAACGCTAGAAAACCAGCACCGTGCACTGTGAATTCCTTTCTTTCCCCTTTAGCTTTTCAGTATTAACATTTTTATACACATGAAAAGTAGAGAGAATCGTATAATGAACACCCAAACACTCATCACCTAGATTTAATAATTCTTATAATTTCCTCATATTTGCTCAAGTATTATATAGTTAATTATAGACATCATGACATTTCACCCTTAATTACCTCAGTATGCACTTCTAACAACCTAAATACATTTCCCCATGATCACACTTAATAAAATTAACAGTAATCCCCTAATATCCTCTAATGCTCAGTGTGTACTCAGATTTCCACATTTGTCCCCAAAGTGTCTTTTACAGTTGATTTTTAAATACCAGATCCAATGAGAATCTTGCCTTGCATTTGGTTGTTAATGACTTGTACCTTCTGGATTAGAGGTCTGGCTGCCTTGTGGGGGAGGGGGGTGGGGGGTGGTTTTAGGCTTTAAACCAAATGGCACACCCATAGCAACACAATGTATATGCTAAAATATTTTGAAGATAACAACAGACCTCACAATGACTTTACTAGATATTTCACAATATTATCTATTTCTTTATGTGTGTGTTCGTGTGTGTGTGTGTGTGTGTGTGTGTGTGTGTGTGTGTATAGAGAGAGAGAGAAAGTAATCTCTACATCCAACATGGGGCTCAAACTCATGACCCCAAGATCAAGAGACACAGGCTCCACCGACTGAGCCAGCCAGGAGCTCCCTCACCTTTTTGTTCCCAAGGAGGAAGAAAGTGTCCAAAGAACTCAGAGAGACTAACATGCATTCTCTATAGAAAAGACCTTTCTAGTTCAGGAATTCCGAACTTAAAAGCACAGATGGGGGCCCCTGAGTGGCTCAGTTGGTTAAGTGTCTGCGTTCAGCTCAGGTCCTGATCTCAGGGTCCTGGGATCAAGTCCCGCATCAGGCTCCTGCTCAGCGGGGAGTCTGCTTCTCCCTCTTCCTCTGCCCCGCCCCTCTCATGCTTCCCCCCCAATAAATAAATAAAATCTTTTTCAGAAAATGAAATAAAAACACAGATGATTCCAGCACCACACTTTGAGAAACTGACCCACAGTATAACATGTAAGCTCTCGGGAATGCCTCTAAAAACACTCTAGGATTAGGCCTTAAACCACTTTTCTACTCTTTCGTACCCACCTAGGTCCCCGGAGTTCTTCAGTGTTTACTGACAAGGCCAGGACTAGGGTGAGGAGAGGGGCCAAGGACAGAAAATGGAAGGAGGCAGTATTCTCATGTGCCATGCCCCACTTACATGACCCTGAGAGTAACATCTGAGATGATCATAGTAATAATAATAATATTTGTGAAGTCTTTACTTCTGCCAGGCACTGTTCTAAGAAATCTACATGGATTAACTCATTTAATCCTCCCAACCCCACGAGGTTGGAATTTGTAAAATCGCCATTTAGAGATGCACAAGGGCCCTCACCAGTGCCCAGGGGCTCCTCCGGCTCTGCGGGAGTGAAGAAACGAAGGCACAAGAGGAAATTCTCTCTTTCCACGGCCATTTTTCTTCTCTAGTCCGTGTGGCTATCACGTCATACACACTGCCTGCCCACAGGGTTTCCACGCGGAGACAGTGAGCTATATCCTCTCCTTTGGCCGATCCCTAATACTGTGAATTCTCAGATAAGCTGTGTAGTTCTTAGAACACCCGAGCTAATCGTGAACACTAGATCCGAAGGTGATTTCCTCTGTTTTACGAAATAGGAGAATAGGTTTTCTTTGTCTGCTTAGCGGACTTGAATTCGTTCAGAATATCCGGTCCCAAATCTGAAAATCTAAGCTCCCACAGGCAGACGTTTAATAGTTTGCTAACAGCTTTGCTTTAGTTTATCGGTCAGCAAAATGGGCGTGTGTTTCCCACGTAACCTCCCTGAAGAGCTTTCAGGGAGCCTACTCCTTGCAGCCACCATCATGAGCCGCTTCTCTGCCATTGATATGGGAGTTAACTCTAGTTTAAGTAACAAAAGTTGGTTTACCCGAAACAAACCCCGCATCTTAGCACTTGTAAAGCGCGGTAAGCCTCCCCTCCGCGGCCTGAAATGCGGCGATCTACATAGTTTAGCTTAGCACTGACCGTTCTCTTCAAACTCTCAGCAATGAGACCCCTTTCAAATGCTTCCAGCCCCGGAATTCTTCAATAGCGAGACCCACGTGAGCAGAAACAGTTCTAATCACTACAGCACTCCGGCCGGCGCAGTGTTCGGTATTGACAAATACGTACGGAACACCTACCATGCGCCAGCGTTTGTAACGTCTCGGCCAAAGAATTCAGAACCCTTGTTTGGGTTGGAGAAAGGGTGGATAAAGCCTAGAAGCAGGAGAGCCGCAATTCCTAGAGGCACCAATAGGCTTTGGAGAGAGCAAGGCATTCGCCCTGGCGCTCTCCGCTGGAGAAACCGTCTGTAAAGGACCAGACACAAAGCAGGTTCTGTCTCAAATATTTGAATCTATTCCATCTCCACCATTTGGCTGGCAGGAAGTCCCTGCTCTCTGTGGATTTACTAATGGGAGACACAAACCTCTGACATAATGAAGTGGCCGGAGGTGTGTTTTACTCCAGTTTTCCTTGAAGGGCAAGAATAGCGGCAAAAGTTTCTTGGGTTAGTCCCAGGGCGCACATTTCCGTGTGGGTGCGCGTGCTGGCTGGTATGCGATCGTCTGCTCAGTACCACAGGCTTCAGCTCCGTAAGAGAGAGTAAATGGATTCGTTTATATATTTTCGATCCACAAAAAAAGGAGGCTTAGCAGTGAATTTAGGATGCTGGGCCCTACCTTATTTTTATTTTATTTTGGGGTGTGGGTCCCTGTTTTAGAGAGAGTCTGATCTCTTAGAAGAGGGCTGCGTGTACTGTTTTCTTGCCCTGTTCGGCTCCATTTTTCCCATATCTGACAACGGCACAATTCTTGCCCTGTGTGCTACGTACAGGCTGAAATCAGTTCCCTGGAGCATACCGAGCTACCTGTGAATCTAGATTTTAGAAGGTCGAATCAGACAATGATTCAGAAAGTTTGCTTTTAAAGAAGAGAAGTAATACAAATTATTGCTCAGAAGAAAATTTTAATGCAGCCCAAAGGTAATTAGCTACAAAACCCAAATTAGATGCAGTGCTTGCTAAATCGACTTTCTGTAACTTAGAAAAAAAGATTCTGAAGCAAAGCCTACAACGTTATAATGAAAAAAGCCATCCACTAAGCCTGGTCTGATTGACTTGGTCAAATGGTATATAAATTAAATCCATCTGAAGAATCTGATCTCCAAATGGGATTTGCATTTCCATAAGACTGCAGTTTAGAAATGTACGTGAAGTAAGAAAGTAAGAGTAAAATCATTTCCCCCCACGGCTGGTGAACTTGGCAGCCCACGTGGAAAATGAGCCAGCTCTTCCCCCGCTGAACAAATCCATTCAAAATGATTTCATAGTTTTCCTTCCTCATCCTTTGGAATGTGGAAGCCATTTTCCAGTGGGTTTTTAAAAAAAAATTCTGAATTTAACCCTTTGGAAGAAGATACTTATTCTCTTTTTTGTTTTTCTAAGGATAGGTAGAATAATGCATTAGGGGTGTTTTTTTTGTTTTTGTTTTTAGCACAAATGCTGTAGGCAGGAAGTCGACTCCATCTTATTTAATTAGGACCCATGGGAAATAGTTGGGCCTAATATAATGCAAAGTTCTGTAACTGAACTAATATGATTTTGTAGCCACCTGCCAGGGAAATACCAATGCAGGTAGATTAAATGATACAGGAAAAATTTTGTTTTGCTCTGGTATTGCAAAATTAAGTACGCTAATTAGAAATCAGTAGTTGAAGACTGCTAGCTTTGTAGTCAGGTTGGATTTGTTTTGGGGTGTCTTTCTTTACTGGCCTAATTTCGCCATATCTTTTGCCAAACTCTATTGCAGGCAAAAAAGATATATACATATTTGCTTATATACACATAAGATATATCTTCTAGCAGAGAAACACACAACAAAACTTTACTTTTTGCATTTTTTGTGTATATATATATATATATTTTTTAATTGGTAAAGTTAATTCACATACTGGGATCCACAAAATGGAGGCTGTGCCAGTGGCCCAGACCATGTCACAAATCTAAAACTAAGTCAGCTTGCACTTACAGGAAACACCTGTCAAGGAGTCCTAACATACACCACTACAAACTTCTAACTCAGCTTTTGCTAGCTTACTTTACTCTGGAAAATAGGACCTGCTAACCTTATAAGGAAATCCTGGACCTCCTAGCCAATCATACCCTGTTCCTGCCTCTTCTAACGCTTTATAGAACTCCCACTTGCCCAACATACCTCAGGAAGAATGCTCAACTGCTTGTGAGGCACTGTATGTATTCCCCCAATCCATAGATTATTTTCCCTTGGATAAAGCACATCAGATTTGTTACTAAATTGGTTCTTTTTTTTTTTTTCTTTCTTTAAGATTTCTTTATTTTAGATAGAGAGAGTGAGTGGGCAGGGAGGGAGCACAGGGAGAGGGAGAGAGAATCCCAAGCAGACTCCGTGCTGAGCACGGAGCCCAGTGCAGGGCTAGATCTCTGGACCCTGAGATCACAACCAGAGCTGAAACCAAGAGTTGGACACTTAACTGACTTTGCCACCCAGGCGCCCCTACTAAATTGTTTAAGTTCTGTCATTTGACAGTATATATTCATTCACATTAATCCAAATTTAGAAAGGGTTTACAGTGTTGGGGAACAAGAATATCCTGTCCCCTTCAAGGTCCTTCTAATTGAACTAAGAATCAAATTGACATGAGACAGATTGACAAAAGAAAATCAAATTTAATAGCATACGCATGGGGAATCCACACAGACACCGAAATCCAAAAACAATCAGGCAGGGATTCCTGGGTGGCTCAGTCGGTTAAGTGTCTGATCAGGTCATGCATGATCCCAGGGTCCTGGGATCGAGCCCCACATCGGACTCTCTGCTCTGCAGGGA
Source organism: Ursus maritimus (assembly GCF_017311325.1). Lineage (NCBI taxonomy): Eukaryota > Metazoa > Chordata > Mammalia > Carnivora > Ursidae > Ursus > Ursus maritimus. Next base: position 18,025,002 of record NW_024425119.1, on the reverse strand, counting down.
GCCTGCTTCTCCCTCTCTCTCTCCCTGCTGCTCGGCCTGCTTGTGCTCTCTCCCTGTCTGTCAAATAAATAAATAAATAAATAAATAAATAAAATCTCAAAAAAAAAAAAAAAAGTCAGGCAAAATGAGGTATATATGCCATCCTGAGCTAAGGAGAAGGGGGTAGGGGTCTGGGACTTCCAAGGGAAGGAACACAATTCCTAGGACAATAGGGAGAGCTGATGTTTGGTAATTAGATGTTTGCCCTGCCATAGAGATGTGTCACTCAGAAAAATTTATCTTTGGTAATAACCCTAATTCTGGGAAAGACCCCCAATTTAGATTCTTCTATATAGTTAAGGGAGGGGAAATTTTTCTTTTGAGCCCACAGGGTCTTGATTGCCTTCAGCTCAGAATAATCTTCATGCCAAAATGGCCCACCTTGGGGCAGCCTGCCCTTGGCCCCTCCAACAGGAAAAGTCTTTCCAACTCTACCTCCTAGCTGCCCAATTTCCCTTTTCAAAACATGAATATAAGTTTGTTTTGGCTTTGTTTTTGTTGCAGTGTGGAATAGAACTCTTTCTGAGACATTTTATGGACATTTAGGTAACTACATGTATGTTTTCCCTAAACCCTAATCTTTATTTTTATACAAAGGCTAACATAGCAAAATATAATCTATATCCTTTTCTTAACCCCCAAAATATATTTGACAAAGGAACAAAATCTGGAACAACTGGATATCCACATCCAAAAAACTGAATTTAGATACAGACCTTATACCTTTCATAAAAACTAACTCAAAATGGATCACAGACCTAAATGTAAAATGAAAAAGTATCACACTCTGAAAAAGGACATAGGAGAAAACCTATCTGATCTTGGGTTTGATGATGACCTTTCAGATAAAACACCAAAGGCTGACCCATGAAAGAAATAATTGATAAGCTAGATTTCATTAAAATTAAAAACTCTGTTCTATGAAAGACACTGCCAAAGGGATAAAAAGACAAGCCACTGACTGGAGAAAATATTTGCAAAGGTGTATCTGATAAAGGACTTGATCTAAAATATACAAAGAACTCTTAAAACTTGACAAGTGGGCATAATAAAAACATATTTGGTCTTTGTCTCCAGTTCTTGACAAAGAGCTCCTTAAACTCTTGGAATTTCCTACGTGACAAGAGTATCTTCTGTTATTCATAACCAGCCCCTTTCCACCAGTTCTGAGTTTATGCTAATGAGGTGACTCAGAGTGGGGTCTTAAGAGAGCTAAGACCCAGTGATCAGAAGGTTGGAACATTCAGCTCCACCCACAACCTGGGGGAGGAAAGGGAGGCTAGAGATTGAGCTCTGTAACAACCCTTGACAAAGAGATTGGAAAATTTTCAGAGACTGGAAACATTTCTAACTTGGTAAACACATTAAAGTGCTAGGAGGGGATGTGTCCAGAGTGGGTATGGAAGCCCCACCCCCCATCCCTATACATTGCCCTATGCATCCCTCCATTTGGCTGTTCCTGAGTTGTATCCTTTATAATAAATGGGTAAACTTAATGAAAGTGTCTTCCTGGATTCTGTGAGCTATTCTAGCAAATTACTAAATGCAAAAGGGGTTCCTGGGAACCCCTGAATTTGTAGTTGGTTAGGCAAAAGTGTGGGTAGCGTGGGCACCTCATTTGTAGTAGGCATCTGAAGTAGCGGCAGACTTTTGTGTCTGAGGCTTTTTATCTGTGGCATCTGATACTGACTCTAGGTAGATAGTGTTAGAATTTAATCAAGTTTTTGGACACCCAGTTGGTCACCAAGAATTAGAGAATTGGAGAATTAATTGGTGTTGGAAAAAACACCATATATTTGGTGTCAGGGGGAAAAAATCCTCATGATAAGAAAACAACCCCCCTCCTCCTTGAAAGAAAGAAAGAAAGAAAGAAAGAAAGAAAGAAAGAAAGAAAGAAAGAGAAAGAAAGAAGAAAAAAAAGGAAAGGAAATAAAAGAAAAGAGAAAAGAAAAGAAAAGAAAAGAAAAGAAAAGAAAAGAGAAAAGAAACAACCAGATTTTAAAATGCACAAAAGACTTGAACAGGGATCTCACCAGAAAAAATACACAGGGGGCAGGCAAGCACCTGCAGAGGTGCTCAACATCATATGTCATTATGGAATTGCAAATTAAAACAACAAACTACAATTAAACATCTATTACAACGACCAAAATCCCAAACACTGACAATACCAAATCCTGGCAAAGATGGGGAAGAGTGGAAACTCTCATTTACTGCTTGTGGGAATGCAAAATGGCGCGACTACTTTGGAAGACAGTTTGGCAGTTTCTTGCAAAACTAAACTTACTCTTACCATATAATCCGGCAAACATGCTCCTTGAAATTTACCCAAATGTGTTGAAAATTTATATCTACACAAAAACCTGTATCTGCATGTTTATAGCAATTTCATTCATAATTGCCCAAATTTGGAAACAACCAAGATATCCTGTAGGTGGCTGGGTAGATTGTGCTAAACAATGGCATATGATTTAGCACTTAAAAAAAAAAAAAAAAAAAAAAGCTATCAAGCCATGAAAAGGTATGGAGGAAAATGAAGTGCATATTACTAAGTAAAAGAAGCCAATCTGAAAAGGCTACATACTGCATGATTCCAACTATAGGACATTCTGGAAAAGGCAAAACTGTAGATACTGTAAAAGATCAGTGGTTCCCAGGGGTTAGAGAAGGAAGGGAGGGATGAACAGGCAGAGCACAGAGGATTTTAGGGCAGTGAAACTATTCCGTATCCTATAAGGGTGGATAGATGTCACTGTATATTTGTCCAAATCCATAGAGTGTACAACACCGAGAGTGAACCCTAATGTAAACCATGGACTTTGGGTGATAATGTGTCAATATGGGCTCATGGATTGTTAACAAATGTATCACCTTGGTGCCAGATAGTGGGGGAGGCTGTGCATGTGTTGGGGAAGGGAGTAAATGGGAATGCTCTGTATTTTCCTCTCAATTTTGCTGTGAAACTAAAACTGCTCTAGAAAGAGAAGTCTGGGGCGCCTGGATGGTTCACTTGGTTGGGAGTCCGACTGTTTGGTTTTGGCTCAGGTCATGATCTCAGGGTCCTGAGATTGAGCCCCATGTTGGACCCCACACTTAGCATGGAGTCTCTTTGCCCCTCTCCCTCTGCTCCTTCCCCAGCTTTGTCTTTCTCTCATAAATAAATAAAAACTTAAAAAAAAAAGTGAAGTCTAGTTGTGTTTTTTTTTTTTAATTAACCAAAAGAGTAATTGAAAATGAATCTTGAAGATTTCTATATTGGTATTATGAGTTTTTCAGTGTACTTGCTAGTTCTAGGATATGGATGTACTATTATTTATGTTACCTTTCCTATCAATGGCCATTTACATGTTTTCTAATCTTTTGCAGTTATTACAAACCACGCTGTTGTAGTGTTTGTCATGTCACACGTGGACATGTGTATTTTTAGGGTAAATATGATTTTGTAATTTCTTTTTTTTTTTTTTTTAAAGATTTTATTTATTCATTCGACAGAGATAGAGATAGCCAGTGAGAGAGGGAACACAAGCAGGGGGAGTGGGAGAGGAAGAAGCAGGCTCATAGCGGAGGAGCCTGATGTGGGGCTCGATCCCAGAACGCCGGGATCACGCCCTGAGCCGAAGGCAGACGCTTAACCGCTGTGCCACCCAGGCGCCCCTGATTTTGTAATTTCTATAGGTGCCACCAAATTGCCTCTGTAGAGGTTGTATCAATTTATACTTTTTTTTTTTTAAGATTTTGTTTATATACTTGACAGAGAAACAGCGAGAGAGCACAAGCAGGGCGAGCAGCAGAGGGAGAGGGAGAAGCAGACTCCCCACTGAGCAGCGAGCCCGATGTGGGGCTCAATCCCAGGACCTTGGGATCGTGACCTGAGCCGAAGGCAAATGTTTAACCAACTGAGCCACCCAGGCGCCCCTAAACTCTTTTTTTAAAAAAAAGATTTTATTTTTAAGTAATCTCTGTACCCGATGTGGGGCTTGAACTCACAACACTGAGATCAAGAGTCACAAGCGCCACTGACTGAGCCAGCAAGGCACCCCTCAATTTATACAGTTACCCACAAAATACGAGTTTCTGTCTCTCACAACCTCACAACAGAGTGTCTTAGCAAATATTTGGATCTTTGCCAATCTGATAGGCTTAAGCATGTTATTTCAGGTCATTTTTTAAAAACTTTTTCTTATGGGTAATTTATATTTCCTGCTTTTTTTTTTTTTAGATTTTAACTTTTTCAAGGTTAATTCATCTGGAACTTATTTTGGGGAGCAGTGTGAGAAAGAGATTACTATTTTTCCTTCAATATGACACAATAGGGAGACATTGTCCACTCTCTATTCATTTGAAAGGCTCCCTCTTTCTGGATGCCGTTCTCTTTCGTGGCTGTATTTTTTTATACCCAATACCAATATCTTAATGGTTTTAATAACTATGGCAGCAGACTACGCTTCAGTATCTCATGGGGCAAGACTTTGCTTACAAATCTTCCTTCCCTAAAATTGTTTTTCTATTCCTTGTCATTTAGTCTACCAATGAATTGAAGAATCAGCCTGTCAATTTACATAAAGAGGGGCACCTGGGTGGCACAGCGGTTAAGCGTCTGCCTTCGGCTCAGGGCGTGATCCTGGCGTTATGGGATCGAGTCCCACATCAGGCTCCTCCACTATGAGCCTGCTTCTTCCTCTCCCACTCCCCCTGCTTATGTTCCCTTTCTCGCTGGCTGTCTCTATCTCTGTTGAATAAATAAATAAAATCTTAAAAAAAAAAAATTTACATAAAGAATCTCTATGAGAAATGATGAGGATTTACACTGAATTCATAGGCTGATTTCATGGGATGACAGTATCTTAATTTAGGAATATGGTATGTCTCTCCACTTCAGCGTTCTTTTACTCCCTTCACTAAGGTTTTCTATTTCTTGTTAAGTTGATTCCTAAGGCAATGTAGGGGCTCTGTGGCCATCATGACTCAGATCTTTTTTTTTTTTTTTAATTTTTTTAAAGTAATCTCTACATCCAACACAGGGCTTGAATTTACAACCCTAGGATCGAGAGTCGCGTGTTGTATTGACTGAGCCAGTCAGGCGCCCCTCAGATCTTTTTTTATTGCGTGTTTTTGATCTTTTGAATAGTTATTTGTATTGTGTAGGATAACTTTTTTTCTTTTCTTTTAATTTTTGTAATGAGATGTATCTTCTATCTGGTCACTCTCTTTCAGAATGATTTATATTATTTTTCTTGCATTTTTGAAAAAAAGATTTTACTTATTTATTTGACAGAGAAAGAGAGAGAGAGTGCGCACAAGCAGGGGAAGGGGCAGGGGGAAAGGGAGAAGCAGGCTCCCCACTGAGCAAGGAGCCTGATGTAGGGCTCGATCCCAGGACCCTGGGATCATGACCTGAGCCAAAGGCAGATGCTTAACTGACTGAACCACCTAGGAGCTATTTTTCCTGAATTGACACAAGATTTTGAACAGGAATGAAACCTAGTGTTTCTTATGCAAGAAGTACTGTTTGCTGAGTACCTACTAAAATAGCTAATACTTACTTAGCACAATTATATGTCAGCCACTATTACAATTGCTTTACATGCTTTAATTCATGACAACAATCCTGTGAGGAAGTTTGTATTATTTTTATTTTATAGATGTATAAACTAAGCCACAGAGAAGTTAAGTAACCTGTTCAAAGTCACACAGCTGGAGAGTAGTGGAGCTAGAAATGATTAACAATTTGGTGTCAGAGGCCTCCTTCTTAACCATTAGGCCATATTCACTACTAGTTGCCAAATATTGAGTTTTATTTTATTTGTTTATTTTTAAAAGATTTTATTTATGTATTTGAGAGAGAGAGAGAGAGAGATTGAGAGCATGAGCAGGGGGAGGGGCAGAGAGAGGGAGAGTGAGAAGCAGAGCAAGGAGCAGGGAGCAGAGCAGGGAGCCCAAGGCGGGGGTTGTCCCAGGACCCTGAGATCATGACCTGAGCTGAAGGCAGACGCTTAACCAACTGAGCCACCCAGGTGCCCCAAAATACTAAATTTAATTTAATTTATTTATTTTTAAAGATTTTACCTATTTGTTTGAGATAGAGAGCAAGAGAGAATGAGCAAGAGCTGGGGGGGGGGGGCGGGCAGAGGAAGAGGGAGCAGACTCCCCACTGAGCAGGGAGCCCAACTTGGGGCTCCATCCCAGGACCCCGGGATCATGACCCAAGGCGAAGGCAGACACCCAACTGACTGAGCCACCCTGGCACCCCCAACATATTGAATTTTAAATGTATTATTTCATTTTTTAAAAGACTTTGAGAGAGAGAGAGAGCACATAGGAGCAGGGGGAGGGGCAGAGGAAGAGGGACAAGCAGACTCCCTGCTGAGCAGGGAGCCTGACATGGGGTTTGATCCCAGGACCCTGAGATCATGACCTGAGCCCAAGGCAGATGCTTCAGTGACTGAGCCACCCAAGTGCCCCTACTATTTCATTTTTAATGTGTGTAGCCCCAACAGATTAATAACTATTGAACTCATTCTATGTATGGGAAAACTTAGACTAAGAGAAATTAAGGAACATGCCCGTGGTCACACCCCAGTCCTGGAGTTCCTGGAATTCCAAAGTCAACCTGCTTTCCATTGCTCCTTGGTACCTCTCATTTTGTCTATAAAGCTCTCTTGTTATGTAGCCATTAAGTTGATCTTTAGTCAAAGGTAAATAAATCTTGTACTCACACCTTTGGAGGAGGAGGGGGTAATCAGAGATAACATATTGACACATATCATTTCAGTCAAAGCAAATAACTTGATATTTTAGTTAATCCATGAGGCTCTTTTATAGGGAAATTTATTATTTTCCTTTTAGAAAATGGCATGGCAGCCCTTTTTCATTCTAGCATCTTAAAGGGCAGAGCTCATACTCTCACATAAAATAGTGGGCTTTTCTCTCCAGTATACTATAAAACACTATTAATTTAATATTTCTCACTCATTTGTCATAAAACAGGCACTATGCTAAGAGCTGGGTTAGAACGGTGAACAAAACAGACGCAGTCTCTACACTTATGGTTGCTTCTATTTTAATGGGGAGGCATACATTAAGAAATAATTTATGAAGTGTGATCATCGCTCTGTGGGGAAATACAAGGTGATTTGAGAGTGTGTTCCGGGGAACGGGGATAGTAGTCTTGGTGTGCTGGGGGTGGGTATCAAAGACAAGTTCTTCAGGAAGCAAAATTTGAGCCAAGATCTGCAGAAAGCGTGATCAAGGAGGTCTGCTTAAGGGACTGAGAGGACTCTGGGGTGCCCAGAGAATTGGTGAGGGAGGAGAACAGCTCACGTTAAGGTTGAAGAAGTAAGCGTGAACAGAGAGCTTGCAGGGCTCTGTGGCACTTTAAGGCATTTTGCTCTTAGGCCCAAAACTATGGGAATCCTTTGAAGAGTTTCAGCAGTGTCTACTCACAACACTTCTGACAACTAAGATTTTTTTTTTCTTCCCGACACCAAATAGTCAGTGTCTTTTCCCACACCACTTCTTCAACTATCTGATACCGGCTGGATGTGCAACAATTCATTTCAATATGGACGCCATCTACCTGGAATTAGCATCAGCTCCCACAGGTTAAGGGACTTCGTCCCACAAGACTGCTCCCATCACAGACACTAAAGACAAGTCTGGTCCACTCTTCCTTCTGACTGACCAGCTATAAATGGAGGGTTTCCACAACCCCCTCCCGGGTTTGATAATTAGCTAGAATGATTCATGGAATTCAGGAAAAGGGCTTTGCTTACTATGACTGGTTTCTTATAAAAGTTAGAACTCAGGGCCGCCTGGCTGGCTTAGTCAGTAGAGCATGCAACTCTTGATCTTGGAGTCATGAGTTCAAGCCCCATGTTAGAGACTACTTAAAAATGAAATCTTAAAAGGGTGCTTGGGTGGTTCAGTTAGTTAAAGATTTGATTCTTGATCTCAGCTCAGGTCTTGATCTCAGGGTCGTGAGTTAAAGTCCCGCGTTGGGCTCTGTGCTGGGCATGGAGCCTACTTAAAAAAAAAAACTTAAAGAAATATATATTTTTTAAAAGATTTTATTTATTTATTTATTTGACAGAGAGAGAAACAGCCAGCGAGAGAGGGAACACAAGCAGGGGGAGGGGGAGAGGAAGAAGCAGGCTCATAGCAGAGGAGCCCGATGTGGGGCTCGATCCCATAACGCCGGGATCACGCCCTGAGCCGAAGGCAGACGCTTAACTGCTGTGCCACCCAGGCACCCCGTGAAATGTTTTAAAAAATAAAACAAATATTTTTTAAATTACTAAAACAAAGAAACTTTAGGGGCGCCTGGCTAGCTCACTTGGAAGAGCATGCAACTCTTGACCTCGGGGTCATAAGTTCAAGCCCTATGTTGGGCGTAGAGATTACCAAAAAAAAAAAAAAAAAAAAAAAACTTAAAAAAAAATGTTAGAACTCAGAAACAGGGGCGCCTGGGTGGCACAGCGGTTAAGCGTCTGCCTTCGGCTCAGGGCGTGACCCCGGCATTGTGGGATCGAGCCCCACATCAGGCTCCTCCGCTGTGAGCCTGCTTCTTCCTCTCCCACTCCCCCTGCTTGTGTTCCCTCTCTCACTGGCTGTCTCTATCTCTGCCGAATGAATAAATAAAGTCTTTAAAAAAAAAAGAAAAAAAAAAAAGAACTCAGAAACAGCCAAATGAAAGAGATGCACAGGGCAAAATGTGGGGAAGGAACTTGGAGGTCCCATGCCCTCTGGGTGGGTGGGCCACCCTTCCAGCACCTCCATGTATATTCACCAATCCAGAAGTTCTCCAAACCCCATAATTCAGGGGTTCTGCTGGAGGTTTCATTGTGCAGGCATAATTGATGAAATCACCCAGCATTGGTGACTGAACTCAATCTCTAGCCCATCTCCTCCCCCCAGAGTTTGACAGGTGGAGCTGGAAGTTCGGACTCTCTAATAACACACGGGGTTTGGGTTTCCCCCCCCCCCCCCCGCACCACCAGTCACCTCAGTAGCATATAAAAGACAGTGTCATCACTCCAGAGCTTCTAAGGGTTTTACGAGCGGCATACTAGGAACTGGGGACGCAGGTTTCATGTGGAAGGATACGCTCAGGTTTCTATTTTTGAAAATACCACTCTGCAGGATGGAAAATGGACTGGGGGAGAGAAATCAAAGTGAGGGTCGATGGAAGCTTGGTCCAGGGGGTGGAGGAAGAGCTGGAGAGAAGAGCATACACCAGGGACAGGCACGCACAATAGCAGGACGGGGAGGTGGCTTGGATGGTGACGGTGAAGCAGGAAGAGGCATGTCAGGGATAGGTCCCTGGGGCCTGTCTGCGCAGCCGGAAGGCGAGTGTTGAGGGAATCATGAGGTAAGAACTGGAGGAGGACTAGGGCTAGGTGAACGTGCGTGAAGTCAGCGTGCAGCACATTCTACTGAAGGTGGTTGTGAGACATTCGAGCAGAGTGTCAAACAAGCAGCTGGAGATAGTCATTCTCGCAATGACATGCTTCCAGATAGCTCTGGCTACGGATGCTCATCGGATCACCCGGGGACGGGATACAAAGTGAGAAAAGCCAGAGACTGAAGCATGGGCTGATTATCTAGCTCAGGAATTTGACCAAACTGTCCTCTCTTCCAGTCTTGTCATTTGGTCCCTAATAGGTACTGAATAATTGTTTGAAGAATAACATTTGAAAAATATTTTCAGTGATTATTTGGACGTCATTCTGGGCTGGTCATAAGAGCAAGTAAGATACCACTGGTTTACTTGCCTCCCTTATTCCCTCTCAATTACACAATTTTTAGGCAGCAGAAAAGAGATAGTGCCAGGAATCATTATTTTGGTGTTTGATTGTAGCACGGAAGAGAGCCCTGACCAATATCTGACCACTAAATTCCACTGCCATTTCCTCTGGGAAAACCTTTCCCTGTCCTCCCCATCTCTTTTAAGGTTCCCAGACCCAGTTTCAATGTGTCTGTGAGGGGCTCTCCCACCCCGACACCAAAGAATTCTTGGACAGCACCTGGGGTATCCAAGAATTCAACTGAATTCCGACACTATCTACCTAGAAATAGCACCAGACTCCACAGGTTAAGGGTTCAGTCGTCCAGGGGGCACCTGGCTGGCTCATTCGGTAGAACCCGTGACTTTGATCTCAGGGCTTTAAGTTTGAGGCCCATATTGGGTACAGAGATAACCTAAAATGAAACCCTTAAAAAAAAAAAAAGATTCAGTCCTACAAGACTGCCCTTTGTCCCCCACTTCAGACGCCAGTCACAAACCCCAGCCCTGTTACCTGTGCTTCTGAGAAACCAGCGACAGAGTGGAGGTTACAACTACCTCCCTCTTAGGTTCCATTAATCTGCTAGTGCAGCTCCCAGAACTCAGGGGAACACTTACTTACATCTACCGGTTTACTTATTTATTTTTTAAAAAAGATTTTACCCATTTATTTGAGAGAGACAGAGAGAGAGAGAGAATGAGCAGTGGGGAGGAGCGGGGGGTGGGGAGGGAGAGAGAAGCAGACTCCCCACTGAGCAGGAAGCCCATGGTGGGGCTGGATCCCAGGACCCAGAGATCACCACCCAAACCCAAGGCAGACGCCCAACAGACTGAGCCACTCCGGTGCCCCAATTTACCAGTTTATTAAAAGGATATAATAAAGGATACGAATCAACCTCCAGATGAGGAGACACATAGGGCAAGGTCCCTAACTAAGGAGCTTCTATCCTCACGGAACCTGGTGGCATGTCCAAGCTTTCTGGTTCCCCAAGTGAGGAAACTCTCAGAAAAAGAAAAAAAAAAAAGGACCAAAAGTTCCAACCCTCTAATCCTGACAGCAGCCCCCACACTCGGATGGAATGCAAAAGTCATCTTCATCGATAAGAAGACACCCATTTCACCTCTATGGCCCTGAAGTATTTTCAGAAACTGTGGATGAAGACCAAATACATCTGAGAAATATATTATATTTGGTCATCTGAACTACCACATATGTATTTCTTATAAATCATTATATAACACACCATCCCATAGAAGAAAATTCCATCTTTGGCTCTCCCTGTACTCAGGATATACTTCCATCATTCCCGTAGAGCACTGGGCCTTTCTTTGTCGATGGGACTGTCTCCCTAGAAGACCGTGAGCTCTTTAAAGGCAGATACGTCGTCTTATTTCATCTTTGTATCTACAGTACGTTGCTCAGCATGAAGTAGAAAGTTCTCAACACATTTTTTTAAAAGAATAAACTTTATCTTTGAGAGCAGTTTCAGGTTCACAGCCAAATGGAGCAGAAAGTGCAGAATTTCCATATAATCCCTGCCCCCCCCCCAGGCCTGCACACAGCCTCCCACACTAGGGACATCCTAGACCTGAGCGCTATGTTTGATACCGTTGATGAGCCCACACAACACATCACAATCATCCGAAGTCTGTAGCTTACATTAGAGTTCACGCAGCATGGGAAATGGTACAGGTTGGGACAAACGTATAATGACGTGCATCCACCGTCATAGTGTCACACAGAATAGTTTCGCTGTTCTAGAAACCCTCCGTCTTCTGCCTATTCCTTCCTCCCTTCTCTGACCCCTGGGAAATCACGGATCATTTTACTGTCTCTGTACTTTTGCCTTTTCCAGAATGTCGTGTGGTTGAAATCATACAGTCTGTAGTCTTTTCAGATTTGCTCCTTTCACTTAGTAATATGCATTTAAATTTCTTTCCTATCTTTTCATGGCTTGATAGCTTTTTCGCATTAAATAATATTCCATTGTTTAGATGTACCACAGTTGACTAATCCGTCCACCTACTGAGGACGTCTTGGTTGCTTACAAGTTTTGGCATTTATGAATAAAGCTGCTATAAATATCCATGTGCAGTTTTTTTTTTGTACGGACATACATTTGCAGTTTATTTGGGTAAATGTCAAACAGCATTGAGTGCTGGATTGATGGTAAGAGTAGGTTTAGTTTGGGGCGCCTGGGTGGCACAGCGGTTAAGCGTCTGTCTTCGGCTCAGGGCGTGATCCCGGCGTTGTGGGATCGAGCCCCACGTCAGGCTCTTCTGCTATGAGCCTGCTTCTTCCTCTCCCACTCCCCCTGCTTGTGTTCCCTCTCTCGCTGGCTGTCTCTATCTCTGTCAAATAAATAAATAAAATCTTTAAAAAAAAAAAAAGAGTAGGTTTAGTTTTGTAAGAAACTGCCAAACTCTCTTCCAAAGTGACTGTACCATTCTGCGTTCCCACCGACAAGGAATGAGAACTCACATCCCCGCCAACACCACTACGTACTATCTGAATGGCAGAAATACCTTAAATTTGTTTTTCCTCCGTCAGTGGATGGCTTGTATTTATCGGTAAGGTGATGCGAAGCGGCTCAGAGCAAACAATTACTTAGGAGTTTCCCTTGCAAGTGAACTGCAAACTCGAACCTCCAAAACATGGTGAAATTAGATTTAGAAGTAAAATGTAGGTTTTATTTATTTGGCTCCAATTAGTATGCAAAAATACTCTGTTCTTATAACAAGCATACTGTTGGGAGATTAATAAGGACAAGAAAGAATTAGGTATTGATGATACCTGCAGATTGAATAATGAAAGATTTAAAGGAACATTTTGGGAAGTTTATTAATCATTGTTGATTAAATGACAATGATTTGTTGCTCTATATCGTTTGGGAAAAAATAGGACATTAGGTCGCTAATGTTTGCTTATTTGTAAGATGAGCCCAAGTCATAAGTTATGTCTACAATGCTGTCCTTATTCACTTGAAATGCCCTTTAATATCCTACCAAGAAAGCTCCTATTCAATTACTTAAGAACACTTAAACTTCAGAAATTATGAGCTGTTTGAACAGGTTGATTCAATTAAGAGTATACAAAAAACCCATATAACTATTGTCATAAAATTCCTTAAGATTATGCAAAAGCCACATGATCTTCCTGAGGTAGGAATGAAACGCAACCAGAGCTGTTTTCTTTCTACTGTGTGTTATTAAGTGTAATTGCTTCATTCTCGTGATTGCTTTTGAAAGAGAAGGAATCAATCAAGCTTTCACCAAAAGCGGATGCCACTGCATTATGTATGAGGCTGGCAAGGGAAGAGAAGCCTGGGACCTAGAAGGAAACCGGGACCTAAAGCACTTACAAATGGGAGGCTCTCGTGTGTCCACATCTCCTTTGTCAAGGGGCACGCTGCCTTTGAACATGAACTTCAACGTTATTCACTTCATATAAGTTTCTCGAGTTTATTTTCTAAGATAGGGCAGCCCCTTGCATGTGAAGATGATGCCGACACATTACAAAAATATAAAGACACACTTTCCCTGGGAGTGTTGAAAAGGCCCTGTCTACACTGCCTCCTCAGAGTCGCTTGGGAGTTCACAGCATTCATTTTTGTGATGGCAAAGCAGGATTAGGAGTGTTGATGACGGAAGAAAATTATCCTCTGAATCTCCTGGCTCCTGGGGGTAAATCCTTGGCCTCATGGGTACCAGCACCCAACCAGCTGAGTGAATTGGCCTAGATTCTTTTTTTTTTTTTTTCTAGTTAGAGCTTATTATTTGTTTTTAAATAATCTCCCCACCCAACAGGGGCTCAAACTCACAACTCCAAGATCATGAGTTACATGCCCTATGGACTGAGCCAGCCGGGTGCCCCTGACATTCATGGGGTTTTAAAGCCACGTTAGAACCCAGGTTACCTCCAGCGTCGTTCCAGAGCCGTTTCTTATTTTGAAAGCCTTTCCATTCAACCTGCCAGCAAGACCAGGATTCATCAATGTGTAATTTGTGATCTTTGTAGGCACAGTTCAGCAGGCAGCAGAAACAGCTGGGAAGGGCAGGATACCTTAGGTGGAGAGGAGTCTCTGAGGGAAAAATAAGAATTTGGTAGAGAAAGCATTACTTATTTATTTTTTATTTTTTAAAAAAGAGTTGTTTATTTGAGCAAGAGAGAGAAAGAAAGAGCGAGTGGGGGTCGAGGGTGGGCAGAGGAAGAGAATCTCAGGCAGACTCCCTGCTGAGCCCAGAGCCTGACTCCTGGCTCTGTCCCATGATGCTGCCATCATGACCCAAGTGGAAATCAAGAGTCGGAGGCCTGACAGAGCCACCCAAGTGCCCCCAGAAAGCATCTTTTAATGGACCTTTCTCTAGAGAAATCACATCATCTTCTGGCCTGACAGAGATTTGACTCTAATCATTATAGTTCCATGAAAGTCACAGGTCATTAACAAAAACTGAAAACCCATTTTTCTATAAAAGAGGCATTTTTCTTAAGTGTCTAGTTTCCTTTTTATTCAGAATGATTTTAACGAACTGAATGGTTGAACGTGGACTGGACTGCCTGAACGCGCTCCTTTCTTTCACAGCCCTTAGGAGGATGGAGAGGAGGGAGAGGGAACTCACATTTTTTGAGAGCCTCCTTAGGACCAGCTTCAGGACCCAGTTATTTCCCAAGTTCCTTTAGAGTGAGATGAGGAAAGGCTGGGAGAAGCCAGGCTGAGGATAGGCCTCGTAGTGGGGACTACAGTCTGGTTCAGGCCCTGTCCTTGCTGAAGAGTTGGTCCCTGATAGGAAGGGAGAAAGAGAGGGGTCACTGTACACCTAGAGCAAGTAGTACAGAAAAGTACTTCGCTCGAGCAGCCCTAAGAGAGTGTCCTTCTGTGCTGTGACTGTGTCTACACAGCCTAAACACGTAGCCCAGTGCTAGGAGCATGGGGGGTCCACAGGGGAGGTTTTTGGAAGTAATTCCCGTTAACATCATTTATTTATTTATTTACTTTTAAAAGGTTTTATTTGAGAGAGAGAGAGAGCGTGCCCACGCTCAGAGGGGGGGAGGAGCAGAGGCAGACGGAGACCCACCGAGCTGGGAGCCCACTCGGGACTCCATTCCAGGACCCCTGGGATCATGACCTGAGCCAAAGACAGATGCTTCTCCGACTGAGCCACGCAGGCACCGCCCCTCCCCCATTAATGTCATTTAAAGCATGTGTTTAATGTCAGCTGTTTTCACCACTGCTGTAACAGATTTTGATCATCATTTGAGTCCACTTTTTTTGGCCAAACACTGTTGCTGGAATAGAATGATACGAGCAAGGGCTGGGTGGTGGGCTCCCACTGCAATTCCACTGAAATATCTATTATTAATATCCCATTAACAGCTCCGAATTTGGTTAATCTCTTAATTAGAAGGCACTAGGCATTAAAGACAAGCTGACCCGAATACAGTTGGCTGTCAGGTGCTAAATGGCGGCCCTGCAGGGGCTCGGCCAGCCAGCACGAGAGGCGGCCATGCCTCGGGGGTGTCCCCGAGGCCAGAGGCAATGAGGAAGACCGTTGAGCGGGAGAGGCTTGCACCTGCTGCCAGACAGCAGTGCGGTACCAGACACCCTGCCTCTGGGGTCAAACGTCTTACTTGTTTTCTGAAGTTAGTAGAAGCCTCAAAACTTGGGAACATGCCCTTTCTCTCTGTCCCATTTTTAGAAAGATGTAGAGGAGAACCTTTAGGAAGGGTTCTCTGATTTTTTTTTAAAGATTTTATTTATTTATAAAAAAATTTATAAAAAAAAAAAATAAAGGGTGGGGAGGAGCAGAGGGAGAGGGACAGGCCGACTCTGCACTGAGTGCAGAGCCAGACGCGGGGCTCGACCTCACGACCCCGAGATCATGACCTGAGCCACCCAGGCGCCCCGAAAGGGTTCTCTTGCGTAATTTTGTATTAAATTGACTAGGTAATGGAGCAGCCAAGTTCCCCGCAAAAACTTACATGCTAAAGTTTGAGTCTTGTGTTATCATCACTCGTAACAAACGTCATAAATCCGGTGGCTTGCCACAGCACGCGCACCTCAGCCACAGTTCTCTAGGTCCGAAATCGTTGGGGGAGGGGGTTTCGGGCCAAAATCTACGTATTAGCCCAGCAGTGCTCTGATCTGGAGGCTCCGAGGATGAGTCTCTTTCACGCTCATTCAGGTTGTGGGCAGAATTCAGGTCCTGGTCGTCGTAGGACAAAAGGCCCCATTTCCTCGCCGGCTGTCAGCCAGGGGCTATTCTCGGAGGCCACTTTTGTTCCTCCTACGTGGCCCCTCTTCATCTTCAACCCAGCAAGAGGGCGGCGTCCAGTCCTTGAGTTGTTAACCCCTCTGGCTTCTCCTGCTTCTTGATGGAGAGGTCTCCATGATTTTAAAGGGCTCGTGAGGGAGATTCGGTGCATCTGGATAAAAGCCCTTCTCTATTTAACGTCACCTGATCACGGGAGGGCTGGCTCATCGAGTCGTAAGTCCCACCTGCACTCAGAGGGGCGGGGTTCACGGCCGTTCTCAGCATTCGACCTGCCCTAAGTCTTAAAATCGGTTGTCTCTCAAAGGACGGTGAAGAGAAGGGACCGATCAGGCCCACCTTGGGGGGAGTTGGTTCAGTGCCTCCTTTCCGACCTTCTTGCTGTGAGGATTGGCAAAGGCAAGCTTGACAATCTTGACGGCCGAGGTGAAATGCTCTGCCTGGGGCCCGAAGAGGTTGGTGGCTCTCGCCCTCCCCCGGGCATGTGGTCCACTCCTAAAGCCAGGGTCAGACTCCGAGAAAGCGAATGCATTTCCTGTTATTCTCTATCCTCTCTGAGCTCCCACATTCCTGCAGCCTTGGGAACCAGCAAACATTTATTACACACTTACTCGTTCAGCGAAGATTAACTACGTGCGAAGCACTCTGGTGAGCGGTGGGGGTAGAGAGACGCCCCAGGCAGCCGCTGACCTCCCGGGGCTACTAAATGCTGTGACAGGGGAGAAGCTAAGGCTGCAAGGGACACAAAGGAGGAACGTTTCATCCCAAGAGGGACGATGCAGTCAAGAAACTCTTTGGAGGTAGTGAGGTCCAGGGCGAGGCCAGGGTAAGTGGGAATTTCCTAGACAAAGGCAAAGTGCGTGCCAGGGAGCACTCGTGTGCCCAGGGGAGACTGTCGCCAGGAGAGGGAACAGCATGGCTTTGTGGTCAGCTTGGATGTCCGTACTCCATGAAGCTTGAGCAAGCAGAAGATTTGACGGGACAAGGTTGTCAGACATTTGTTGTAATTAAGTACTCAGACTCTGAAGCCACCTTTTTTTTTTTTTTTTTGAGAGGGAGAGGGTGAGGAGAGGCAGAGGGAGAGGGAGGGAGAGAATCTCAAGCAGACTCCACCCAGCCCAGAGCCTGATGCGCAGCTGGACCTCACAACCCCGAGATCATGACCTGAGCCCAGATCAAGAGCTGGACGCTTAACTGACTGAGCCACCCAAGCGCCCCCGCCTTCTGTCTTTTTAAAAAAACTGTGATAAAGACACGTCACATAAAATTTACTATTTTAACCATTTAAAAGTGTTCAATTCAGTGGCATTAAGTCCATCTGCAACTATCTAGTGTGCAAGCATCACCACCTTCTAGTTACAAACTTTTTCATCACCCAGATGGAAATCTGTACCAATGCAGTACTCACTTCTCATTTCCCCCTCTCCCCAGCCTCTGCCCCTGGCCACTGCTGATCTGCTTTCTGTCTATGGATTTGTCTATAGTGGACACTTCATACCAATGGAATCATACACCACGTGGCCTTTTGTGTCTGGCTTCTTTCGCATCACATATTTTTTTTTTTTTTTTAAGATTTTACCTTTTAAATAATCTCTACACCCAGCGGGGGGCTCGAACTCACAACCCCGAGATCAACAGCCACGCGCTTCACCAGCTGACGCGCTAGGCAGCGCACTTCACATAGTGATGTGAGGTTCATCTGTGGCGGAGCAGTATTCCATTCCACCTCATGGCTGGATAATGGTCCACTGTATGATACACTGCAATTTGTTTATCCATCCATCCACTGATGGACGCTGGATTGTTTCCATCTCTTGGCTTTGTGAATAGCACTGCAATAAACATTTGTGTACAGGTTTTTTTTTTTTTAACATCTGTTCTTAACTCTTTTGGGTATATACCTAGGAATAGGATTATTGGGGCATGTTTCACTTGTTGAAGAAACAACGAATTGTTTTCACAGCCACAGCACCATTTTATGTTCCCGACAACAACATGTGACGGTTCCAATTCCTCCCCAACCCTGTCTTTTCTGATCCTGGCTCTACCACCCACCAGTTGTTAAACCTTGGCAAGTCTTTAACTTCTCTGTACCTCAGTTTTCTCATCTGTAAAAGGATGAAAACCATGGCGTGTCCTGTGGCAGGTTGTTGTGAGGATTACACACAGTCAATATGCATACTTTTGTTAATAGATATAGGACAGTGTTTGGCATGAATTGGTTGAACCATGTGAAATTGCTGATGGACTGCTAATTGGTGTACAGAGAAGGTAATTTTATACGACTCAAGCTAATAACAAGCAGTATAGAGCAGTTTGGTTTAATTAGGTAAGGGCCAGGGAAACAGTTCATCTTTTGCCTAAGACTAACAGGGCCCTCATTAAAGGGTTTCAAATAGGACAGTGACATGATGATATCTAGCAAATAGATTGAAAGGTTGGTGGGGGAGAATTGAAAAAAAAGAAAGAAGGAAGTGAAAGGTAAGTCTGCATGCGGTCCGTTGGGAGGCTGGTGCAGGAATCCAGGTGAGATGTAACGGTGGCAGTGAGGGCGAAACTCAGGAGCTGTAACCAAGAGAGCTTTGGAAGGTAAAATGGACAGGGAGGGTATACTGACCAGTGGTGGGATGATACTGCTTCTGTTGGTTTTATCTCTGAAATACTGCTCAAACACTGTTGGTTCACTCCATCTCGGTTATCATGACTGCAGTCCAAAGTACGTCATCTCTCAAGTAGCCTGCCACAACGATATCCTAATCAACTTTCCATATCAATTATTATTTGCATTCCATTTTTTTTCTAATCCAATCTCCGTATTGCGAAGTGTTATTAAGAAAGTACTTCAGGGGGGCCTGGGTGGCTCAGTCGGTTGGGCACCCTACTTTTGGTGTTGGCTGATGTCCTGATCACGAGATGGTGGGATCTAACCCTGTTTGGGTTCCCTGCTCAGCATGGAACTCTCTAAAATAAATAAATAAATAAGTGATGCCTGGGTGGCTCAGTTGGTTAAGCATCTGCCTTTGGCTCCAGTCATGATCCCAGGGTCCTGGGATCGAGTCCCGCATCGGACTCCTTGTTCAGTGAGGAGCCTGCTTCTCCCTCTCCCTCTGCCTCTGCCTCTGCCTGCCCCTCCCCCTGCTTGTGTGCACTTTCTCTCTCTGATAAAGAAATAAATAAAATCTTAAAATAGGGGTGCCTGGGTGGCTCATTTGGTTAAGTGTCTGCCTTCAGCTCAGCTCAAGATCTCAGTGTCCTGGATTCGAGCCCAGCATCATGCTTCTCCTTCTGCCTCGGCCTCTGCCCTTCCCCCTGCTCATGCTCACTCTCAAATAAATAAAAAAATCTTTAAAAAAAAGTCTTAAAATAAATAGAAAAATAAATAAAATCTAAAAAAAGTACTTCAGCTATACAAAAAAGGAAAAAGAATAATGTTTATTCATGTATGCTGCTCATATAGTAAAAAATAAAACTGCACATAGCTATGTCCCTCCTGTAACCCTCCCCAGTCATATTCTCCTCTCCTGGTAATCAAATGTTACAGATGGAGAGGTCACTACCACCCTGAGTTTGGTATTTATCATTTTCTCACATCTTCATGCGTTTACAACATTTACATGTATCCCTATGTGTTTGTGTATTTGTACATTTTCTTGAATATTTTTTTGCTTCACGTAGAAGAAATCACATTGTGTGTATTCCTTTGTCACTGTTCCCCACCCCCGCCCTACTTAAACTCAAATCTGTGTGACGTTTTCATGCTGAAACATGTTGTCCTGTGCATTGATTTTCGGTGCAGAGGAATCTTCATTGTACAAGTATGAAAAATGACAGTTATTCTATTCAAAAGGCAAATCTGATCATGTCAATCTCCTGCTTAAAATACCTCAGCAATTTTCCACTGCTCTGAGGCTGAAGACAACAATCCGTCCTGGCTTGATTTCAAGCTCTTTCTGGAGCCAATGCCTCATCTTAAGCCCCTTGTCTTCCCCTCCTATTAACTAACTCCACTCATTCTTCACATCTCAGCTCAAATTTACTTCCTTGAGAAAGTTAGCCCCACTCTCTCTACCACACCTGCCAGATCACTTCTCTTACGCTTTCCTAACACAGCAATCTTTCCTTGGGATGCCTGGGTGGCTTAGTCGGTTGAGCGTCCGTCTCTTGATTTCGGCTCGGGTCACGATCTCAGGGTTGTGGAATCAAGCCCCGTGTCAGGCTCTGCTCAGTCAGGAGTCTGCTTGAGATTCTCTCTCTCTCTCTCTCTGCTCCTCCCCTGCTCACCTGCGTGTACTTTCTCTCTCCCAAATGAATACATAAATCTTAAAAAAATAAAAAGAAAAACCTAAAAAACGCAGCAATCTTACCTTTATAGCACCCGCCAGAACAAACAATGACATGGTTTAATTAATGTTAGTCTCTCCCTCCCCAAACTGGAAGCTGGTGGAGGCCATAGCTATTTTTGCTCATAACTGCATCTCCAAGAGTTCCTCCAAGAGTACTTAGTCAGTGTTTAATAAAATTCAGCTGAATGAATGAGAAGAAAAATAGGTACTGAAAACCTTTTCCTGCCTAGTAGGTGTATTTTCCCATTTAATTCTACTAAATTAAAACTTATTAAATACTGTCAAAAGAAAAATTTCCACAGACCAATTTACCGATCTAGTAGGTTTTTACTCAGTGATTCATGAATTTGGGCAGCATACAATCTAGCAGATAGAAAGGCGCTCTGAAGAGCCGTAGAAGGTGAGAGATTTTATAGACCAAAGCTGAAAGGAAGAGGAAGTTACACTAGGCCCTTGCTGATTGGTTAAAGCAGGACTACTTTTGGGGAGCCTGTCTGGCTCAGTTGGTGAAGTAGATGACTCTCCATCTCAGAGTTGTGAGTTCAAGCCCCACTTTGGGTATAGAGATTACATAAAAATAAAACCTTTGGAAAAAAAAAAACCAAAACACAGCAGGACTACTTTCCTTACATGGAAAGGGGTAAAGGGAACTTTAGCACCGGGTTGACCTGGGTCGTCTTCTTCTGGGAGAGCTGAGTGTAGGAACTTATTAAGTTTTGCTTTGCTGCTATAGGCTTAGCATGAGCAACTCCATCTTGGGTCTACTCTACATATTTTAATAACACATATTCCAGAATTTAATTTCAGACCAGATGGGGTAGCCGGGACTAGATACACCCTCCCTTTGTAAACAACTAGAAAACTGGACAAAGTAAATGAAACAACTCTTCTCAGACACTGGACAACAAACACTGCGGGACTGTGATCCCTGAGGGGAGGGAAACAAATGAGGCAAGTCCTATTTGTCCTGGGGATATTTTTCTGGCCAATGATGCGGGGAGGGAGATTCCAAGCAGAGATAGCACTGGATTCAAAAGAAGGAAAAAAGGAAAAAGGACTAAAGAACAGATAAGACAATAGTAAACAAACAGTAAGATGGTAGACTTAAACTCGACCATATTGATAATTACATTAAATGCTGATAGTCAAAACAGTCCAATTAGGATGCAGAGATTGTCATGCTGAATATAAAAGCAAGGTTGGGGCGCCTGGTTGGCTTAGTCGGTAGGGCATGGGACTCTTCATCTCTGGGGTTGTGGGTTCCAGCCCCACGCTGGGCATAGAGATTACTTAAAAATAAAATCTTTAAAAAAAAAAAGGCAAGTTCCAATGATTGGGCCGTCTATTAAGAAATACACTTTATGTATGTATGTATGTATGTAAACCTAATGCCCAACGTGGGGTTTGAACTCACAACCCTGAAATCAAGAGTCAGTGGCTTTGGGGCGCCTGGGTGGCTCAGTCGGTTAAGTGTCTGACTCGATTTCGGCTCAGGTCATGATTTCAGGGTCATGGGATCAAGCTCCTTATTGGGATCTGCACTCAGCGTGGAGTCAGTTTGTCCCTCTCCCTCTGCTTGTCCCCTGGCTTGCCCTCTCTGTCAAATCAATCAATCAATCAATCCTTAAAAAAAAAAAAGTCTACCGCTTCACCGACTAAGCCAGCCAGGGGCCCCAAGAAATGCACTTTAAATATGAAGACACATAATTGTTAGTAAAAGGGTAGAAAAAGATACTAGGCAAACACTAATCATAAAAAGCTGAAATTGCTATATTAACGTCAGGCAAAGTGGACATCAAGACAAGGAATTTTATTAGTGACACTTTATACAATGACAAGAAGTGAATTCATTGAGGGGCGCCTGGCTGACTCAGTCAACAGAGCATGCAACGCTTGATCTTGGGGTTGTGATTTCAAGCCCCACATTGGGTGAGGCGCTTACTAAAAAAAAAATTAACTTAAAAAAAAGTGAATGCATTGAAAAGACATAACAATCCTAAATACGCTTGTGTTATAACATTTTTTTCTCCTTCTGGTCCTTGCTCCCTTCTGTCTCTAATTCTCATATCCTTATTATTGTTTCCAGAGTTTTACCTTCTTCACTTCCTTTTCCTTTCGGATTTCTTCTACCTCTATAAAAGGAGGTAAACGGACCATAGTTCATATATCATTTCCGTAAAGTGTATATGTGTTGATTGTCCTTTCGGTTCATCCATAGGAATCTTATGAGAACCGATTACTGTCACTTAGAAAGCAATCACAGACCTCCTGTACGTTTTCCGGAACATTCTGGTCCAGATACTATTAAGGTCAAAGCCTAGTGCCTCTTCAGACCTGAGTATCTGGGGACAAGATAGATTTATACTATTATTTAAAAAAAAATAGGGTTGGTGTGATTTAAAAATATAACTCTGCACCTTGTCTATACAATGTCTTATGAGCTGTCCCATCGGCAATCAAACTCCTTGGAGTTTCAAGTCGCTTATGTTGCTGTTCCTGAGATTTCCTTGGAGAGGATACACTTACTGCATCGAATCCCACTGGACCAATTTACAAATAACTTTCTACTCTGCGTCCTCGGCCGTGACTTCTTTTTGGCACACTGGTCAGCTTTCCTTCAGAGTTAAGTTCTTCCCGTTGGAGCTGAGCCTGTTCCTGGGGCATTACCACCTGGCTTCACTGACTAGCTTTGGTCAGGCAATGCGCATGTGCTGGACTCTGTCCTCTTAGAAGTCCAGTGAAACGGAGCAGACTGCAAGTAACGGTATTTTCCGAAATGACTTATTTATGGTTTTCTCTTTATACTTGGCTTTGAGTCAATCTCGAGGAAGTTTTATGGCAAAGATTTGGAGGTCACTTGGGGGCAGGAGGCCTCATCAAGTTGATTTTAACAGACTAGTTGATCTCCTGTTTCAGGTCCCATGAGAACTCAAAAATGGAAGTTGATGTCCTGTTCTTTATTCTACAAGTAAGACATGATGGCTTGCCAAAAAAATTCACGGAATGTAGAATCCTTAAAGAAGATCCAGAATTAGCATTACCACACATATCGGGTTTTTCTGTGCGTGTATAGTATCCATGTCTTTTTAGCAAAATGGGATCTTGTGAAACATATTACACTCTTTTTACTAAATACACAGTGAACAGGATTAACTGCGTGATAAGCGGCTGCATAGTATGGGTATTTTCTACTTTATTTAATCAATTCCCTAACAACAACAACAACAACAACAACAACAACTCATGTTTACAGGTGGACCCGTAGGTCGTGGGGTATTTTGCAACTTGGCTCATTCAACACTCACCTCAACTCGCTTTCCTGCCCTGCTCTATTCTAGACACTGGAATGGTAAACACTTGCTTTCCCAGACACCCTTCTGGGTCAGGCGGCCATATCATTTGGTTCGAGCCGGTGGAGAGGAGCCTGGCTCCCTCCCTGCACCCCCTGCCATGGGCTCCCTACTCTGACTGCTCCTGGCAGGAGATAAACTAGTTAAACCATTTACAAAACAAAGTACCAGTGCCTCCGGATACTCACCAGATTGTTTCTCGAAGCTATATTCCCAGAAGAAGCATTGCTGGGTCAAAGAGTACGTGTTTTTAATGCTTTTGAAAGGTTTTATTAACTGACATTCTCATCAGCCCTGTAGGAGGATACCAGCCTCTCCACCCCAACTGTGGACATTATCACTTTTTAAAAACAAGCACAGCTTCACTGAGGCATGACTGATACACAAAGAACTGGATGTATTTAATATGCACAGTTTGATGAGTTTGGACGTATGAACACCAGTGAAACCATCATCAACCACAGTAGGAGACACCCAACACCAGCCAGACTGTCCTTGTGTCCTTTATGTTTTTGTGTGTGTGCGTAGTGGGAACACCCAACATGAGGTCTGCCCTCAATGATTTTTCCCCCAGCTTTATTGAGATATAACTCACATAAAGCACAGTGTAAGTTTCTCTCTTAAATTTTGAAATGAATAATATCACATTGCATTATCACTTTTTGGGGCACAATTTCCAAACTACTGAGTAAAAAGGGATTTTTCATTGTTTTAATTTGTCTATCTTTGATTACCACCGATAACAAGCATCTGTCCATGTTTACTGTGTGCTTGTGTTTCTTTTATTAATTTCAAGTTACATCCGGGGCCTTGCTGGAAGCCTTTGCTGCCTCTTTCCTGCTCTTGAGCCGTTTCAGGGGCTATGGCTAGGGGCCAATTTGTTTGAAATGCTAGCAACTCCATTAAGTCCCTGTCACTTTCCAGTAGGGTATTTCAGGCATGAGCTCCGTCTCAGGCCTGCTCTCTGGCAGCTTCCAGATGCCTCTACAACCCCAACACAAGGATCCAGGTGGGATATGCTACTTTTTTAAACTTTTAAAAGGATTTTTATTCATTTCACAGAGAGAGAGAGAGCATAAGCAGGGGCAGCAGAGGCAGGCAGAGGGAGAAGCAGACTCCCCGCTGAGCAAGGAGCCCAATTCCGGGCTCGGTCCCCAGACCCTGGGATCATGACCTGAGCCGAAGGCAGAAGCTAAACCGACTAAACCACCCAGGAGCCCCTTTATTAAAAATAAATAAATAAATAAATAAATAAATAAATAAATAAAAATGTATACACATACACACACACACACACCAACACACATATTTGAGAGAGAGAATCTCAAGCAATCTCCCTGCTTAGTGTGGAGCCTGACCCAGGGCTGGATCTCACAACCTGAGATCAGGACCTGAGTCGAAATCAAGAGTTGGATCCTTAACCAACTGAGCCACCCAGGTGCCCTGAGATACAGTACTTCTTAAAAAAATAACCGTGCAGATCTTTGAGCATCTACTTAGGGCACATACTGAGAAAGTTTCTCGATATCTTCAGTTGCTACTTCAAATACAAAGGAATGAGCCATTCGTTCTCCTGTACGGTAGAAGTGAACAGCCTAATAGGCAGATAGTACTAACTACAGCCTAATAGCAATTTCTTATAAGTAATACAAATGTCTTCATATAAACTGTGCATTCTAAATAATTTGGATAATGACATGGATTTTTTCATGGGTGCTACTCCACTACGACATGGAACAACAGGTCTTTGTTTACCCATTTTTTTAAAAGGTTTTATTATTTTTTTATTTTTAAGATTTTATTTATTTAATTGCCAGAGAGTGAGAGAGCACAAGCAGGGGGAGCAGCAGAGAGAGAAGGAGAAGCAGACCCCCTGCTGAGCAGGGAGCCCGATGCGGGGCTCGATCCCAGAGCTCCGGGATCATGATCTGAGCAGAAGGCAGACGTTCAACCAACTGAGCCACCCGGGCGCCCCTGAAGATTTTGTTTTTAAGTGATCTCTACAATCAATGTAGGGCTCGAACCCACAACCCCGAGATCAAGAGTTGCATGCTCTACCAACTGAGCCAGCCAGGTGTCCCCAACATCCTTTTTAAATAAAAAATATTGCTTTCCATTTTTGTAACCGTCCTCAATATCTGGATTCACAGAAGACAGCCGGATTTTCGCATCTCCTTCTGCGTTCAATCAGTTGAAATATCAGAGGTCACATAGCCTTTGGGAAACTCCACTGGTCACTACTGAGAGAATAAAGGTGAAAAAGGCAAAGAACATCCTAGTGTTACTATGAAAATAGTTTTGATTTCAAGGATCCCCTGGAAAGGTCTTAAAAGCCCCCAGGTGTTCCCAGCTACACCCAGCATGACTCTTGTGAGCCCCAGAGAGAAACTGGAGGGACAGGACAGTGCCGTCAGTACATTCACTCTCCTGGGTCTTCCCATGCAGGGTTGTCTACACTGAGGCTGGCTTTGTCTCTGGAAAAAAAGCGGAAGGGCTTCTCTGAAGTACCTTTCTTCTTTGGATTCTAGCAACTTCTCCCCTCATCTCTCTGGGCCTTCGTGGGAAACGTCTGAGTTACTGCGTTATCTTCGTTCTTCTATACTCTGTGCACACGTTTGTGAATAACTTCTTAACGTATCCTCACACTCTAGCAGCACATTCAATGAAATGAAAATTCAACAAACAACACAGAACCTTATTATATGTCCGTGGTTTTCCAAGGGTGGTCCCTGCAGCACCAGCATTATCTGGGAACTTCTGAGAATCAGAATTCAAAATTTTGGACCACGCTCCAGAGTGACAAAATCAGAAATTCTAAGGGTGGGACCCAGAAATCTGTGTTTTAACAAGGGTTTCAGGTGATTTTAATGTAGGCTACATTGGGACCCAGTCTGAAAACACTGCTCAAATAACGTAATTCATAGTGCCCTAAATTTAGAAACTGTACTTAGATAAAGTTAGCCCTTAGTTAATAAAAGTTAATGGTAGCAAACATTTACATGGTGCCAGGAAATGTTCTAAACACTTGACACATGTTAACTCATTTAGTCTTTACAACAACTGTAGTGTAATAATAACTATCAGGCCAACTTCTGATATGTGGAAAAAACGAGGCATAGAGAGCACGTAAGTACTTTGGCAAAGGGCGCATAGTAAGTGACAGAGCTAGGTTCCAATCCAGGCGGGCAATCCGTGCCGGGTCTGGGCTCCCGACTGCCACACAATGAGGCCCCAGAGCAGTAACAAGGGTCTGGAGGGATTCGGGTTTCCTAGCAACAGAGCTGATGGAAGGTCCCTTCAGCCACGCTGCCGGCCTAGGCTGATGGCTTACACGGTTTCCCAGCACTGGAGGAACAGAGATGAGCCCTTTCTAGGAAAGAGAGAGAATGAGTCTTCTCTCAAGTAGACTCGATAGGCTTCTCTGAACGTAGCTGACAGGCTGTAAGGGACTTTCCAGGAAGTTGGTGAGGCACTGAGCTTGTGAGAGAGACACAGCGCTGGGGTTCTATCCTCTACTTAAATGTGTGGTCCCAGCCTTGAATTACATGAAATAGTTCTGCTGTAGTCCCCACGCCTCCGACCCAGTCTTTCATCTGATGTTTTAGGTTGACTTTTTATTGTTAATTATTTTAAAATAAAAAAATTATGGTAAATTAAAAAGTTAAATTTGAAAATTTAAAGTTTCTGCTTTTACAATACAAACACTTCAGAGATTTATTTTTAAGCTATGGACGAAGGATGTGATCCTTTCTTCTGGAAGAATTCTGGGAAAACTTTTCAAATCACTACTTTAGTATAACAAAAAATTTGTTTCTGCATTGAGTCAACTTATCCTTGTACATATATAGTTGTTCACAATTGTTCACTAGTGAGTTCTCTGCCATGGGCTGAATCTACATAAAACCTTTATATGGTTAAAGTGACCGGGTATGTATAAATCATTACACTTACAAATATTTTAATGGCCAAATAGTCTAGGACAGTAGTCTTCAAATCAGTACACAGAAACATTTCATGGGTATGTAGGCAAGGATGACTTCAGTGGACTTGGTATCCAGAACTTTACTTTCCACGTGAACTCCTGCCTAAAACATATTGGCCCTCCGTCTCCTGAGATCAAGGCACTCCTTTCACATTAGCTCCTTTCTTCTTTGCTATGAAAAACTTACTTCTCTGAATCTCACTCTTGCACCCCAGGGTGTAAAATCCTCCAGGGTGGTGAAAAAGTGAATGACCACACAAGATCTCACAGAAATGGATAGACTTAGAAATAATTAAAATCATTAAATTTTATGTATCATCATTTGTTGTGATCAAGTATGAAATAAAATGGAAATATAAGTTCAAGGAGGAAAAGGAATGATGTAAAATTTCCTATTAAAAAAAAAAACAAACCCTTGTGGGGCGCCTGGGTGGCTCAGTCGGTTAAGTGTCTGCCTTTGGCTCAGGTTGTGATCCTGGAGTCCTGGGATCGAGTCCAGAGTCTGACTCCCCCGTCAGAGGGGAGTCTGCTTCTCCCTCTGTCCCTCCACTCTCTCTAATAAATAAATAAACCTGAAAAAAAGAAAAAGAAAAAAAGCTTGTAGGGCGTCGGGCTGGCTCAGTGTGTAGAGAAAGAGACTCTTGATCTCGGGCTTGTGAGTTCAAGCTGCACATTGGGCGTAGAGATGACTTAAAAAGAAAAAAAATATTTTTTAAAAAAGCTTGTTTGCATCTTTTATTTTTTTTTGAATCTTTACTTTAGCCCCCAAGGGGGTGCACTGTTTCTGGAGGTTCTGCAGTAATAGGAGGTCGATGCACAGAGCAGACAGAGCAAGCTTCTATACCATCTCTCTGCTCCAACAAGCCACTTCATATACTGTCCTTGGATAGAGGATGTATCAGATATTAAACTGATAAGAACAGAAACTACACTTAATCTTAGCCAAAGGGCCAGGAAGCAATGTTTTTTTTTTTTTTTTTTTTTTTTTTAAAGTAAGCTCTACACCCAAGGCGGGGTTTGAACTCATGACCCCGAGATGGAGTCACATTCTCTATCAACTGCCTTTGGCTCAGGTCATGATCCTTGGGTACTGGGATTGAGCCCCGAGTCAGGCTCCCTGCTCAGCGGGAGCTTCTTCTCCCTCTCCCTGTGCCCCTTTCCCTCCTCCTTCTCTCTCTCGCTCACTCGCTCTCAAAAATCTTAAAAAAAAAGTTTCAAAGTTAAATTGATAGTATGCTAAAAATTACAACCTCTTTTTGACTATCTCAGCTTCTGAAAAACTAAAGATGTCAAATTTAAAATGTGCAAGGGAAACAATTTTTAAAAATACTTTTGTGGCTTTGCAAACAAAGAAGTTTGCAGATTTCTTGTTTATGATTATTTTTAATTTTTGACCACCATAGGAGTATGACTGTCAACTTTTTCTTTTTTTTAAGATTTTATTTATTTAAGAGAGAGCGAGCGAGCGAGCGTGCACAAGCAGGGGGAGAGGCAGGTGGAGGGAGAAGCAGGCTCTCCACTGAGCAGGGACCACCTGGGTGGCTCAGTTGGTTAAGCGTCTGCCTTCAGCTCAGGTCATGATCCCGGCATCCTGGGATCAAGCCCCGCATCAGGCTTCCTGCTTGGTGGGGAGTCTGCTTCTCCCTCTCTATGTGCTTGCTGTCTCAAATAAATAAATCTAAAAAAACCCTCCCCAAACAACTTTCTATAAATTGGGGGCAGGGGCATGTGGGGGACTTTGGCGTGATGTCTGAGTAACCAACCCAACAGGGACCCACATTAAACTTTGGAGCTTGCTTCCATGCTGGAAAGCTGGCGCCCATAACAACCCTGTATTTGGAGTAACGGCCTTTCCGGCTTGTCTGCCGCCCTCCTTCCTCTAAGTCTCCGTACTTCCTGGGCTCTCTGCACACCTCTCCAATAAGACAGCAGGAGTTGAGCAAGGTGAGCTCTAGGTGAGATAGAGTATTAATCTAGGTCATAGAGTTGGAGAATAGTCCCTTTTGCTGTATCTTGTAACAAGTACCTGTGCTGACCTATTGTTTTAAGTAGTGATTTTCATCTGGCTTTCTGAAATGTTGACCCGAGTTACAACTACTCTATACTGTTTTTTCCAAACCCCCTAGGCTTCCAGGTACTCTAGTATGGGACATTTTTCCTTCTTGAAATAGTTCAAAAAATGTTGTGCTTAATAAAGCCAAAGTAACACCACACACACACACACACACACACACACACACACACGAGACATAAAAAGCCTCACCAAAAAAACCCAAGGAAAAACCAAAGACCAACAGTCACTCTCCCCCCAACACACTGACCGGAAGATCTGTAACAATAACGGAACGGTGACTAGAGGGAAATAATAATCCGTAGCCTATTTCCTTTGGAAGACTTTGGCATGATGTCTTCAGAGAAAGGCTGTATGTGTAAACATGTTTATATGGATGGAGAGCTGAACGGTCTCCTTCCATCTTAACCTCTCTTCTCATTCACCTCCTACAATATAGACTGTATCGATTTGCATCTCATTTTGTGTGTTTCTGTTTAGAGCAGATGAATTTTTATACATCTGCATTTTGAATTAAATTTAAATCCTCTTTACTAGAGCATGGGAAAAAGAAAAGAAAGACTGACCAGTGCCAATTTAGTTTCAGCCATTTCATATAGGAATCCCAAAGCATCAGATTTCCTTGTACTCTGGGAACAATATATAGCGTGAACAAAAGGTTACAGAGGGAAGAAATGTAATTGATTCTGAAGAGCGTGAACATCTGCAAAGAATGTATTGTAAGAGAAAATGATCTCTGAGGGTCCTACTTCTGATGATGAAACGGTTTCTAGTTCCCCATGTCAGAGAAATAACCCTCTGCTCCGCACACCCCTCTTCAAGCCCAATCCACTGAGCAGAGAAAGCAGATGTTTGAAGCTCGTTTCTACAACACAGAAACAAATAGAAATAAGTGTAGAGGACTTCACGAAATGAAACCTGCCCAGTGGTGTTCAGCAGCTGGCCTCCGAGGAAATGTGAAAAAACTATGTTCTGGTCCAAATTCTGTCATTAAATATAATGCGACTGTGGCCCAATCTATCTCCCTGGGCCTCCAGTTCCTTGAGCTCTCACATGGGAGAGCCGGCCTGCATGGCAGAAAAGGTATTTCTATGATGTTGTCTATAATGGTAAGATTAACAGCCTAGTGTCCATCAAGAAGTCCCTTGAGTCTCAGATTTTCCTTTTAATTTAATTAATTTTTTTAAAGACTTATTTTTCTCAAGTAATCTCTACACCCAATGTGGGGCTTGAACTCACAGCCCTGAGATCACGAGTCACATGCTCTACTGACTGGGCCAGCCAGGCGCCCCACAGACGTTCCACTTTTGATGGGAAGAGCAAAAATTCTAACACAAGTGATTTAAGAACATCAACATTTATTTAACATGATAAAAAAGAAATGAGATATGAACATTTGCATTTAAACAATAGTAAGTAGCCTTTAATACTTACATGTGCTCATTGTATAATATATACACAATGAACATAATTACATTTGTACACAAACTAAGTACTGGATTTGAAAACCGGCTTATTGCTGTACACATCTATCCCAACTGAAGTATAAGCCCAGTACTTCAAAATACCTACATTTTAAATTGTATTTTTAAGAAAAAGTAAGCAGTAACATTTGTGTTTAAGCTGACAAGAGTGTGGCAGTAACTGCTGACATTGCAATCTGACTGGGAAATAATTATAGCAGAAAACAGGACGTACTTCACTTAGCGATAATAAAATGGCACATTTTAAATATATATATAAAATTTTTTACAAATCAAGTGTGAAACAAAGCATTGCAGTAGCCAAAATGGGAGGAGGAAAAAAAAAAAAGGAAAACAAGCTTCGTTGGAAATAATAACTAAGTTTATGTACTGAAAAGGCAAAACGAAATATAAATCCATCTAAACTGTAGAAACATCAAAATCCGGAAATCAGCAACTAAGTAAGCTCTGGCTGTAGACCGCACATTAAAAAAGCACCTTTACTTATGTGCTCTGAAATCATAGCAGCAAGCTGGTGTCAGAACAGCAACCTTGAGATTACGGAGGGTACATATGAGCCATTAAAGCTGTTTGGAATAAACATTTTCCAGAAGTGATAAAATGATGCTCTGTGGCCAAAAGCATCAGAACTATGAATTTCATAGATTTAAAATATACTGTACAATATCTTCTCACATTGCCGAAGGTCCATGTCCTTAGCTTTGAATGGTTTCAACAGAAGTCAGTGTAGCTGCAAAATAAACACAGGGAAAATTACCTTGACACCTGCAAAGTTCGTGAGTGCCCGTTTCCTAAAGTAACTGAGGGCGGTATTCCGTAACAATGGAACTGACAAGCACGGCCAGGAAAATCCGAAGACATCACACAATGGAAGGACATTTTCTTGTCATTTCATAGCTTTAATTCACAAAGCAAAGAATGTAATTAAATAACAGTCCAGAATTTTAAAAAGTAGCCAAATTTGTGGCTGAATCTGAAAGATCAACAAAATGAGCGAAGATCTGCATAACTTTGCTAAAATGTGTCACAATGTATTAAGCTGCCTACACAGCAGTGTCATTTATAAACCTTTCCAAAGTCCTGCCAAGACGACTAAGCCAGCAAGATGCCATACACACAAGTGAGAAGACAAAGTAATACCGGTTTGAGAGCCACTAGCTGTTCACGGTGGCTGCGTGCCAGAAGACTAGAAAATATCTGGCAGTCACTGGACCCCATTCCAGTATGTCATGCCACTGGCTCTTACGGTGAAAGTAAAATGAAACAAAATCCAATAATAACAACTTAAGGAACCTGGAAATGTACTTGAGTTTTAACTGTAAATACTCTTTATTGTCAGACAACATTTTTTATTATCATTGGTCTGTGTACAAAGAATGGTAACCTGTGTATTGAACCAAAAGATAACGAGACTGGATTTTAATGTACACTTGTCCACTAAGATGGACAGAGGCCATCTATCAACTCTTTGCACAAGAGGAGTCAAATAAGCATGCTGACTATTCCTATGCTGGTATTATTCTGTCACTAGTGGCAACTGTCACTTCAAAACATAGTAAGTTAAAAGTTTAAACGCATGAGTGACAGAGGCAAGACATAGGTAAGGCTATAACAAACAGGTGTTTTGTAACTCCAGAAAGGATGTCAATCCTGCATAAATATCAACTGACAACAAACAAAGGCCTCTTCTAGGCTCCATGTAGACATAATCTCAGATAAAAAGTTACAAATATGACAAGACAGACATAAATCCTTCTGCATGAACAAAAGGACACAGGTTATAGTTGCTACAAAAAGGTATGAATGGAAGAAGATTCTAGAAAATAAGCACTACTGGGTAAACTCAGTCAACTTAGTATTTGTACTAATTTATTTTGAGAATCTAAAAGTCAAAGAATATGTTAGCAATAATGTTTATAATATCTCTATGTGTTTTTGCTGCTTATAATTGTTTAACAGAAACTGGTGGCGACCCTAAAGCATACGATATTACTAGGTCTGGTAAATGGTATGAGGAGAAAATGCACAAAAAGGCATAATAGCTCCACATCTCAGTTTCCTGAAAAGTAAAAAGAGTATATATCTGCAAGTACAAAAGTACAAGTAAAATTTAGCATCTGTCTATAAAATTGTTAAAAGAACTTAAGAAATTATTCTCAGCTCTTAGACTGTGGTCTAAGGTAAGGTTTCCTCCTTCCCCCTGACCCCACCCACAGCTTTTTTGGTAGTGACCTCCCTTACTTAAAAAAATTATTTAGAAATAATTTCTGATAGATCTTAATGATTTTAATATTCCATGTAGTTAGCTGTACCACAAACACTCCTTTGTCCTTTAAAATAATTAACAGACTCCCCATGCGGTAGACATATCACATGAACTGTAAAAAACATCACTTGATCAACATGTAATCGCTTCCACAGAGTTCTCCGATCCGACTCTGGAAAGGAATGCTAAGTGGGAGCACAGCTGCAAAACACCGTGAGGCTTGTCTTGGCACAGGCCATTGCCTCTTAGTTTTGCTGTTTTTATGGACGATGAAATAAGAGACAGAGAAAATGCTGTCACGTAGCAAATCACTGCAAGGGCTGATGTCGGAGATCTGAGTTATTGCCCGTGGCTCAAATACGTAGCCTCCTTGCTCTGCCAACAATCCCTAATGCACAGCCCAGAATTAATCTCAGTTTTTGTTCACCAAGCCAATAAGTGAATAAAACTCAAGTTAAAAACTCTGAAGTTAAAGCACAAATGCAAAGGGAACGGACGTACTTTTTCTGAGACTACACACACATGAAATGGGATCCTTCTGTGAGCTGCGGCTGAGTGGCTGGAACTGGCGAGGACTCAGGAGATGGAGACAGACTTTTCACTAAAACACACCAAGAGAATGCGAGAAGATAAACGTCTTTAGGACACCTTTGGAGAAGGACATCCTGATGCTGTGATCCCATAAAATAAGAACATGTTTCAGGAACTGACGGTTGTACCTGGGTTCTGTGATTTTCTAAATTGACCACTGATGATTACTTAGCACGAAATGTCTCTTGGAGACTGTTTAAAAATTCTTCTTCCTCCTGTACCTTAAACTTAACCATCGTATACAATGTGTTTCGATTATATATATATATATACACATATATATACATATATATATATATATATCTTTATATATATATCAGTGGCAATTAAAAAAGTGAGAATTTCTGTGCACAATGACTTATAATGATAGAGGCAAAAGAAAAGGCAGTGTTTAATATCCATTACAAGGAAACAGGACTTATCACATCAATTTGCATGTTTTATGTATATAAGATATAGAGAATACTGCCAGAATCCTATGTTCTTCCAAAGAAGAACAGTCCCAACTAACTGAATTTTACTGTATTTGCCCTTCTGCAAAATGATGGGGAGGAGGGTGAAAGTAGGGAGGGTTATTATTTTTTTTAAAGATTTTATTTATTTGAGAGAGAGAGAGAAAGAGGGAGAGCGTGCACAAGCAGGGGGAGGAGCAGAGAGGGAGAAGCAGCCTGCCGGCTGAGTGGGGACCCCCCCCAAGTGGGGCTCGATCCCAGGACCCTGGGATCATGACCTGAGCTGAAGGCAGACACCTACCGACTGAGCCACCCAGGCGCCCCAGGACAGAGGATTATTAAGAACGGTTTTTTGCTTATGGACTGTGAGAAGTGATGTTGATAATATGTACTAGTTGTATGATCCCCATCCCTTGCCGAATATCATAAAGAAAAAAAAAGAAAATCAAATCTGTGAAGGAAAAAAAGCCCTGAAAGTGGCACACTTTTATTATTTTATTTTTTAATTAATTAATTAATCATTTTTTTAGAGAGGGAGGGGGTGAGGGAGAGGGAGAGGGAGAATCGTAAGCCGGCTCTGCGCCCAGTACAGAGCCCAACACAAGGCTCGATCTCACAACCCTGAGATCACGATTTGAGCTGAAATCAAGAGTCAGCTGCTTAACCGACAGCCTCCCAGGAGCCCCTATCTTATGACATGCTATGGATCATGATCTTCTCTCAGAGAAAAATCCAGATGTGGGTATAGCAGCAGCTAAACAAACCCATTCTACTAGTTTAGGCACTAAATCTTCTACGGCTCCTAAGGTGGTAGTAGGTTTGTGACTATTCTGAGAATCCAGCCTCAGAGAAACAGGTATGTTTTCCAAGTTCTGGAAGATCTTATTAGAAAAAATTTATGGTATATGTGTTAAAGTTAAGATGAAGAGACAGAGAGAGAGAGAGAAGGAAGTGATCCAAGCCAGAAGAGACTCTGTGGATGTAGGCTGAGGTCACCTTTCCATCCTTTCCAGGGGCATCCTTCCCAAAGGTGCATGTGGGTAGGCAGAATATAAATTCAGAGGTTCAGAGGAAACTCCAGTGAGAAGACTATGAAATGTGTAATATCTACCTGCCGTCGTCTGATTTCCTCTGGAAGCCTCGGGAGTTTGTTCATAAGAAACAATAGTTTCTTCCTGCTCAAGAATATTGTCCTTTATATTTTCTTCAGGGTGACTTTCTGCTTTATGATTTGTGATCTGCGTCTCATCCTGAGGGCTAATGAAAACAGATCGATATCTTAAAACTTGTTATTACAGAACACAGTAAAATTTTTTCTTCCAATTTATCATCATGAAAATGTTTGACCATATACAAAAGATGCCGCCATCTACAGTTAGTAACTGCTAACATTGCACTTGCAGTAACCGGTTGTTTCCTTTCGTGATGTCAAAATGATCAGTGAGTTCAAGGGTTTCTTGAGCCACTCATTATAAAGTTCCCTGTCAGATTTTCAGCTTTTCCAGCTTTTCTAGCCATTGAGGAATATGGTTCAAAACCTTTATTTCATTAGGGTTAGCAAAACAGTCTCTCATTCCTTATTGAATGTCTCTCATTCCTTACTGAATGAAATTCTTCTAAAAATTCTTCTAAAAAGAAAACTATTTCCTCAAAAACTTTTTGGTTGCAGTTTATTTGGGAAAGGTAAGATAAACACTTGATTCTTTGCCTTTATGTACCAGGTTTTGGAATAAGAAGTCAATTCCCTGGCATCGTCCAAAGTGGCCAACAAACTTTGTTGTTGTTGTTGGGTCATGAAACTCATAGATTTTTATATACTAGATGTGTTTTAATCTACGCCTATTAACAAAACAGCAGGTTTTTTCCTAATCGGCGATTGCCAAAAGTTTTTCAAACTCAATCTTGCCATTCATTGAAGAAATAAAGGGATTCTGAGTAACATTAAATCACAGTATTTCTCTTTTCCAGCTCTGGTTATTTTTCTAATGAAGGGTGAGATTGAGGACATACACATAAGAAGGCCAGTTAAGAAATACAGCCAAAAAATAAGTAGCAAATCACTGTAACTTTTGGAACACACCAGATACCTTGGATTTCTGATCAGTGTCTGTCATTACCACCCACTATGCAGGCCATGCTGAGGTGCTGACCTGGAGACAGCTTATGTATCTTTTGGCGTTTTTTTTAAAGGTCCTGACTGAATTCCTAGGTGCTAAGCATACTGTTAAGCGCTGTACCTGTGTTTTCTGATTTAATCATCACAACACACCCGTGAGATAGATAATATTATGACCCCCATTTTTACAAGTTAGGAACCTGCAGTTTAGGGAGGTCATGTACATTGTTCAAGGTCCTGCCGCTCTTCAGTGGCTGAGCTGGGACAAGAGCCCAAGACTTTCTGACTCCGAAGTTCTCTATTCTTGAGCAGTTACGTAAGTCTGGGAGTGATTCCTTTGTCGCTTTCCCTAATTATTACCTGTATGAAACATCCTCGGGCACTTTCTCTTTGTTTGCCTCTTTATCCATCACTTCCTCCGAACTTACTCCATTTGGTTCAGGTTTGGAAGGTGTTTTGGAAAAAATGTCCTCAGTTTTTTCCAACTGTAGAATAAGAAGAAAAATGATTCAAAAATAAAAGTGTGTTAAAAAAGGATATCCTGTCAAACAGTTACTGAAATACATATTTAGATTCAAGTATACGGAAAATATTAACCTTCTCTACTACTGGATGCAAAATGTTTTTCGCCTGGAGGGATGATGCCCGTTGCTAACAGCCAGCAGCTCGGGGATATCCGAGTCTTTACCTGGGGTTAACAGTACTTTATTCTAGCCTCGATTATGTTTTAAGTGTTCAATTATCCCATTTTTCTGATGTGCTGAATACATCACTCACGTTAAACAAAACCTATCATTTCACTTAGACTTAGGGTCTCTGCGATGAAATGAAACATCATTATTTTCAACCTTCCCACTTGATCTAACCTTCAAAAATCGCCCCCCGTGGACTATCTGCTCTAAAATAATCTCGCTACCTCTTTGCTGAAATCCGTATTTTGAGGTTCAACTTCTTTTAGTCGAACAATTTCTGCGGCAGGAGTTTCATGGTTTGGCTTTACATCATGTTCTCTAATGACAGCATCCGATTCCTTAATGTTCTCATCCCTTCTTCGAGTCTGTCCAAAAGATACATAGCAGAGATTCATACTATGAAGCCATGCACGGTTTTCAGATAGCACCTGCTAATTGTGAAAAAAGGCTGATCTTCACTCACAAGGAGGTTTCCTTATGAAAACCAACAGAGGAAAAAAAAATATATATATCAGTATTCCACACATTTTTTCTCATCTCTTTAATCACCCATTTTGTAAATTGTAGAATGTGTAATTATTCACCTGTGCTGGAGTGTAAGCAGCAATGCCTGCCAGCTCTTGATCAGATGGAAAGGGGATTTTGAGGAAGACAGGGCAACACTTTCAGCTGATACATGTTTACTAACAGGGACGGACCAGACAGAAGCTACTGAAAAAGGTTCCCAAGTTTGCTATCTATTTATGAATTGGGGTAACAAATAAGAAGAAATGGAATGGTGTCACTTTACAAGGGGGGGTTGGGATGCGATGAACAGCAGACTTAGAACTTTTGTTTAGAAGCTCTCTCCTGCTACAATTTAGGTCGTGTTAAATTAGGACACAGAGTAATACACATTTTATTGGAACGGGAATTGGGGACTATCCTGGCATTTCACATTTGCTGAAAGCACTTTCATCTTCTTAATATCTCTGTGAAGTAGATGGGATGGGCTGTATTTGCCATCTGATTTACAGTAGAGAACAGTGAGTCCATAGCTGGTACAAGGATATCCAACAAGTAATACAGCTCCGATTTTTTGAACTCAGGGCTATTTCTATTTTACTAAGCTGTCTTATTATTACAGGAATTAAATACAAAATAACTACCCATACTGTAGACATTTGAAAACCCATCAATCATGTGACTCCATGATCCCGATTCAAGTGATATCAGATTTACCCAGAAGAATGATTAAATGCAATTGATCTACCTGGGTAATCCTGAATGGATTATCTCTTAAACCTGAAGGGCTCTGTAAGGGTGACTGGTCTAAAGCACCAATAACATTTAATCCTTTTTTCTTTTCCCTCAGGCAAGCTTGCTGATGTCTCCTTATTCTTTCCATTTGCTCTTCCACAGTCATCCTAGGTCGGGTACTTTCAGCCAAACAGAGCTGTTCCACTGCACTTCGTGGCCTTTCCTTTAAATTAAAAATAGACATATCAATACAAGAACGTAGAATAACTTCTGAAAAGTATGTTGGAATAAAAAATGTTCTAAAATGCATTTATTTTGTTCTCAAAGTCAAAAGTGGAGGTTTGTTAACACCAGAAAGGCAAACTGTTTTATCCTTCACTAGTAATTGGTGATGCATGGTCACTGTAACAGGAAATTATATAAAACTCAAACTAGGAAGGGGCACAGCTTCTAAATATAGAAGATTTATTTTATTTAAAAAAATTTTCCCCCCAAGATTTTATCTTTAAGTAATCTCTACACCCAACATGGGGCTCGAACTTATAACCCCGAGATCAAGAGCTGCATGCTCTTCCAACTGAGACAGCCAGGCGCCCCCGAGATTTGTTTTAATGAAAATGTGATGTTTTAAGTCACACATTTACTGTGAAAAGACCTGTAGAGAAAAAGCCTTAGTTTATGATCAATAACAGAAATACAGAAATACTATTTTCCATAAATCAGATGGTTTTATTTGGAAACTTTATATATATATATATGAGACTCATTTTTATGGTTTACTGAAGGGTCTAAAAATATTTGTCACCTTAAATAACCAATTCTTACTTCTTACTTTCTTATTAATGATGTAAAACGATATGGGTATAAAATACAAAATAAGAACTTTAGTATTAGTCATAAGCAAATTTTAGCTTATTTTATATAACAGACATTTAAAGATTCAACATATGCTAGAATCTACGGCATAGAATCCATACATTTCTTTACGTCTCTGGTCTGAGTTGGTGGGGACTGACTGTGAGACACTGGTGAAGCCGCTTGCTTTTGAAAAAGCCCAGGTGGAGGTAAGCATTTCTGTGATGAGGCAGTTTGTCAGGCAAACCCCTAAGATCTTTTCTCTCGCCTGCAATCCGAAAAATGCCTGCAGGGCAAGAGTTTATAGCACTAGAGCCATTTTCTTTCTTTCTTAATGGTGATTTTCTTTCTTTTTTTTTTTTTTTTAAAGATTTTATTTATTTATTTGATAGAGAGAGAGTGCAAGCCTGCGTGTACAAACGGGGAGGGGCAGAGGGGGAAGCCGACTCCCCGCTGAGTGAGAAGCCTGATGTGGGGCTCAATCCCAGGACCCTGGGATCATGACCTGAGCTGAAGGCAGACACTTAACCGACTGAGCCACCCAGGTGCCTCAACTAGAGCCATTTTCAATTGTATAGAATAAATACCTTAAAGAGCTCAAGTAAAAACTAAAAGGAAGAGGAAAAATGAAAAGCCTTAATGTGCAGAAAGTGATGGTGATTCTCTTTTATATGTAAAATAAAACACATTTGCTTTGGAAAACAAAATACCAAAAAAACCAAAGAAAGCATTAAAAAAAGAGCAAATTCTAGATACAGATTGGGAATTAGCTACCATCGCATCCCTTTCCTTTTATTTTTATTTTGGATCTTATTAAGTTTCTTATTTTATCCTTTTATTTTTAGTAACTACAAAGATGTAGTCATCCTCTTCTACGCTTACGCAAAAATGTTGTTACACTGCAACTTCCTTTTTCCAAGTTGTCATATTGTAAAAATCTACTGTTTCTAAATGCCAAATGTTATTAATTTTTAGATCTTTTTCTCCAATGATAACTGGAAAAGAGTATCTCATTGCAGTTTCAGTATTTTAAAAATTATTATGGGGTTGAACAATTATCATATATTTGTGAATTACTGTTGCATATTTTCCATAAAGAAACTCTTAAAAATAACTGATGTATATTCATTCCTCATATATTATGGAACTTGTCTGTTATATTCCAAGTATTTTATACTGGCACTGATTTTGCCTAGAAAGGTCTTTCCTGTACCAATATCATATAACTATACTCTTCTAT
Source organism: Ursus maritimus (assembly GCF_017311325.1). NCBI lineage: Eukaryota > Metazoa > Chordata > Mammalia > Carnivora > Ursidae > Ursus > Ursus maritimus. Next base: position 17,984,231 of record NW_024425119.1, on the reverse strand, counting down.
ACTTCCTCCCCTGTATTTGATTATGTAGCTTTTCTTCTACTATTTAAGATAGTTATGTACTAAAAAAAGATAGTTATAGAATATAAATCCAGTAATATCTTTCTTCTTCATCTCAACACACATTTTAACTTTTTTCTAACGTAAGCTCTACACCCAACGTGGGGCTTGAACTCAGGAATACGAGATCAAGAGTTACATGTTCTACTGATGGAACGAGCCAGGCCTCCCTCAACATGCATTTTTATTTTTTTAAAGATCTTATTTTTAAGTACTCTCTGCACCCAACATGGGGCTTGAACTCACAACCCTGAGATAGGGAGTTGCATGCTCTTCCAGCTGAGCCAGCTGGGTGCCCCTCCACATGCATTTTTAAAATTTTTTCTGTTGCTTTATTTTAACTTTACAATTTTCAAAGAAAATACCCTTTCAATCTGTAAAAAATGCCTAACTATGAAAAAATAATACTATTATAAAACCATGACTGCCAATGGTAATACTGATATATAGAAATTCATTAATTTTTATTCTACAATAATGATCTTTCTAGGTCTCAATAATTTTGTACTAATTAAAATATTATATTTTTGTATATAAATTTGTCAGATATTTGGGGCATATACTTTGCAGTTGTACTTCAATATCTTTCAAGAATAACCATAAATCTTATCATTTGTAGTATTTTTCATTCTTATAGCTTAAAATTATCAAATTACCTCATACCAAATAAGTAGAGAATTTATAAAGATGAAAAGTAAAAGTTCTGGGGCACATGGGTGGCTGGATTGGTTGAGCATCTGGCTCCGGATTTCAGCTCAAGTCATGATCTCGGAGTTGTGAGATCAAGCCCCATGCTGGACTCTGCACTCAGCTCAGAGTCTGCTTGAGATTCTCTCTCCCTCTGTCCCACCCCCGCTCATGCTCTCTCTCTAAGATAAATAAATAAATTAAAATCTTAAAAAAATTTTTTTGGGCGACTGGGTGGCTCAGTCAGTTAAGCGTCTGTCTTTGGCTCAGGTCATGATCCCAGGGTCCCGGGATCGAGCCCCAAATTGGGCTCCCTGCTCAGCGGGGAGTCTGTTTCTCCCTCTGCCCCGCCCCCCCAGCCAGCCCTGCTTGTGCTCTCACTTAAAAAAAAAGAAAAAAAATCTTTTGCAGCCCAAATTTCTAAGCCTACCTGGTGAAAAGGAGTTAAGCACCCTGATAATCTTCCCCAAATGACCAAGATTAGATTGGTTTACAGCAAGTTGAATTAAATGGGTCTCAGATGAATATGTGAAATAAAGAATTTATTTCCCAATCTCAATTCACATTTCTCAGGGTCACCAGAGGACTGGCAAACTCTAAATCCACCACAGCTAAAAGGCCCTCTAAACTCAGGGTAGCTTGGAAATCCATTACCTTGGTTGACCACAGGACATGTCTATCAGTCTCATCAAAGAAATTCTTAGAGGTGTCAAGAGATGTAATATAAGGCAGTCATATGAGAATAGATTCCACAAACTGTGGACCTTATCTCAAGGCCGATCAAAACAAACCTAGATTAGGTATTGAGTAGATCTGTCCCCTAGGTGCTAACTTCCTGCATGTAATTTAAAAAAAAATTAAGATTACTAAGTTTTTCTTAGACTATGCAAAAAAAATTTTTGTGAAATGCTAAAAAGGAAATTATGTATGAGAAAGCCATATATGGGCTTAAGAATTCTACTAGAAATTAACTTCTAGTTAAATACCGTTCTTGAATCCATCATCTTCTTAGTTTTCCTTAAGGTTACATAGGAGGCTATTGTCGAAGACTCAGGCGTTGGTGATTTTGTTCTGGGAGGGACTACTCCAACAGGAAAGTGGGGACCTAAAAATTAAAACAGCAGTAAGTTCTACAAAACATCGTTCACACAACATAATGCTTTCTTTTGACATACTCAATTTCTGAGGCTTTTATTTTATTAATTTGTTTATTTTTAAGTAGGTTCCATGCCCAGCGTGGAGCCCAGCGCAGGGCTTGAGCTCCCAAACCCTGAGATCAAGACCTGAGCCGAGATCAAGAGTCTGATGCTTAACCAACTCAGCCACCCAGCCACCCCTCTGAGGCTTTTAAAATCAAAAGGCAAATTTATTGGGGGTGCCTGGGTGGCTCAGTTAGTTAAGGGTCTGACTTTTCATTTCTACCCAGGTCATGATCTCAGCATTGTGAGCTCTGTGCTGCCTAAGATTTGCTTTCTCCCTCTTACCCTGCACCCCCTTCCCCTTAGCATGTGCTTGCTCTCTCTCTCTCTCAAAAAAGCGGGCAAATTTATTTATTTATTTATTTTTAAAGATTTTGGTTTTAAGTAATCTCTATACCCAGTGGGGCTTGAACTTACAACCTTGAGATCAAGAGTGCACATGTGCTGACTGAGCCAGCCAGGGGCTCTATAGGGAAAATTTATTGTTTGAAAAGAGCCAGGGAAAACGCAGCAGCCATCCATTACTGTACTCTACCTAAAGTTCTATAGATTAATAGATGACATCACAAATTTTAATTATAAAATAAGTAATACACAATGGATCACATATCCTCACAACAACCTTCTAAAGGAAAGAAGGTAAATAAAGTGCAGTATCTGCATTACTTTACTTCCTCAAGTCCATATAGTTCAGCAGCAGCACGGCTGGAGCTCCTCCTTTAGCCTTCTTTCCATTCACAACATTTTCAGAGACTGAAAGGACCTCAATCCTCTCACATATTAAAGATCAGGAAGGGCATGGCCCAGAAAGTTTAAGTGATTTACCTAAATGTCCTTCATTTCCATTTGGTCTCTTTTCAATCACACTGCACTGTCTCAATAGAGTCCACTAACAACGTTATCAATAGTTCCCTATAAGTAATCACTGTCACTTTCTCTTTTGCAATTTTAAAAATTTCTAAAATGAACACACACCACCGAAAACAAAACATACAACACAAAATCACTAACACAACAAAAACAAAAGCTAAAAATTAGTTAACATATATAATATATGCATTTATATCATAGTCGTCTTGTTTAAGCAGAATATATGCACTACTATCCACTAAGGACATTAGTAAAAGAACAAACTGTTAAAATCTCAATGGTTTTCTTAGGGGAAAAAAAAGAAAAAAAAAAGAAGAAAAAAGAAAAACACTACTCTCTTTGGGCTCACCTACAATTACATCAACTAAGCAGAAAAAGGAAAAAAGGAAGTTGATTTTCTCCCCCAAAGACAAATGGCAGGTCAATCATTCAGGACTCCTTTAATATATACACCAAACAATCTGTAGTTAAGGTTTTAATATTGTTTATGAACTCTATGACTATTACAAGGTTGCATATTTAAGAACAGGAAGACCTGAGTTGATATACAATACAGGTGATTTTGCGATTCAAACAAAGAAGAAAGCCTCTATTATTCCAGTCATTTTTAAAAGCCCCACTTTAAGTCCCGTGGCACAAATTATACCATAATTGATCTGGGTACTTCGGACAATTTATTCAGATGAGAGTTTATGATTATGAGTTGAAAAACAAACAAACAACCCAAACACCTAGGGGTGCAAAGCTGGCTCAGTTGGGAAAGCATGCAACTCTTCATCTCAGGGTGGTGAGTTCGAGCCCTACATTGGGTGTAGATCACTAAAAATAAAAAATTAAAAAAACCCCAAATTCCTAAATTTTAAGATGCAAATTTCAAGGAAGAATCCAAACCCTAAGAGAGAACATATGTCAGACAAGGTATTTTTTATTAATAAAGACATGCATTGATGGAACAAATGATTATTAACCTCGCTTTTTTCAATTCAATTGAATTCCTACTGATGAGTTAAAGTCACTGATTAAATAATTGCTAAATTTTGTATACTTGACTGGTGACATTTATCCAATACAGATCATGGGACATTATGACTATATAGGAGAAGAAAGAAGAATGGAATAAGATGTGCAAAAGCAAATAATAAAGTGCAGTCCTTATTTTATATATGCTCTAAACATTTTGCCTACAAGGATTAAAAATGTTACACATGTGATACATAGCAACATCCCCCCATATCCTACCTGAAGTGGGTAGATGCTACTCCGGTCCAGGAAACCAGTATTGTTGAAACGGGGGCATTCTGGCTAGGTTTACTGAGGTTTTGTTTTTTTAAAGATTTTATTTTTAAGTAATCTCCACACCTAAGGTGGGGCTCCAACTTAGAACCCTGAGATCGAGAGTTATAAATTCTACCCACTGAGCCAGCCAGGTGCCCCTAGATTTATTTTTTAAGATAAGTTACAAAGTCCCCCATTTTTTTTTTTTTAAAGTAGGCTCCACGCCCAGAGTGGAGCCCAACACAGAGCTTGAACTCATGACCCTGAGATCAAAACCGAGCTGAGATCAAGAGTTGGACCCTTAACTGACTGAACCTTCCTAGGAGACCCTACAAAGTCCCAGTTTTTATTTTTATTTATTTTTATTTTATTTTTTTAATAAAAGGAACCACAGGGAATGTTCCTTTTTTTTAATTTTTATTTTTTTAAAAGATTTTATTTGAGCGAGAGTGAGAGAGAGAGGAGTAGGGGGAAGGGGCAGAAGCAGACTCCCCCCTGAGCAGGGAGCGTGACATGCGGCCAGATCCCAGGATCCTGAGACTATGATCTAAGCTGAAGGCAGATGCTTAACCCACTGAGCACCCAGGTGCCCCAAAGTCCCAGTCTTTATTTTATTTTTTTAAAAGATTTATTTATTTATTTGACAGAGAGACAGCCAGCGAGAGAGGGAACACAAGCAGGGGGAGTGGGAGAGGAACAAGCAGGCTCACAGCGGAGGAGCCTGATGTGGGACTCGATCCCAGAGCACCGGGATCACGCCCTGAGCTGAAGGCAGACGCTCAACGACTACGCTACCCAGGCACTCCCCAAAGTCCCAGTCTTTAAATGTTGGCAACCAAAAGGGCACCTGGGTGGCTCAGTGGGTTAAGCATCTGCCTTTGGCTTGAGTCATGATCTCTGGGTCCTGGGAATCGAGCCTGCCATCAGGCTCAGCATGCAGTGCGGGAGGCTGTTTCTCCCACTCCCTCTGCCCCGTCCCCCTGCTAGTGCTCTCTAATAAATAAAAAAATAAAATCTTAAAAAAAAAATGGTGGCAACCAACACACTGGTTTTTTTGGGGGGGGGGCTAAGAAAACTCCATATTTATTCATAAATATTAATACATATATTTATAACTATTAATGCAAAAGTATGAAATAAATCATTATCAAATAGAATCTATTAGCACATTAAAGGAAAAATATACCATAAATGACGTTTATGTCAAGGAATGCAAATGGATGGTTTTTAGAATTTTTTTTATCTCTATTTATTTATTTAGGTAGGCTCCATGCCTAGCGTGGAGCCCAACATGGGGCTTGAAGAGTCAGACCCTTAACTGACTGAGACATCCAGGCGCCCTGCAAATGGATGGTTTAATTTAGAAAAGCTAGTAAATGTAATTCAACATATTAATATATAAAGAGAAAAATACGATCGCCAGCAAGGCATTTAATGAAATTCAATATCCTTTCATGAAAAAGAAAAACGTGGGGTGCCTGGGTGGTTCAGTCAGTTGAGTGTCTGCCTTCAGCTCAGTTCATGATCTCGGGGTCCTGGGATCAAGGCCTGCGTTCAGCTCCCTGTTCAGCGGGGAGTTTGCTTCACCCTCACCCTCTGCCTCTCCCCACTGCTTATGTTCTAAGTGAATAAAATCTTTGGGGAAAAAAAAAAAAAGGAAAGTTTTACTGAAATGAGAATAAATGGATACTTTCATAATATAACCAATGTAGATAACCCACACCAAAGCCAGTACCATGATGAATGGGAAACATTTCCAAGCATTTCCACCGAAGTCAACAACGGAATTAGGATATCTCCTACGTTCTCTAGCAACACCACTGTGCAACTACTGGCGCCAGAGAGGGGAGAGGTAGAAAACGACGGAAGGAAAAAAGGAAAATTATAATTCTGACGGAACTGTATATTTGGAAAATCCCAGCAAAATAACTGAACTTCTACTAAAAACATTTAGATAACTTAAAAAGGTAATGCCAGCCTTAACTGGGCCAATGTGGTGTGCCTATAAGGGGAATCTCGCTGTGGTTTTAATCTGCCTTTTCCTGTGACTAAAAACACGGCACTTCTTTTCATACACTTATTTGCTATGTGAATATACTCTCTTGTAAAGTGTCTGCTCAAGTGTTGTACGCTCCCTGATTTTTTTTTTTTTTAATCTTGGCCGGGTACCGTGTATTCATCAACAAGAACAAAGATCTGGTTTGTAGGTGGCTGGTTGTGAACCTCTGCTTTAAAAGTTTCTACAAATCATGGCCAAATGCCTGACATTTCATTAACTTACACACTACTCAAATTTTTACTTAGCACTTACTGCAAAATTATTGATTGGATAAATGAAAGAGACTTTCCTCTTTACCGTTTTTATTAAACAGAGCAGATACAAAGGAGTAAGTACAAAATATGTGCAAGCATAAAGAATGACCATCTGGTCATCACATAGCTTAGAAATATCATCATGACCTTAAAACACTCCCTAATATGGGGCGCCTGGGTGGCGCAGTCATTAAGCGTCTGCCTTCGGCTCAGGGCGTGATCCCAGCGTTCTGGGATCGAGCCCCACATCAGGCTCCTCCGCTGAGAACCCGCTTCTTCCTCTCCCACCTTCCCTGCTTGTGTTCCCTCTCTCGCTGACTGTCTCTCTCTGTCAAATAAATAAATAAAATCTTTAAAAAAAAAAAAAACACTCCCTAATCCCCTCTCCTTTCCTGTCTCTCCTCAGAGGTAATTAACTGTCAAATTATGTGTTTATCTCCCCCCGCTTTTCTTTATAGTTCTGTAATATCTGAATTCCTAAAAAAAATACTATTTCAGTTTTGAATATTTTTAATGTACACATATGTGAAGCTACATGCCATGTATCTTTCTGCAACTTGATGTTTTCACTCAATATTAGGTTCAATTTTTTTAGCTGCCTTAAGTTTTATTTGTTTTTATAAACACGATACAGCTAAACTTTATTTTTAATCCAGTTTGACAACCTTTTTCTTTCAAGTGAAGCATTTAGTCTAATTATATTTGTTATAATTACTCATGTATTTAGACTTATTTCTGCCATCCTAGTTTTTGTTTTATATTTTCCCCACTTCCTCTATTTTTTCTTTTTCTTCTTTTGGATTCTTGTTCAGTTTGCTTCCCTACTAGTTTGGAAACTATACAGTCTATTTCTTTTATCTTATCCTTAAGCATGCACACTTAATTTATTAAAGTATAAAGGTAGTCATGATCACTACCATCCTCTGGAACAATACAAGCACTTTAGAACATATTAATACCAACAAATTTCCTGCTGTTTTATATGCTATTGCTATCAAATATTTTAGTTTTTTGCTTCTTAGATTTTCCACATCTGACCACTTTCCTTCTATATGAAATGTAGAACTCTCTCAAATGATGGTAAGTGACAAACTTTCCAGTTTTTGTTTTTTTAAAAAAGACTTTATTTATTTTTGAGAGAGAGAGAGAGTCCGTGCAAACGGGGCGGGGGGGAGAGGGAGAAGCAGATGCCCCACTGAGTGGGGAGCCTGATGAAGGACTTGATCCCGGGACCCTGAGATCATGACCTAAGCTGAAGGCAGATGCTTAACCGACTGAGCCACCCAGATGCCTCAAACTCTCCAGTTTTTGTCTTTACTCTTCCTTCCTTGTTTCATTGAGGCAAAATGTATAACTAAAATGCACAGATCTTAAGCGCATAACTGGTGAGTTTCGATAAATGCATTCTTATCCCTAGCCTCATAGGTATACATCTGTATAATCATTTCAGTCAAGATAAAGACCATCTTCATCACCCCGCAAAATTCCCTTCCAGTCAATCCCCCGTCAGCCAAAGGCAACCATTATGTTGTTGTCTATCACCAATAGATTAGTTTTGCCTATTCTCAAACTTCATATAAAGGAAAAATATACCATGTCTCCTTTATGTCTGACTTAACGTAAGTTTTTCATATTTATACAAATGTTGCTGAGAGTCACACATGTACCTTTATCAGAAGTGTTTTTTAATTGCTGAATAGTAGTCTAATGTATGAAAATATCACAATTTGTTTATCCAAACTCTTGTTTATAGACATATGGGTTGCCCCCAATATTTGTTTATAATGATTAAAACTGCTGTAAAAATCCTTGTATAAGTTTTTTTGAGGAATGTTGCTTCCATTTTTCTTAGGTAAGTATATAGGAGCAGAATTGCTGGATATCATAACTGCATATTTAATTTTAATTTCATAAGAAACTGTCAAACTGTTGCTCTATCTTACACTACCATCAGAAGTGTGTGTGAATTCCAACTGTTTCATGTCCTAACAAACACTTGGTAATTTAAGTCTTAATTTAGCTATTCCAGAAGGTGTGAAGTGTGATTTTAATTTGCATCAAAACTGCATTTATGATTGATCAGTTGTAAACTTTTTTGTATGCTTGTATACTGTATTTGTTAAGTTTCCAAGTCTTTGCCTACTTTTATTGGGCTGCTTGTCTTCATTATTGATTTGCAAGAGTTGTGAGGCGCCTGGGTGGCTCAGTCATTAAGTGTCTGCAAGAGTTGTTTATATATTCCGAATACAAGGCCTTTGTCAGATATATATACTATTTTCTCCCATTCTAATGGGCAGGAGCTTTAAATTTTGATGAAATCAAATTAATCAGTTTTCACTGAGAGTATATAGCTCTCAGAGGTTTCCAGCTTTACTTGAGGGGGTATCTTATCAGACTCCTAATTTGTTCAGGTTCTGAGCTTTGTACTGTTACAAGGCATTTTAGTGTTCCAATTAAATTATTGGATTCCTCCTGTTATAAACTGAATTATGTCTTTCTAAATTCATGTTGAGGTCCTAACCCCTGATATGACTCTATTTGCCAGGAAGAGAGTCCTTACCTGAAACTGAACCCTGCTGGACCTTTATCTTGGACTTCTCACCTACAGAACCGTAAACAGAAATTTCTGTTGTTTAAGCCACTCGGTCTGTGGTATTTTGTTATGGCGGCCCGAGCAGACTAATTAAGGCACACCCTTCACATAAGGTGAGCATTCCTTTCTTACTTGCTGGAAGTTTCTCCAAAAAATTTAAAATGATATCAACCAGCAATTAGAATCACTTTCTATAAGAGGACTGGCTGGGACATCTAGTTAGCTATATTGCCAAAACATTTGCTTGCAGTCTAATGTTTCCTGTGTATTTATAATAATATGCATCAGTATGATAAAGGCTGAGACTACGACTGTTTAACTTCATCTGTGTATGAAAATGTAAAGTTAAAAAAGACTTTGGTTAAGGAAAAGTAATGATTTGGATGAGAATAAGAAAGGTGTATAAATATGGGTGTATAAGTTCTCAAGAAGGCAGTATTTTTTTCTAATGAAAAATAAAAAACAAAAACACTCACCAAAACCTGACATTGTAAGACTTAAAAAAAATATTCTAATTATGGAAAAAGCTAAATAAACATTATAACTTAGTGTTTTTAAAAATTTATTTCGTAATCCTTTATCAGACTATAAAAAATCAGTCTGGTGGGTAAGGACCAATTAATTATTTTTCTGAAAAATTTATATTTTCCATATTTGCTTTACCTCTGTGTAAGTACAGTTGGCCTTTGAACAACATGGGGGTTACTGACATTGACCCTTCATGCAGTTGAAAATCTGCAAGTAACTTTTTTTTTTCATGTTAAGTAGATTCTATGCCCAACATGGGGTATGAACTCATGACCCCAAGATCAAGAGTCCACAGGCTCTACAGACTGAGCCAGACAGGTGCCACTGCATGTAACTTTTGGTTCCTCAAAAACTTAACAACTAATAGCCTGTTTTTTTTTTTTTTAAGATTTTATTTATTTATTTGACAGAGAGAGAGACAGCCAGCGAGAGAGGGAACACAAGCAGGGGGAGTGGGAGAGGAAGAAGCAGGCTCCCAGCGGAGCAGGGAGCCCAATGCGGGGCTCGATCTCAGGACTCTGGGATCATGCCCTGAGCCAAAGGCAGATGCTTAACGATTGAGCCACCCAGGCGCCCCTAATAGCCTACTGTTAACCGGCAACTACTAATACATTACTTTGGATGTTATATGTGTTATATACTGTATTCTTACAATAAAGTAAGCTACGCAAAAGAAAACCATATTAAGAAAACCATACGAAAAATACATTTACAGTTCTGTACAGTATTTATTGGGAAAAAAATCTGCATTTAAGTGGACCCTTACAGTTCAAAACTATGTTGTTCAAGTCAACTGTATGTGAATACCACACAACCTCTTTTTGTGAACCACTTACACATTCTCCTAAATAACCACAATATCACTTACTGTTGATGATATCTAGAACATATTTAAATTTCCATAATTGTCCCAAGAATGTCTTTAGAGACTTCAAAAAACATTTACTTACAATTTTTTAAAAAGTAATCTCTTCACCCAACATAGGGCTCAAACTCACAACCCTGAGATCAAGAGCATAATGCTCCACTGACTGAGTCAGCCAGGTGCTCCTAGAAATTTCTTTAAAACCACAATCTAGGAGACAGTCCAACATGCCAGAGGAGTAGGAGACCTTAGCTTCCTCTGGTCCCAAGAATTCGGTTAGATAGCTATCAAATCATTCTGAACCCCTGTGAACTCAACCAGAGAGCTAAGAAAAGAACAGCTGCAATGCTACAAATAAAAAAGCCACCACTTTCTGCAAGAATGATAAGACAGAAAAACTTACCTCAAAAAGAGAACAAGAGGCAGTACCGGCTGCCAGGTATCTAATCAGTACGGATATAAGTAGGAAGTTAGAACCAGAGTTCAGAATAACCATTATAAAGATACTAGCTGGGCTTGAAAAAAAAGGAGAGAAGACACTAGAGAATCCATTTCTGGAGAAATAAAACAACTAAAATCTAATCAAGCTGAAATAAAAAAGGCTATTAATAAGATGCAATAAAAAATGAAGGCTCTAACTGCTGGGATATGAGGTAGAAGAGTGAATTAGTGATAGAGAAGACAAAATGATGGAGAATAAAGAAGCTGAGAAAATGAGGGAGAAACAACCACTGGCACGAGGGGAAAATTCAAGAGATAAGTGATACCATAAAATGAAACAATATTAGAATAATTGGGATCCCAGAAGAAGAGGAAAGAGAGAGAAAGAGATTGTGAGAGAGAGAGAGAGAGGGAGGGGCAGAAGGTATACTGGAGCAAATTATAGCTGAGAACTTCCCTAATCTGGGGAAGGAAACAGGCATTCAAGTCAAGGAGGCACAGAGAACACCCCCTCAAAATCAATAAAAATATGTCAACACCCCAGTATATAACAGTGATACTTGCAAATCTCAGAGACAAAGAGAAAATCCCCGAAAGCAGCTCAAGGCAAGAAGTCCATAACCTACAAGGGTAGAAACATTACACTGGCAGCAGACCTATCCACGGAGACCTGGCAGGCCAGAAAAGAATGGCATGATAAATTCAGAGTGCCAAATGAGAAAAATATGCAGCCAAGAATACTTTATCCAGCTCGGATGTCATTCAAAATAGAAGGAGAGATAAAAAGCTTACAGGACAAACAGAAACGAAAAGAATTTGTGATCACTAAACCAACCCTGCAAGAAATATTAAAGGGGATACTTTAAGCAAAAGAGATCCCAAAAGTAACATAGACCAGAAAGGAACAAGGACAATATACAGCAACACTGACTTTACAGGTAAAACAATGACACTAAATTCATATCTAATAGTTACTCTAAATGTAAATGGGCTAAATGCCCTAATTAAAAAAGATACTGGGTATCAGATTGGATAAAAAAGCAAGTCCCATCAATATGTTGTCTGCAAGAAACTCATTTTAGACCTAAATACACCTCCAGATTGAAAGTGAGGGGGTGGAAAACCATTTATCAGGCTAATGGACATCAAAGGAAAGCTGGGGTGGCAGTCTTTATATAGACAAATTAGATTTTAAACCGAAGACTGTAATAAGAGAAGAGGAAGGACACTATATCATAGTTGCAGGGTCTATCCAAAAAGAAGATCTAACAATTATAAATATTTATGCTCCTAACATGGGAACAGCCAATTAAATAAACCAACTAATAACCCAAATAAAGAAACACATTAATAATAATACAATAATAGTAGGGGACGTTAACACCCCACTCATAGCAATGGACATACCATCTAAGCAGAAGATCAACAAGGAAACAAGGACTTTGAATGACACACTGGACCAGATGGACTTCAGATATATTTAGAGTGTTCCATTCTAAAGCAACAGAATACACATTCCTCTTGAGTGCACATGGAACATTCTCCAGAATAGATCACACACTGGGTCACAAACCAGTTCTCAACTGGTACCAGAAGATTGGGATCATTCCCTGCATATTTTCGGACCACAATGCTTTGAAACTGGAACTCAATCACAAGAGGAAATTTGGAAAGAACTCAAATACGTGGAGGCTAAAGAGCATCCTACTAAAGAATGAATGGGTCAACAGGGAAATTAAAGAAGAATTTAAAAATTAATGGAAACAAATGAAAATGAAAACAACTGTTCAAAACCTTCGGGATGCAGCAAAGGTGGTCCTAAGAGGGAGGTATATAACAATACAGCTTTTTTCAAGAAACAAGAAAGGTGGGAAGGGGGTGGAGGGGAGGGGGTAATAGGGTGATGGGTATTAAGGAGGGCCTGTGTTGTGATGAGTGCTGGGTGTTATAGGTAACTAATGAATCATCGAACACTACAACCAAAACTAATGATGTACTATATGTTGGCTAATTGAATTTAAATAAATAAATAAATAGAGAAACAAGAAAGGTCTCAAATACACAACCTAAAGGAGCTGGAGAAAGAATAGCAAATAAAGCCTAAATCCAGCAGAAAAGAATTAATAAAGAATAGGGGAGAAATCAACGAAATAGAAACCAAAAGAACAGTAGAACAGATCAACGAAACTAGTAGTTGGCTCTTTGAAAGAATACGATTGATAACCCCCCTGGCCAGACTTATCAAAAGGAAAAGAGAAGGGACTCAAATAAATAAAATCATGAATAAAAGAGGAGAGATCACAACCAACACCAAAGAAATACAACTACAAGAACATATTATGAGCAATTATATGCCAACAAATTAGGCAATCTGGAAGAAATGGATACATTCTTAGAAACTTATAAACTACCAAAACTGAAACAGGAAGAAATAGAAAACCTGAACAGACCCATAACCGGCAAAGAAATTGAAGGAGTAATCAAAAATATCCCAAGAAACAAGAGTCCAGGGCCAGATGGCTTCCCAGGGGAATTCTACCAAACATTTAAAGAATTAATACCTATTCTTCTAAAGCCATTTCAAAAAACAGAAATGGAAGGAAAACTTCCAAACTCTTTCTATGAGGCCAGCATTACCTTGATTCAAAACCAGACAACAACCCCACCAAAAAGAATTACAGACCAATATCCCTGATGAATATGGATGCAAAAATTCTCACCAAGATACTAGCCAATAGGATCCAACAGTACATTAAAAGGACTGCAAGGGTGTTTCAACATCTGCAAATCAATCAATCAATCAATACACTACATTAATAAAAGAAAGGACAAGAACCATATGATCCTCTCAATAGATGCAGAAAAAGCATCTGACAAAATACAGCATCCTTTCTTGATTAAAATTCTTCACAGTGTAAGACAGAGGGAACAGACCTCAATATCATAAAAGCCATACATGAAAAGCTCACAGTGAATATCATTCTCAATGGGGAAACACTGAGAGCTTTTCCCTAAGGTCAGGAACACGACAGGGATGTCTACTCTCACCACTGTTTTTCATCATAGTACTAGAAGTCCTAGCCTCGGCAATCAGACAACAAAAAGAAATAAAAGGCATCCGAATCAGCAAAGAAGTCAAATTCTCACTCTTTGCAGATGACATGATATTCTATATGGAAAAGCCAAAAGACTCCACCCCTAAATTGCCAGAACTCATACAGGCATTCAGCAATGTGGCAGGATATAAAATCAATGCACAGAAATCAGTTGCATTTCTATACACTAACAGTGAGACAGAAGAAAGAGAACTTAAGGAATCGATCCCATTTACAATTGCACCAAAAACCGTGAGATATGTAGGAATAAACCTAACCAAAGAGGTAAAGTATCTGTATTCTAATAACTCTAGAACACTTATGAAAGAAACTGAGGAAGACAGAAAGCAACGGAAAAACATTCCATACTCATGGAATGGAAGAACAAATATTGTTAAAATGTCTACGCTACCTAGAGCACTTCATACATTCAGTGCAATCCCTATCAAAATACCATCCACTTTTTTCACAGAGCTGGAATAAATAATCCTAAAATTTGTATGGAACCAGAAAAGACCCCGAACAGCCAGAGGAATGTTGAAAAATAAAAACAAAGCTGGGGGCATCACAATGCTGGACTTCCAGCTCTATTACAAAGTTGTAATCATAAAGACAGTATGGTACTGGTACAAAACAGACACACAGATCAATGAGAAAGAATAGAGAACCCAGAGATGGATCTTCAACTCTATGGTCAACTAATCTGCGAGAAGGCAGTAAAGACTATCCAATGGAAAAAAGACTGTTTCTTCAACAAATGGTGTTGGGAAAACTGGACAGCCACATGCAGAAGACTGAAACTGGACCATTTCCTTACACCATACACAAAAACAGACTCAAAAGGAATGACAGATCTATATGTGAGACAGGAATCCATCAAAATCCTAGAGAACACAGGCAGCAACCTTTGTGACCTCAGCAACCTTGGCCGCAGCAACTTCTTTCAAGACACGTCTCCAAAGGCAAGGGAAACAAAGGCAAAAATGAATTATTAGGACTTCATCAAGATAAAAAGCTCTTGCACAGCAACGGAAACAGTCGACAAAACCAAAAGTCAGCCTATAGAATAGGAGAATATATTTGCAAATGTCTTATCAGAGAAAGGGCTAGTATCCAAAATCTATAAAGAACTTATCAAACTCAACACCCAAAGAACAAATAATCCAGTAAAAAAAAATGGCAGAAGACATGAACAGACATTTCTCCAAAGAAGATACACAAATGGCCAACAGACACATGAAAAAATGCTCAACATGATCCAGCATCAGGGAAATACAAATCAAAACCACAATGAGATACCACCTCACAGCAGTCAGAATGGAGAAAATTAACAACTCAGGAAATGACAGATGTTGGGGAGGATGCAGAAAGGGGAACCCTCTTACACTGCTGGTGGGAATGCAAGCTGGTGCAGCTACTCTGGAACAGTATGGAAGTTCCTCAAAAAGTTAAAAATAGAGCTACCCTATGACCCGGCAATTGCACTACCAGGTATTTACCCCAAAGATACAAATGTAGTGATCGGAAGGGGTAGCTGCACCCCAATGTTTAGAGCAGCAATGTCCACAATAGCCAAACTATGGAAGGAGCCCAGATCTCCACTGACAAATGAATGGATAAAGAAGATGTGGTATTGTGCTAAGCAAAATAAGTCAATCAGAAAAAGACAATTATCATATGATCTCACTTATACGTGGAATTTAAGAAACAAAACAGAGGATCAAAGGGGAAGAGAGGAAAAAATGAAACAAGACAAAATCAGAGAGGGAGATAAACCGTAAGAGACTCTCAATCATGGGAAACAAACAGGGTTGCTGGAGGGGAGGGGGCTGGGGCAACTGGGTGATGGACATTAAGGAGGGTACATGATATAATGGGCACTGGGTGTTAATATAAGGCTGCTGAATCACTGAACTCTACCTCTAAAACTAGTAATACATTATATGTTAATTAATTGAATTAAAACCAACCAACCAACCAACCAACGAACCAACCACAATCCAAACAAGGTTGAAGCACTGCACTGTATCTGGCCTTTTCTATCTTTTTATTCTTGACTACTTCCCCCTCTAGCTTTTTTCTTTACAACCCTGAAGAACGATCAGTATTTAAAAAAAAAAAATCAGAAGTGCCTGGCTGGCTCAGTCGTAAGAGTGTGCAAATCTTGATCTCAGGATTGAACTCACGACCCCCATGTTGTGTCTAGAGGTTACTAAAAATAAATAAATAAATAAATAAATACACTTTAAAAAATCAGAGTACACCCAGTAAGAGTACTATGTCATGGAATTTGTTTATTTACTTGTTTTTCTGGTTAAGTAAACTCTATGCCTAACGTGGGGCTCCAACGCATGACCCCAACATCAAGAGTAACATGCTCTACTGAATGAGCCAGCAGGGTACCCCTTAGCCCTTGATCTTTCATGTACAATTTTAAAACAGAAGAAAACCAAAACCTCCCTACCCTAAAATCTCAGGAAATGGAAAACTTTTCAAACGGTTGGAATGTACTCATTTTTCACTAAAACCTAATCTGGACTGATATGAAGCTTTTAGTCTTTATCCCTCTCAGGATGAACATTTCAGAAATATTAATTTATTTCAGAAGGGGATGTGGCCTCATGCCTCGCTGAGATGACATGCAATATAAGGTTTATGGGTCATGTTACCTTCCTAATACCTGAAACTTCTGAATTCAGAAGCTCATCAGATTCCAGAGGTTTCAGATAAGGGACTGTGGACTTGTATATGCACTGAGCCAACATGTAAACTGATTTTATTGTTAAAATGTCTGAAAAACACAGGAGATAAGACATATCCCAAATGCTGACCTTTAACGGAAGTTTCCATTTCTGAAACAGGTTCTGATTTTTCTTCTCCATTAGATTCATCAACTTCTGCCACTGTTGTTAACTCTGGTTCACTCTTGTAGAGTCTATAATCTGGACCCTGGAAAGGAAGATGTGCAATTAAAAAAAAAATTGGTACGAGTTTCTTTTATAAGGTTTACCTCTAAAGCCTCAAATCAAACCCTGAAAATTAAAAGCCTCAGTCAACTGTCTTGGATACAGGCACAATAGATATATATAATTGATACATATATATTACAACCAACATAGGAAAAAAAATCTGAAATATTTTTAACCAGTAAAAGTTTTGGTTTTCAAATTAAGAATATTCTTATTAGGGACAAAGTCATTAGAACATTTTTTTTTATCACAGTACAACTGAGGTCTGAAAATAATTATATCAATTCAATTAGTCCTATTTCTTATCCCTTAATTCTCTTCTAGCTTACCACATTTTACACTTATTTGTTCAACCCCAAATCTCTTATTTTCAGCTTCCATGGGTAATGTCTCTCCTTGGCAATGTCCACATCCTCTAATAGTTTTTCTAGATGGAACTGCCCATATCCCAACCCTTTTATCATTCTTAGTAACAATCTTTTTTCATTCTCACTTCTTTCTGATCCAAAGATATTTTGCTTCTAATATCCTGAAATGGTATATTTAAAATATGACTTCTTAGGCAAATGCAAGGTAACCACTTTACAAAAACACTTATTAAAAATATGAAATTATGAAGTACTAAAATTGTAAAAATATAAGAAAATGAGAATGGCAAAACAAAAACAGGAAAAACACAAACAGAAAAACACTGGCTAAAAGTGAGGTTATAATAAAAAAAAAAGTTTGAGTGTAAAATAAACTTTCAAAAATGAGAGGGCAGGTACATGATTGATTATTCTGTGGCTACTGAAGCCACTTACACAGTGAGATCCATTTCTTGGATATCCTTGAACTTGATGAATCTTCTTTTCTTCAGGCAGATGGACTGGGCCCCTGCTATAACAGAGCAAGGAGCTGCTATCACTGGGCAGAGGGGGGATTATGGGAGGCTGCTCTGTAAAGTCATAGGACCGAGGAAGTGGAGGACGAGGTGGGACTACTTCCTCTTCCTAAAGATTGTAGAATAGTCACCTTATTTAGATAAGCATATTGAATTAAGTATATCTAAATTCTTTGCAATGGTAAGTTAACTTAAATTCACTTTAAGATAATTAAAGGGACACTGCCAAGCCAAAAGTCTCAAATTGAAAAGTAAAATAAAAAATGCAAAGTATGATAGCCAGTAACTGGGTCTCAAATACGGTTTTATCTAATTTTTTTGGGTAACATACAGGTTAGCTTTCATCTGAAGCTTAACATCAAAACAGATATTTGAAACTACTGTTATTTTCACTTTAAAAATAGAAGAAAGTAATTAATTTAAAAGTCTTACTGCCTATTTTTTTTTTTTTGTAATTTTAAGAGACAAAATAAAGAAACATCTCTTTTTGATTGGTTTTAATACAAAATTCAAGACCACAGATGCTTTCACTCAGGTTGACAGTATCTCTTTGTAGTTGTAATTTCTCTATGGTATGCATGACACACAGCCAACTTATCTATTAATCATCCTACAAATTTTATCAAGAATAAGAAACAATGATAAATATTCAAATTACTTGTATCAGAAAAAGTATGACAATGTTAAAGTTCTAACATAGATGAAAAGTAGTGATTCAATTTTTTTTTTTTTTGCATTGAGGGAAGAAAAATCATATCTGTTAGAAGTATCAAATTACTGAATCAGTGAAATTTCAAGATTAAAACAATAACTTAAATATATTTAGAAAACATTTTGTTATGAAGAGAAGACAAATGCTAATTCATGTGTTACACATTTAAAATAATTTAGAGATAAACAATCCAAACTTACCTCATTTTTGTACTTAACTGCTGAGAAAGGCTTTGATCCTGCCATACCTGTTAAAAAAATTATAAATGTAACTACCCATACTAAACATATTCTTTAAATTGACATAAAAAGGAATAATTTCATCTCACTTGTTTTATTCTTAAAGATTTTATTTTTAAGTAATCTCTACACCCAAA
The DNA here is from genome assembly GCF_017311325.1 of Ursus maritimus. Classification (NCBI taxonomy): domain Eukaryota; kingdom Metazoa; phylum Chordata; class Mammalia; order Carnivora; family Ursidae; genus Ursus; species Ursus maritimus. The sequence goes on along the minus strand of NW_024425119.1, from coordinate 17,965,368 downwards.
GTGGGGCTTGAACTCACAGCCCCGAGGTCAAAAGGTTCATGCTCTACTGACTGAGCCAGCCAGGCACCCCCATTTCACTTATTTTAAATGAAGCCTTCAGTTTCTAATCCATTGTTTATTAATGTTCTCAGAATTTGAAACTTATTACATTTAAAAATACAAATTTAAATACCTAGTTTAAACAAGAGTATAGGGAAATGGGTTTTCTGAAGCACTACTGATGTAAGTGTATTTCAGTACCATTTTGTAGGAGGGCAGTTTGGCTGTGCCTATCAAAATGAAAGATGTGTGCTCATTTCCAACTTCTTGTAATCCATAAGTACCAGCATGTGTGTTTAGTTATAGACACAATAATACACACACACACACACACACACACACACACACAAATATATATAATTACAGCACAGTTTATGACAGAAAAAAAAACCAAACCCCAAACCTGGAAACAACCTACATGTCCAACACCACAGAATGGACACATCATAGTTCATCTATATAATGGATTATTACACAGTTATTGCATTGTACTGTTAAGGAGAAAAAAACCAAATTGTTGAAAAACAAGTATACTATGATTTCATTTTTGCTGTGGGGAAAAAAAATCATAAAAGCAGAACATTATGCGTGTGTATAATTATACACAAAAACCAGTAATTTATTTTTTTTGTGGGTGAGGCTGGCAGAACTTTTGCTTTGTACTTTATAAACTTGTGTACTGATTCAATGTTACAAGAGTGAGTGACTGTTTTCTGATGTCAAAAATCCATTCAAATAACAAGAGAGCCAATTCTATGTGTCATTCCATTCATTCATTCATTCAGAAAATTTACTTATTTATTGTAATCTCTGCACCCAACATGGTGCTTGAACTCACAACCCTGAGATCAAGAGTTGCATGTTCTTCTGCCTGAGTCAACCAGGCACCCTGTGTCATTCCATTTAGACATAAGATGATGGTCAATTACTGCAGAAAAGCTAATTTACCTGTTTCTGTAGTGCCTCTTTGCTGTTTGTGTTTACTCAGTCCTTCCATGACATCCTGAATTCTCCAAAGTTCTTTCTGAATCTGTGCACGCTGAATTCCTGCTGATTCAGTCTTTCAGTAAAAAGAGCCCACATACAGGGGAAAAAAAGTTGTAAATTCCACTAATTATATATTTTAAAAAATGACAATTGCAGTGGATTAAAGAATATTTAATATGATCTATGTGACTTTCCCAATTTTGCAACTTCTGTGGCCTTTGATTAAACAGAGAAAGAAAAAATTCAATTTCTCAGACTTAAGTGCACTATTTCAAATCCCTTCAATAAGCTTTGCCTTGCATTATTGCTGATCACAAGGGACTAAAAAATGGAAAACAAAAAGAAAACAGAACAAAATAGAAACTCACAAAACTCACATTAAAAAATTTTTTTTAAGGGAGAAGAAAAAAAATGGGAAGTATACTAATTTCCTAAGTTCTAGAAAATAAGATCATAATCGTTTTCAGTAAGATTCTAATAGAACTCTATGACATATTGGTACTTTGGATAACAAGAAATATTATTTTTTGGAATGCAAATTTATTTTTAAAAAAAGGGTCAATGAAGTACAAAACTGTCATATTAACCAGAAAATTTTTTTTCCACTGAATATCAGTTTTTGACAACTGTAGATATTAGAATAGTCAATACAGCTAAAAAGTCCTCTGAGGGGTGAAAATATGCTTGTAAAGTCTATAAGCATAAAGACTATATGCTATGCTGCTTCAAGAAGGCACTACATAACAGAATAATTTAGTTATCCAGTTTTCCAAGCCACAGGTCTGGAAGCATCAAAGTAAAAAAAGGAAGTATTCACAGAAGACTTAAACACAAGGACAACCCAGGGATGTGAATACTGATATAGACTTGTAGGGAGTGATTTCAATTATAAAAATCAGACATGTGCACATGTATAGAGAATACATATTATTTTTGCAATAATTAAAAAATATATAGTTTTACCTATCTGAAAGGTGTATGATGAAAATCTCATTTTTTGGTGTTATTTTGCATTTCTCTGATTACTGGTGACTTTGAACAATATTCAAACACTTTCTACAGAGTAACTAGTCATGTTCTCTGTCCATATTTCTGATGTATCGTTTCTCCAAATCAAAAAGAAATTTCCTTGCAGATCAAAACAGTAACTGTTGTTGAGTTTTAGTGGTCAACAATACTTCTTGCCACTATGCCATCTTTTAAGTTTATTTGCCTTCATTGTTTGCTTATTTACTTAATTATTATTATTATTTTTAAAGTAAGCTCTGTGCTCAATGTAGGGCTTAACCTCACAACCTCTAGATCAAGAGTCGCCTGCTCTACCAACTTAGCCAGCCAGGTGCCCCGTTTACTTATTTAATTAATAAACACATAGTATGTTTTATGTGCCTGATACTATTCTAAATGCTTCAAAAATATCAACATATTTAGTCATTATAATAACCTAATAAAAGGCACTATTATTTTCATTTTATAGTTATGAGAACTGAAGTGCAGAGTCATTATGTAACTGGTCTATGAGTTATAACTCACAGAGTGTGCCTTCTAGTTCTTTATTTTTTCAAAATAGTAACTACTGTGCATGAATGGATAAAGAAGATGTGGTCCATATATACAATGGAATATTATTCAGCCATCAGAAAGAACGATTACCCAACATTTGCAGGAACATGGACGGGACTGGAGGAGATTATGCTAAGTGAAATAAGTCAAGCAGAGAAAGACAATTATCATATGGTTTCACTCATTTATGGAACATAAGAAATAGCAGGAAGATCGGTAGGAGAAGGAAGGGAAGAATGAAGGGGGGGTAAACAGAGGGGAAATGAACCACGAGAGACTAAACTGAGAGCTTCAGGGGGTGGAGGATTGGGATAGGCCAGTGATGGATATTAAGGAGGGCACATACTGCATGGAGCACTGGGTGTTATACGCAAACAATGAATCGTGGAACACTACATCAAAAACTAAGGATGTACTGTATGGATAACATAATAAAAAATTAAAAAAAACTATAAAAAATAATAACTACTTCATTATACCTTCATTACACCTTTATTTTTTTATTATTTTATTTATTATTATTATTTTTAAAAAGATTTTATTTATTTATTCGACAGAGATAGAGACAGCCAGTGAGAGAGGGAACACAAGCAGGGGGAGTGGGAGAGGAAGAAGCAGGCTCATAGCGGAGGAGCCTGATGTGGGGCTCGATCCCATAACGCCGGGATCACGCCCTGAGCCAAAGGCAGACGCTTAACCGCTGTGCCACCCAGGTGCCCCACCTTCATTATACCTTTAAAATATTAGTACTGTTTTGTTAATTTTTTCAAAGGATTCTGGTGGAAATCTTGTTGGAACAGAATTTGAGTTTATACAAAGAATTTTCATTAAGAGGATGTTAAATCAGGCCATCCATGAACATGGTATACCAATTCTACTTCTCTATTTATTCAAGTCTTATGTCCTATCATATAGATATTACATTTTCATGATGAACATTTTTTGTTAAGTTAAATCAGGTAAACTGCTGTGGCCTGAAAGCTAAAAATAGGGGGTTATAAAAAAAAAACCCAAAACTGCCCAAGATTATGTGACAGAGTATATACATCTGCAACATCTAAAATATTTTAATATCTGGTCTTTTACAGAAAAAGTTTGTTGACCCCTGGGTTACTTCTTAGATATTTCAGGGTTTTTTTTCTACTGTAATTAGTATTAACCCCACTGTTCAATACGGAAGTCACAACCACATGTGGTTACTTAAATTTAGATAACTAAAATGAAATACAATTAAAAATTCAGTGTCTTGTCACACTGACAACATTCTGAGTGCCCAACAATGGCATGTAGTTGGTGGCTACTATACTGAACAGCACAGATGGAGGGCAGTTGGTTTACTAAGAGTCAATTTTACTAATATTTATTCCTTGTATTGACTTGTCTGTTGAGTCCATAAGGTTTCCAATGCAGTAGGCTGAATTTATATAGAGTCACAAGCATGAAGTGACTTTTACTATTTTCTTGAACATATATTATCTCTCTTTCCCAGAGCAACACTTTAAGACAGGTATTACTGTTTCTGTTTTACAGACAAGAAAATTAACACCTAGAACCTGATTCCAGATGTGACTGCTTACAAAACTGGATTCTTTATGCTAAGCAGTGCTGCATCTTTCCCTATTCAATAACATATCAAAAGTCAATAGGCTAAACTAGTTTGATTAAAAAAGAGGCATTTAATATAGAATGCATTAGAATAAATTTTTATTTTTTTATTTTTAAGTAATCTCTGTGCCCAACATGGGGCTCAAATTCACAACCCCAAGATCAAGAGTTGCACACTGTACTGACTGAGGCAGCCAGGTGCCCTGGATTAGAATAAATTTTATAAAAAGATAAATTATGCTTTATTTGATAAATCCATTTAATTCAACACTTCAATACTAACTTCAATATAGTTAGGCAGAAACAAAAACATGACAGGGATCACACCACATGCCCAACAGAAAAAAGAACTTTTAAACAATGAGAGATGGGCTACTTTGTGGAATAGTAAGATTCCTATCATTGAAAGTATTTAAACCCAGGTCTTAGGTGGCCAATAATGTAAGAACCATTAAGGGCATGCACGAATCTAACAAGGTGGGTTGTACAGTACCAGTCAAAACCAGTTGAGACAATGCAAAAAAACCCCATTCACTTTTGTACCTGAACTTCGCCAAGGCGATCTAGCTGTTCTTGCATCTGGTTCCTGGTAACAGTTACATCGTACTCTAACTTGTCATATTCTCTCCATGCTCGTTCCAGTTCCTAAAAATCAAAGAGCATTAATTACTTTAATGGGGAAAATGTGCTTTTATATTGTTATCACTGTAATTACAAGCTTTCTAGGTTTTAGAATATTATGTAGTTTACATTGGAAAAAATAAAAATTTTTGTAATTCATTTTCCTTTCCTTTCCTGTTTAAAACATTTTCTTATCTGCCCTGGTTAAAATTTCTTCATAAATAAAAAATACTAAATAGGTTCTATTTTAGCATGTTGGATTTTCAGTAACACCAGAAGCCTGACATATCTTTACACGGAATAAATTTACAGTAATGTAATAAACCAAATGCAGCTAAACAGACAAATCAGTGAATCCTGCTTATAAAGACTCAATATACATGCTACTCACCTACATTTTTCTCTTTTGGGAAAAAATCACCCCAAAACCCTCAAATCACAGAGAAAATTTTCATACTGGTCTTTAGCCACTTGTCATCTATTATATATGGAACAATTCTAAAAATGGTTAAAAATACATTGTCATTTCACTGTTTCAGGATGCTATTCTGTGGGAGTGTAGGTACTCTTCTATGGGTTGTAATTACTCTTCAGACATTTCAGAGTGGTATGAAGTCAACAAATTGATAAAGTAAGGCAGGGGTTTTGATCAGTTTTATTACTTGTATATAGTATGGTGTTGGCACATGTAACACAAGCAACAAATATATACTGAACACTGTTGTAAAATGAATTAGTAACTCTTATCTAAGAACCTTCCATGACCAGAGATTTCATGCCCTGAACTGTGCTGAATGAAGCCTGCCCTGGGAAATGTCAGTTTAACAACACCAGTAGTCTTGGGATAAGGAAAGAGAGTATAGATTTTGGAGGAAAGGTTATCTAAAATAACCTAAACAGTTTTTTTTTTTTTAAATTGAAGAATAGTTGACACAATGTTACATAATAATCTTAACAGTTTGTTCCTAACGATTCTCTTTTCAAGAGTTATTTTACTTTTGGGCCACCTAGGTGGCTCAGTCGGTTAAGCATCTGCCTTTGGCTCAGGTTATGATCTCAGGTTCCTGGGATTGGGCCCCAAGTCGGGCTCCCTGCTCAGTGGGGAGTCTGCTTCTCCCTCTCCCTGCCGCTCTTCCTGCTTGTGCTCGCTCTCTCAAATAAATAAAATCTTAAAAAAAAAGTTATTTTACTTTGTATATTGTGTAAGTAGCTTAAAATTACTTTAAAAAACTCAGGCAATGAAAAATTATTCAAGGTACACACTTTTAAAAATTAAAATGAGTATTAGAATTTGGCCATTTGGGATAATTGCTTTTTGAATCTAAGAGGTCTCCTTAAGCAGGTTTTACTATGAATTGCATTTTTAAAAAAGTAGGGATAAACCACTGGAGATTTTTTATCATCTCTATATTATACAGATAATTTAGGGAGTCTATTTAACTGATTTCACAATTAATAAAAATTTTAAAAGGCAAAGTGATAAAGGACTTAAGATTTTTATCTCCTCTATATTGTGTAAAAATTAGTCTTCTTACTTGGCTCCAGCAAACTTTTACCTGATGAATAAGGATACTGATCTCCTTATTTATTTATTTTACCTCCAGACCCAACGGCAGCCCCGCAATTAAGTAAGATAGCACTGGCAGGCTAACACCTAACCTCTCTTGTAGCAGGTGCTGGGTGGGTCCAAACAGGTGTAGGGTGGGTCCAAATGCGATAGAGGCATTTGGCATCTAAATGTAAGAACATTTTAGGAAGTAAGAATCCTTGTCTTTCTTATCCTAAAGGTATAGGAAGCATATATTCTAGAGCTAGAAATTATTTTCAGGGTGAAGAAATACAATATACTTTCAAGTTTTCTAGCCTGGAAAGTCCTGCCACTGCACTGCAACGTTTGGCCTGAGTCCCATAGTCCTGCTGGGCTTACCTGTTTCTGCCTTTACCTCTGGGCTCCTCAAACATGATTATGGGTGGGCAGAACACAAATCAACAGAGGACGGCAAGAAAAGGGGTAGCACTGGCATAACATCAGTTTCTCCCAATATCTGGTTGAGCATTCCATTAACGAATTTACAAGTAACATGTTGAAAACTGTTAAATATGACCTTACTGTTTTTTTGTCAAGAAGATAATATATAGGTATGCTAAGGCAATTAAAAGTGGTAATGACTTTTAAACATACAATTATCTTAAAATCACAGGCATTAAGTCAGGAAATAGTGTTTTTGATAAAAATATGGAGTGGTTCACGCTATATACAGTTAAAGAGAAAAAAATGAAATCTTGCAATCAACAACCACATGGATGACGCTCACAATGTTAAAAGAAGCCAAAGAGTTATATACTATGTGATTAATATGATTTATACATATATATGATTTATAAAGCTCAAAAATAAGCAAAAAGCTAACATATAGTTTAAGTCAGCTGGTGGTGTTCTAGGAAGCAGTCACTGGGAGGGGAGTTCCTGGCATGCTAGTAAAGTTCAGCGTCTTGACATGGATGCCAGCCGTACCTGTGTACTTAGATTGTGTACTTTTCTGAGAATATGTTGTACTCTAACAAAGGCAAAAAAAAAAAAGGTATATGTACATGCGTAAGATTGTTACAGGGATGGCAGAAAACTTCTCAAAAATTTGACTCAGTCTAACTTTAGGATGTGGAACAAGTATAATGAAGATTTTATTTTTTTTATTTTTTTATTTTTTAAAGATTTTATTTATTTATTCGACAGAGATAGAGACAGCCAGCGAGAGAGGGAACACAAGCAGGGGGAGTGGGAGAGGAAGAAGCAGGCTCATAGCGGAGGAGCCTGATGTGGGGCTTGATCCTAGAACGCCGGGATCACGCCCTGAGCGGAAGGCAGATGCTTAACCGCTGTGCCACCCAGGCGCCCTTAGTAATTTCTTAACATGGGGCTTGAATTTACAATCCCAAGATCAAGAGTCAGATGCTCTAATGACTGAGCCAGCCAGGCACCCCTCCTTTTCTTGTCCAATATCAATGGCAATTTATAACCAAATCCACCCAGGGAAGAGCTACACAATATGTTACATAAACATAAATGTGTTATCTGTGTTTATAATCTTTAACTTGTGTCTGTAGTTTCTCTTCTAATCTCTTTGAAATAAAACTATATTCCATCTCTAAGAAAGTGGTTATTATTTATTGTACAAATTTTAGATGTAACAAATTTGTATAATTATAAATGTAGAAAACCTAGAATACAAGGAAAGAAAAAGAAAAAATACTTATTACTGTACTTTACTTTTGTTAGCATTTTTGTGCATTTTCTTTTAACCTTTTTCATATACACACAATGGAAATTTACAAATATACACAAAAGTAAGGTCCACTCCAAATTCAACAGTATGGATACATGGACAGTCTGATTTTTTCTATAGTACTCATATTCTATCTTTGTGGAATTATTTTAAGGCAAACACCAAGCATCATATCATTTCATCTATAAATACTTCAGTATGTATTTTTTTTAAAGATTTTATTTATTTATTTGAGAGAGAGGGAGAGAGAGCACCAGCAGGGGTTGGGGGCAGAGGGGCAGAGAGAGAGGGAGAAGCAGACTCCCCATTGAGCAAGGAGCCCAATGTGGGGCTTATCCCAGGATCCCAGGATCACCTGAGCCCAAGGCAGACACTTAACCAACTAAGCCACCCAGGTTCCGTTCAGAATGTATTTCTAAAGAAAAGAAAATAAAATGAAAAAATAACATGGAAATTCTTGTTTTAAAAATCATTAATATTTATTCCTTAAAATTTTTTTTTAAGGATTTAATTAATTTATTTGAGAGAGATGGAGAGAGCGAGTGCATGAGTGGCAGGAGGGGTAGAGCGAAAGAAACAAGGAGATTCCCACTGTGTTGGGAGCCCGACGTAGGGCTCAATCCCAGAATCCCGAGATCATGACCTAAGCCGAAGTCAGACGCTTAACGGACTGAACCACCCAGGTGCCCCTCCTTAAAAATGTTTAAAAAATATTATAACAATTTCCCCTATCCTCCTCTCTATGATCTTGTTAATTATATGGGGATGAGATTGGGTCACTTGATTTCCAGAATTTCTCCTATTCTACATTTTGCTTTTCCCCAAGGCATTTCATCTGTCCTGTTTCCCAGTCCTTGTAAGTTTATAATCCTAAACTCTAGTACATTCACTGGAGTCTAAAATTTGTTTACTTATGGTCCTCCTAGCTAGAATCCAACTCGGAACATAAGTCAGTTTAATGGAAGTCTATACATACAGCTTATTTACTGTAATCCTGGCTAATCTGTCTCAGTTTTCCATTTTTAACAAGTAATAAAACTATCCATGCCAAGGGGTTATGGGGATTAAGCACATGTAAAGTACTTAGAATCTGGCACCCAATAACTGCTCCAAGAAATAGTCCTAATTATTGTTATTACTTCATATATTGGTATTATTTTGCAGTGGATAAATGTATAAGCTAACTAATAGCATTATTCAGGATGGATGGGAGGCCTTTATAATACCTGCTTTATGATGTTTGAAATTCTAATTTTAGATTGTTGAGCAAGATTATTTAAATTTGATTTCAGGGGTGCCTGGGTGGCTCAGCTGGTTCAGCGACTGCCTTTGGCTCAGGTCATGATCCTGGGGTTCCAGGATTGAGTCCCACATTGGGCTCCCTCCTCAGTGGGGAGCCTGCTTCTCCTTCTGACCCTCCCCCCCCCAAGCTCTCACTCTCTCTCAAATAAATAAAATAAAAATAAATAATTTTTTTTTAGAAAGATTTTATTTGACAGAGAGACACAGCGAGAGAGGGAGCACAAGCAGGTGGAGTGAGAGAGGGAGAAGCAGGCCCGATGCGGAGCTCGATCCCAGGACCCTGGGATCATGATCTGAGCTGAAGGCAGACGCTTAACGACTGAGCCACCCAGGTGCCCCAAAAACAAATAAATTTTTTTTTTAATAATTTTTTATTATATTATGTTAGTCACCATACAGTACATCCCCGGTTTCCGATGTAAGGCTCGATGATTCATTAGTTGTGTATAACACCCAGTGCACCATGCAATACGTGCCCTCCTTACTACCCACCACCGGTCTATCCCATTCCCCCACCCCCCTCCCCTCTGAAGTCCTCAGTTTGTTTCTCATAGTCCATAGTCTCTCATGTTTCATTCCCCCTTCTGATTACCCCCCCTTTCTTTATCCCTTTCTTCCCCTACTGATCATCCTAGTTCTTATGTTCCATAGATGAGAGAAATCATATGATAGTTGTCTTTCTCTGCTTGACTTATTTCACTTAGCATTATCTCCTCCAGTGCTGTCCATGTTGTAGCAAAAAAAAACAAATAAATTTGATTTCAAGTTCCAGAAAGTACATGTTATAGTGAAATGGAGTAGAAAGTACAGAAGCCTAAGAATTAAAAAGTCCTTGACTTAGGTGTTAGGCTGTTCCATACTAATTATATCACCGACGCAAGTCATTTAGCCTCCATTTAACCTGTTTGTTCATCTGTGTAGTGAAGATAAAAAATGAGAATAAACGGAGATAATAATTACAATTATTTTGCATAGGATTTTCTTAAAGATCAAACCAGATAACATATGTGAAAACCACAGAATTACAAATACATTTTGCTGTCATTATCAGATGAGTCATAAATTATCTGGTTCCTTGAATTGTTGGGTAGAGTAACAGAAGCACCCATTGAACTGATAAAGCCTAAGAATATTTCTCATACATATGGACGAGGCCGAATGTAAATTCTAAGAGAGGTAACTGTAGCAGATGTTTATGGAGCTCCACACTATATCCCCTTTGCCCACCTAATTTCAAGGGACTGCGGTAAATTCCATGCATACCAGTGTCTCATGGCAAGTTAGCTAAGGCAGTTTGGAAGTGTGGGTGAATTAAGGACATTGGGACAACTTCGACCAGTGAGTGAGAGATAGCCTCCCAGCCTTCAGTAGAAAATTCTGGGGCTATCTATTCGTTTCCTCAGAGAGTCCCCAATTGCATACAGTGGGAATCAGCCCAGTAGGGAAACGTTTACTGGCTTTTCTTCCTTCCTGTCTTTCATTTTCCACACACCCTCATTTCTGCTTCCTGGAATCATCTCCTAAATAAACTATCTTAACCCAGTCTTCATCTTAGGCTCTGCTTTCAGAAAAGACCCCAAACTAAAAACTGACTATTATTACAACTTTCTCCTAATCAGGCTTAGGTAAAAAGAAGTAGAAACAAGGTGAGAACACAGAGGCACTATGTGCTTAAAGCATGTAAAGATGGGGCTTACAGAGAGAGGATACAATATCAAGAATGAAATAAAACCTAATGGGGACACTGTTTTACATGTCTGCCTTGTGTTAATCCTAGTTTTATATACCTAAATGGCCAACCAGGTGAGGAGATGTTCTCAGAATCAAAGCTTTGATCTATGGAAGCGTTAATGTTATACCTCTTGTATCTTCTACACCTCATGACTTGGATTTGAACCAATGACCTCAATCAACTGTGAAAGAATTAGAGGAATCCTCTGGGATTCTGCTAGCATGAATGTTAACTCAAATTTAAATCTAATCAACACCCATTCAGTGTTAACCATATGCTCTTAGACATCATTTGTAGCCTTGAGCTACAAATATGAACAAGTTTACAAAGGCAAAAGTTGTATAGTTTGTATTCTACGTAGTAAGACATGTCTTAGAAGAACATATTGAGGGTTTACAATGACCGATGAATAATGCTGAAGGCAAAGAAAAAGAAACCTGGAAAGTGATTATATGGGTAACAACCAGAAAACAGGATATTCAAACATGATTTCTACTAAAACACTTATTTTTTTAAGATTTTGTTTATTTGACAGAGAGAGAGAGACAGCCAGCGAGAGAGGGAACACAAGCAGGGGGAGTGGGAGAGGGAGAAGCAGGCTCCCAGCGGAGCAGGGAGCCCGATGCAGAGCTCGATCCCAGAACGCTGGGATCAAGACCTGAGCCAGAGGCAGGCGCTTAACAACTGAGCCACCCAGGCGCCCCCATCTATAGCTTTTAACACTGGGTAAGTCATTCGGTTCAGTCATCACTATTTTTTTTTTTTTTTAAGAGCAGGCTTCTGCCAAGCATGGGGCCCAACACAGGTCTTGAACTCATGACCTGAGATCAAGACCTGAGATGAGATCAAGAGTCAGATGCTTAACCAACTGAGCCACCCTGGTACCCCTCCTTCATCAAATTTTTAATGCATATCCTACAGTGCTGGATGCTAGAGCTACAAAGATGAACAAGATAGGGCTCTGATTTCAAGGAGATCACAACTGAAAGGACATTAAAGTCTTAAAAAAAAATCTATGAACATCACAGTATAATTAAGAGAATCAAATAAAATAACGGAAATAATAGTATTCAAAAATAGGAATAGGTATATTAAATATAGGGTATTTAAGAATCACGAAAACCTGTTCTGATTTATTTACAGTCATGGTATATTCCTTTAAAAATTGCTCATGTTTGGAATATTAATTTAATGTTTAGAACTGGAAGCCATTTTGAGATTTGGTATTTTGCCAGCTTGGAAAGACCTCTCTTAGTTAAGCTGTAACTGCCTGTGGACCTTCTTAAAGGTAGCTGCTCCCTACCTGAAGTTATAGACAAGGATATATTAGCATTTATCTTTCTTTCTTTTTAAATTTTATTTATTTATTTGAAAGCAAGCGAGCGAGTGGACAGAGAGCAGAATGAGAGAGACCACAAGTGGGGGGGGGCAGAGGGAGAAGGAGAAGCAGGCTCCCCGCTGAGCAGGGAGCCTGACGCAGGGCTTGATCCCAGCAACCTGGGGTCATGACCTGAGCCGAAGGCAGATGCTTAACTGACTGAGCCACCCAGGCGTCCTTCTTTCTTATTTTAATTAACAATTTTCTATAATAGGTGGCTTTGCTAGGATTTTTCTTTCAAAGAGCTGCTTGGATAGGAGCTCTTACTACGTTTAGAGATAATGGTATCACAAGACCTAAAGAAGACTCTTTATATTCAAAATAGTCAATTTATAAAATCTGACTAAGACTTTTAGATCTGGTAACCCCAAAAGACTATAAAGCAACAAGACTATGGGTTAAAAGGTTCTAATTATGTTTCCTATTCATACCTATTATCTAAACTGAGATCAAACTGCAGCTATGAAATGATAATGTCGATGGCTTCCTAAAAGCATTTCACTTCCTAAAAGCATTTTTACTGAAATGGCTGGTTAAATGAATCCAATTACCACCTTCCCAAAATTATTTTAACTCCCCTAAAATCCACGAAATATTTCTTTTCTTAAAGATTTTATTTATTTATTTTAAGATTTTATTTATTTATTTGACAGAGACAGACAGCGAGAGAGGGAACACAAGAAAGGGGAGTGGGAGAGGAAGACGCAGGCTTCCCACTGAGCAGGGAGCCCGATGTGGGGCTCGATCCCAGGCCTTTGGGATCATGACCTAAGCCAAAGGCAGATGCTTAACAGCTGAGCCACTCAGGCGCCCCTAAAGATTTTATTTTTAAGTAATCTCTACACCCACCATAGGGCTTGAACTCACAATCCTAAGATCAAGAGTCTCATGCTCTACCGATAGAGCCAGCCAGGTGTCCCGAAACACTTATTCTCTTAATGCAATAAATGTTAACATATTTAATAAGTTTTCATTTGAATAATACATAAGTGGAGTATTTATCTCCCTTACCTAACAACTATTTCACAAGGAAAAGAATGCTTACCATAAGAGAAATAATTGTATTTATTTTGCATCAGAAAATAAATCACCCCTTAATTTTTATTATTAATTAATAACAAATTAATTTCTTGTTATAGTAAAGAATAATCTTAAAGACAGTCAAATTACATAGAAACAAGTAGGAAAAAAAAAAAAAGAAAAGAAAAGAAAAAAGAACCAGTGACTCTTACTAAGAAAAAATCTGCTACTTACGGCAGTGGCTCGAGAGAGTTCTCTACATGTACTGAGCAGTCCGTTTTGTAAATCGTCCCTCTGTAACACCACAGTCTGAATGGCTGCTGGGTTATCTGCATTCATTTCTATCTCTTGGCTGGCTGATAGCAAAGCTTGCTCAAGCGTGTACTATTATAATAAAAATAATTACACTTAATGTTCTGCATCATTGGATTAATTCTCTTTACTTTAGTTTTATCAGTGTCCTGATAATAAGCATAGAAAGTAACATCAATTGTAGATAATAAACATAATTGTCCTACCTTCTCCTTGTGGAGTTGCTGAAGTTTCTCTTCCAGGGCATGTACCACTTTATCTTGTTCACATAACCGGCTTAACTTGGCCTAGGTTTTAAGAGAAAAATCTGTTGTTAGCAGTTTTTTATTTTTCCTGTAATTGGAGGTAGGTAGTCCCGTAACTGAAGGTAGGTGTAACAAAGAAAACACATTTAAGAGAGTCATAGAAGAATACCTATTCAGGTCAATTTTTATTTCAATCAGTGAAATAAAAGATAGCTTTTAAAGATACAATGTTTAACAAACATACATATAAAGTGAAAAAGCATTTCAACCATATTATTTAACCTACATAATTCGAGACATTGTTAGTAATCAAGCAGTCTCATATAACTTTAAATCATTTCAATGTGGTTAATATTTTCTTTTCCTACTGAAGGCTAGATAGGTAAGTGATATATCCAGTCCTTAATGAAAATATCAACCGGATTCCGTTAATATTTAAAAAATTATGCTGTAATGTTCAGAAAAGAATATAAGCAAAGGATTGCTTCTAACTGCAATAATACAAATAAAAATTTGCTAAATGGAGAAAAAAATCATTTTGAATAGTTTAAATATTTGAAACTCTTGGTATTACCCCAATTTTGTAATTATGAAAATATCAGAGGATACTCCATGAAATTTCAGTACTACAGTAAACCAGTTTTCCAGTTGTCTGAAAATAAAAACCCTGGATAAACTGTAAATATGCCCCAAACTTGACTGCATAATGACAAGTAGACAAGAAACTGGAGATTTCACTTTCTTTGCCATTTATCTGTTAAAGTAACTACCACTATCTGTTAGCTGACAAACCTCAAGCTATACCAAATGGAATATACTGAAATGAGAAGGCATAATGACATGGTAAGTCAACCAATCTAAACTACAATAAAAAAAAAAGAAAGACTAAATTTTAAAAAGGAAGTAGTGCTAGAACTTTCAGAGGCTGATACTTTCTCTAGAAGACAAACAATTTTACTTTGTCTCCAGTCCTCCACATTTTTTTTGATCAGAAATGTCTTTTACTTTCCTTTAACTGATTCTTAGTGTGCTCAACTGCTAATTATGGGTGGGGGCCTGTTATAGAAAAGGGGAGTGATGATTTAATTTAACCTAAGTGTAAAAGAAAATGCTACTTTATTTGATGTCATTTTGGAGGGCAAGGGAGGAAGAGGAAGCTTTTTTCATGCTTATTTCCAATGTTTTGGCAGAGAATATAACAGAATACTGACAATATATATAACATACGAACACTTACATCAATATCCACTTCTTCAGGTCTGTATTTGTATAATGTGCCTCTACATTCATCTTGTGACAGCTATAAGAAAAAATGTCAGGTAGCAAGTTTAAAAATAATATTTAAAAAATATATTTAGCCTACAGTTAACATTTTAGATTTATATAACAATAACAAAAATGGGATTTTAATGATTCTTATACTTTAAGAAGTTTAATTCAAACACAGATCATTACAAAAGCAGAAAAATATTTAACAGCGATACAATATGCAAGATACATAAAAATGATGCTAACTTAAGCTTGTCAAACAAAATAAGCTGGTCGAACAAATTATACAGCACCTTACATTTTCCATTTGTAAGACACACATTATTTTAATGAAAAATTGACAAATACAATCATAGCAACTGTACTGAATCAAATATTCAAACCAGGCATATTTTAGCAGTCAAAACCATCTTTCACGGTATACACATAATCACACAACTGTGTATGTGTGCACTCAAATGCCAACACATCTTAGTACAACTTTATTAACAAAACCTGTAACATACTGTATACATATACATAATAAATAAACACACATACACAATATAAACTTATCTTGTTCTTCTGTCTTAAGAACTAAAAGATAATGGGGGAAAAGGATGCATTTAATTGAAAAGAGGAAACTCATTCAAAACCCCATAAAACTGAAAGCCTAGTCATAAATTATGGAGAGTCAAATTTCATAAAAAGTTTATATGTGTTCATTGACACCATTTTTCTGATACTATAAGAAATTACTGCTCAGTGCACTGAAACATCCTTTTCTTCAGCGTCTTCCCAATATTTTTCAGTCAAACAAACCTTTCTTTCTGCTTGTATTAATCAAGATTTTAAAAGCCATCCCCGTCAGTTACACCACAGGTAACATCATAGCCTCTGCAGGCAATATTTCATGCTCTCTTGTCTTTTGACTTTATATTGACTGCTAAGACAGTAACAAAAACATAGCAGGAAAAATTTACTTGGGCTCCTTGCGTGTTTACTAAATGGCACACTTTTTCTCAAAGTGGAGATGGGAGTAATGTATCCCCACTACATTCTAGATTGGAAAATTAAACTTCATATAAACACATATAAATGAATAAAAATGATAAAGTTATAACTATATATGCCCACTGTAAAAAACTGCTTGCCAGTTACATCTTTAGAAGGAGGCATAATTTAAACAGCAGGTAACTTTAAATGGATCTAGAAATGTGGGTATCAGGAGGTTAAAAATGTAAGCATTACAAACATACAATAAGAAATCCTGGATTTATGTGTTTCATTTCAAGACATTACTTTCACGTCCTCATGCAAATGAATCTGTGACTATTTAAGGGTATGCAGTGATTAAACAAAACTTTCATAGAAATGAATTATCACATGAAAAATGAATTTAATGACAGAAGTCAGAATACTTGTGTACTATTTTAAAATAAAGATCATCGAATATGCCCTAAGAAGTGTCAATTATTTTTCTAAATTAAAAGCACCTAGATCCAAGAAAATAATTTGTACTCTTATCTGAAAAAAAAGTGATGAAAAAGAAGTTTTAAAATGCTCAGATCCACAATAAAAAATTAAGATAATGCCAAAATTAAATTTTCTCATTTACAAGAAATTAAGAGATGTAAAGCCTTTACCTTGTAAATGTCCAAATACACTTTACTTAATATTTAAAGTTAAATGCAAAACAGCTTTACTAAACCATGGAATGTAAAATTTGGATGTAACTAGTGGATAGAGCTACACCTAGACTAAAATAGGAATTGTATCCTATCCCAGGGTCAAGAGAAAAAAGATTAGTATTTTAAAATGGAAATTTAGCAATGTGTAATACAAATTTAGGGTACTGGTATACTACTTTCATTTAGGGAATCTTACTGCATATTCATTTTCCCATCTGTTGGCAAATTAATAAAAAATATGTATTGTGTTGTTATAATTTAAGAGTGACAGATCCTTATAGCCATATAAGTATACTGCATGTTAGATTTATTTTGTTGTTTCTCTATTATTAGTACCACTGAAAAATTTATTTAAAGCTTTTATCAGATTATTCAACAAAAAATTCATTATTAGACACTAACAAAATCTTAAAATAATCAGCCTTGCACTATGTGCTGCTTTTACCTATCAGAAGAAAAGAATAAGGAAACAAGATTATTTGTTAAATAATTAATTTTTAAGCATGGCCTATTTTTCATTACTGATAATAATTACTGAGGCTTTTCTTAAGGAACGATGAATATAGTTTATTTAAAAAATTTCCGTCTAGAACTGAAGAAGTTTGCTACTTAGTCCCCATTATGAAAATCCTACTAGTAAGAAAAAAGTAATTTCATGAGTATTCTCATTAAGTGCTGCATAAAATCATGTTTCATGGCAATACTTCTGTATCATTTTTCAAATTCATCTTCAGCAAAAGAAAAAAAAAAGTTCTGGGTTTGAATACCTTTTTTTGGAAGTACCTCAGCTACACCAGAAAAGCAAATGAAAATGGGCTACGTAGAATTATGAAAGGCTGAGCAGTGCTCGGGCTTCAATTTGAGAAGTGTGTTATACAGACTTTACTGACATACATACATATAAGGATATGTGCTGTATTTAGAAAGAGTTTTTTCATATTAAAATGTCTAACGATATTTAAAAACACTGGGTTGGCATTAAGTTAAAACAAAATTACTTTGTTTAATCAAAATTTAACTTTCTACAGTATCCCTTGTAAAATATATATATATATATGTATATATTTTAAAGTTTATAAATATATATATAAACCCCAAAAAGGATTTTTGGGGAAATATTTGATAAAATGAGACATTTTATGAGGACTCAAAAATGCTCACAGGACTGTAGGTATTTGCTAATATTAGTCTGTACCTTTAAAAACAAGTATTTATTATTATTTTATAAAAAACTCTAGTACAAAAATGTAATTGTGAAAGACGGTAGAATGATTAATAACTGTAGAGGAATTTTTCAACACAATGTGCACTGATTTAGTATTTGTTTTGATTCAGTTTTAGGTCCTTTTTATGTTACCAATTCTAAGAAAATTCCTGCATAGGTAATCTTTCAGGTGTCTTCTTTTTTCTAAGAAAATGCAAACATAAAGGTTCTCCTGTGAGAAAACCCAATGGCTATGATTCAGAATAGCAGGTCATAAACACGATATTGCACTATATTTTCAGTTGTACTTCAGGAACTTATAACACAGCACTGTAATGCAATGTCAGAGAGGCCAATTGTAAGAGTGTACAATATACACTTCCATGAAGATTTCCTTTGGATAATAACACAGTAAGGGAAATCTGAAGAAAAAAATAAGATCTAATTTCAATTTATGCAAATTAATAAACAGAGTTTAGGAAGGGTGTCTGAAGGTCACTGTTATCCACCAATGGTGCCCTGTAACAGTTAAGTACTTTATTAATGGCGGAAATGTATTTATGTAAATCTATAGCTCTGGTCAGTGACACTAGTATAAAAGACTGCTCTCAGTTACTGCCACACTTTTGGAAAACTCCAATTAGAACTTTTAGTGCAACTGAGTAATTTCAGTCAGCAATCCTGATTACTGATCAACATAAAAAAGAAAAACCAATCCAAACCAAACTGAAAACCCAGGCTGGCTATCACTCTTACTGAAAATATACAAAACATGAAAAGTGAAAATATAACCTATTACCACAAAATGCCTTTGATCTCTTGTCATTTAGCATTATGTAAAATGGTAAAGTCACAGCTTCAGATACTGAGAAAGATGTCAATTCCAGAACAAGGGCTAAAGGTTCTCAGCAGCGGCATTTTGGAATGAAGTGTCAAGGTTCTATAATCTAGTTACTTTAAAAATACAAAGATTTCATTTTCTTTTGAAAAGTAAAGCTGTTTAACTTTAAATATTTAATACTTTCTTTATGACAGAAAACTTAGTTCAGAAAGGAGAGTCACCTCACCCTCCTACCAAGTGTTTCAAGGCCCATCCATGATGCTGATCCCAAGATAACTAAAGCAAACCAGCGGTCTGTAAAGCCAGAGAGTTCGAGGTGCTTTTTTCCCCCCCCACTAGGTGCTTTTTCGTATTTTATCAAAATACATTCATTTTTCATGTTAGTTAATTTTCTTCTTCTGGATGAATTTTCAAGTATTATAACAGGTCATAGGCCACAGTAATTTGAAGGTGTTGAAGTGGAAGAAGCTGATGTTGCAAAACACACAGCTAAGAACATTTAGACCATGAAATACAAAAAAATTGGTATAAAATGACTTCTTTTGCAGATCTGCAGATTACCAAGGTCCTAAATTAAAGCCAGCCAGCTCCATGGCACATATTTTGAATTAGGGAAAAGAATGAGGTAAGATGATGCATATGATGGTGTAAGAAGGATAAGAATACAGGGAGAAGATATTCCCAAGTATGTCAAGAAGTGGCTATCTTTAGGTCTTACTATACCACAGTATAGAAACTAGATTTAAATAACTCCCATACAAAGATTATCTATTCCTAAAACAGTGGGGTGGGGTAGGGTGGGAAGGGGGCTGCCCCTAAAAGGAAAAAAAGATTTTTTTAAAACTTTTCCCTAGAAATCAGTTCTAAGGCTTTTAGAGTTAATCAAAATTAATGGCAATCTAGTAAAAATTTTGCAAACGTACTGCAGACCTCCAAGTACATATCAATCAAATACTCTGCACAAAAACTTCAGGAAAATGGCACACTTAATATTCAACAGCAAAATGTTCAGCAAAGCCATGCTAAGAATACTGCAGCATCTTAAAAAGCATGGATGAATTGCATTTTTCCAAATAGACAGAAACAAAAAATGAAATAAGAAAACACTAATGTTATGAGTAACTCTGAGGATAAACCAAAACTGTCACTGAGGGATTTTGCAGATGATAAAGCAGTATCATTCACTGTCCAAGACCTTACTTGCTGGTACAGTTGGGGTCTTAGCGCCGAGTTCTCAATCATTGTGTGAACCATGGTGATAATAGGTTCATTTTCTTTCATCTATTTCAAATCAGGAGGAGCATACAGCAAACATCAGTTTACAGCATAGCTAGATTTGAAAGACGACACTGTAAATATAGCCTCTACTTTAATATCTTCCTAACAGTGCAGTTGTTTACATTTTTCTCCAAGGTACAGATTTTAACTTATAGAAACCATTTCAAGCAAGTATTAAACGCTGTAAAATACTTCCCAGGTTAGAGAAAAGCTTACTAATTGTAATACTGCCGCAACTAAGTTTTACTTTATAAATATAACCAATATAGTCAATGAACATTCCTACATATACTAGAATAGATGATAAAACATCATGACTTATTCAAAGAATAAACTACAGGGTGAAAACCTACTTAAAAGGAGAAAATGGTATCATTTAATTGGTTACTTATTTAGTAAAAAATCTTAAAACGATATTCAGTTCTTTGTATACTGATCAGAAAAATATTATTTCTTTTGTAATATTAAAATTTTATAATATAATAATCAATATATCTTGTCATTTAGATAATCACGTATTTCATTAAGGTTAGTTTTGATAGACATCTGTATACACTCTGTTTCGGATTTTCTCACAGTGTAACACAACATGTAGAATTATTTCAAGGACATGCAGACTAAAATTTATTTAGCAAAGACTCGATGTGTCTCCCTAGCTCCTACAAAGGCTGAAACCATGTTTCACATTTCCAGCTAATGTTGTACTTAATTACTGCCTCTAGAAAAATATTTGTTTTAGGAGGTTCTGGACTCAAGAGCTAAAGCATTCAAAAGAGAATCATCATAATATATAGAGAGTAAAAGGCCAATGATGTACCATTTGTAAGCAGACAAGTCTGTTTATAATTGCAATTTGCAACATACACTTTATATAATTTTCATCTTGCATATTATAGAAAATAAGCATTTTTATTATGGTCAACAAATGCTAACTTTATTGACTCCGTTAAATCTACAAGAAAAGTTTACTTATCTTGAGACTAATAAATGCATAATGTAAGTAAAAGATAAGTCCTGAAAAGTGTACATCTAGACGATTTTATTTTCAGCCTAGTTTGATGTCAATAAAACGTTTTAATTATCAAATTAGAAACCAGTGACTGGTTTAATTTTTTTAAAAGTTTTATTCAAACTAAATATTTTATTTTTTAAGAAATAATTTATTTTAAAATCCCAACAACTGCATATGAGTTGAACTCAAACTTCTTTTTCTCCCCTGCAATGCTATCCAGTAAGGGCCTAAGGCATTTATAGGTGACATTTCATGTACACAGGAAACAGATGTGTTGATATGCAGTTCAGAGCAATTTTTTACAGTGTTGGAAAGTAACTTATAAATAGACAACTACAGATGTAAATTTTCTTTAGGAGAAAAAACTTTTATTATGGAAATTTAAGATCTCTTTATGTTTTCAAGTGCCTTCTATGTTTTAAGGGAACGTTAGTTATCTTAGTCAAATGTAGATCTTGGAATAAAGTGTAACTGCTTTTTGCTTTGGTTTACTCATTTGACTGTACTGATACACACTTCATATAACACAAGTAAGCTTAAGTCTTAATCCACTTTAAATTTTAATTTTCAAGGCAATTTCATCATTACTATTTTTCAACACCATACCATGGAAATTAGTCAAGAGAATACTGGACTCAAATTTTTTTGCATGGGTGGAGGTCAGGAGCATGAGTGTTTTAAGAAATAACGGAGATCAGAGAGTATCTAAATGTAATGATACTCAAGGTCGAACTGAAATTGCCCACCGAGTCTTGGAAACCTGGCACTACAAATCGGCCTGTGTCAAATGGCTGGGTCAATATGGCTCACGCCTCTAAATGGAGCTTCAATATAGTACATATTAAGGACAATGTTCATACTCTAAGCCTGGCAAATTTATTTGAAGGGACAATAGGGTTTCTATAGAAAGGTATTCAAGCCTGACTTATTTAGTGGACTACTTTGAGAGGGTAAATATGCATGTGTATCAAGGGGTGCCATATTTGTGATTTAAAAATGTCTCTGTTTAACTTACATGTCAAAGCTTATTAAATACTAAGTCACTGAGAAGGGTTTTTTGTAAGAAGAAACTAAGGAACAGAAAAACTAAAAGCAAAAATAGTATTTAAATTATACTAACTGCAGAGTGTTTCAGAGATAATTTCTGAAATTGACTATTTTTCATTATGAAAAACTTCATACATATCATACATATCAAATCCTAGAGTATTAAAATTAGAAGTCATCTCTAGAAACTGACAATTTAGTACAACAAAGGAATAAAAATGTTAGCAGCAATCATTTTGAATTGTGGGACTGTGGATTATTATTTTTCCCTTTCTCTATACTTTTCTGCATTTCCCAAGTTTCCCCCAGAGTAGATACTGCCTGTCTAATTAAAAAAAAAGTTATTAAAGAGTCAAGGATAAAAATATGTAATAATGAAATAAACGAATTAATGGAACAATCACATCCTCCAGCAAATACTCTTTGGTGATGCATAAAAGCCAAGAAAAATCTTGTGTTCATATCATGTTCAAGGCTGGGAATTAAAGTGGAAGAAACCTACTGGAGCTGTCTAGTGTAGTAAGGTCCTGATCTAGAAAACTGTTCTTACAAACATTTATTCTGTCTTAGGAATCTGTAGCCACATCAGAAATTTATTATAAAAAATGTTAACTAATTAAAAAAAGTAAGCTACCCAACACATTTGTAAATACATGTAACTATCCTGTAATGCTTTTCCCTCCCTTTTTATTACTACTTCAGAAATCAAAATCAAGTTTAGACTAGGGGTTCTTAACCCACATCCACACCACTTGAGAAACCTGAACACAGACACCCCGATTCCCAGATAATTCTAATGAGCAACCTGAGAATCTCTGATGTCGTTAAAACACTGAGGTGACGGCAGAACTATGATATGCCCGTGGTGCTAAAGTGAAATATAATTTGATAACAGTGCATGTTCTTCAGCTCATATACTCCTTGGGATCCCATTTTACTAAGAATAACCCCATAATTACTCAAGAGATGGGATAAGACTACCTATGGAAAGGCAGAAGCATTAGGATTATTTCAGAGTTCCCTAGGGCGCCACACTTAACCTAACCAAGAGCTGTTAGGACAAGTGAGTAGTGGGCTGTTAATGATTCAAAAGTGAGTGGTCCTGTATGTGGTGGCTCTCTCTTTGCATGGTGATGTGCAACAGCTGAAAACTGAACAAAATAATCAGGATCCAGTACAATACAGCTTGGTCCTTATTAAACAATTTCAATGATGTGACTGATGTGACTGAATTTTCACTCTTTTCAGATTTACTGAATTGGAAATACCAGATCTGCTTTATCTCCAAATATACTCTAGAAATAGGCTAGCAGATTCTTTCACTAAAACACCACCCAAATATTCTATATTTTAATATTTAGAAACTTTTTTTTTTTTAGATTTTATTTATTTGACAGAGAGAGCACAAGCAGGGGGAGGGGGAGAGGGAGAGGAACAAGCAGGCTCCCCGCTGAGCAGGGAGCCCAATGCGGGGCTCGATCCCAGGACCCTGGGATCACGACCTGAGCTGAAGGCAGTCGCTTAACCAACTGAGCCACCAGGCACCCCGAAACTAACCTGTTTCTGTAACTTACACTGAAACAGCATATTTTTTTTTTTAAAAAGATTTTATTTATTTATTTGACAGAGAGAGAGACAGCAGCGAGAGAGGGAACACAAGCAGGGGGAGTGGGAGAGGAAGAAGCAGGCTCCCAGCGGAGGAGCCTGATGCGGGGCTCTATCCCAGGACCCTGGGATCATGCCCTGAGCTGAAGGCAGACGCTTAATGACTGAGCCACCCAGGCGCCCCTGAAACAGCATATTCTATCTGACTTTGGCTATGTAAACTTTATGACAGCTTTTCAGTTAGAAGTAGTAAATAATGACATAAAAATACATAATGCTCCATGAACAAGTTGGAATTTCATGCTCAAGTTCTTAAAAAGGAAAAAAAATCCAACAATTCTCTTCTGATTTGAATACAGGGATCCTAGACAGTATTATGATAGTGATGTTAACAGCCGATGTATTTTGTTTTAGGGAATCAGAGCAAGAGAAAGGTGGAAGACGCTTAATGACTCACTTGAAAATGAGTTAAACGCTTCAGTTCCAAATACTTTAATTCCTTGTTTGAAGTAACAGGTAATATAAATTTAGGTTTCAGCTAATGGATAAATTATAAAGCTATTATTAAGACTCACTATTTTATAATAATAAAACATAAGTGAACATGTCTTGGAAATATACTTAGGTAATGTCAATGTATTTGTTTACAACAAAACCACATATTTTTACTAGAAGATTTTAAGTCCAAATGTTTAGACAAACTACCTAGGAAGTCTGGTACTTAACTCCAGCATCTTTCTCAGTTTTGAGGTATGCTGGGCTAGTATGAACACAAAGTATCCTCTGATGTTACTATCAGAAATATTTTGACTTAAAAACCCATCACCAGAAAACCTTTTCAACATAATCATATGTAACTATGTCATACTTATTAGGATCTTGAGCAGAACTTCCAACTGACACCTGTGGGCTGGGAATGGATTACAGGTGTGTGGAGATAGGGACCACCTCAGTCCTCAGTGGGCCTAATGTGCCGCTGATAGCACCTCCTCCAGTTCCCGCCAAGGTGTTGTACAAATATCGTCATTTTCTATGTGTGCCATACTCAAAAAAGGTTAGAAAGCACTAAGAGAGTGTTTTTAGTTCAGAAAAACTGGACTTTACTTCTTTCTTTGGCGTTTCTTGTGATAAATATATTTATCTCAATAGTTCTCAAACCTGACTGAAAAAAAAAATCACCTATGGACATAGAAAGGCCGGGGCTCTGGCAGTTCTGACTGGGGACTAGGAGAAAGAGGGCCCTGAGTATTGTACTTTCTTTCTGTCTTTCTAAAGATCCACTGATAGTTCTGACAGGAAATCATTCTTGATAACCATGGTCCCATCTTGGCACTAACTCAAGTAACTGAGGACTAATTCAACTGTCCCCAATAAAGACTTTTTCAAGGTCTCGATGAGTTAGCACGAAATGTTAATCAAGCTATACACACAAATACCAGAAGATGAAAAATTCCAAATGACCTAAACACAAGTATTACATCTACATTAAAATAACTATCTTTGTATGAGATATAGCACTGAGATACTAAACCCCCTTAAAAAATCAACTGAATCTCATTATTAATATTGGTAGACTCAGCAGAATCATGAGGGATATGGGGTGCCAGGAATCCAACTTCCAGTTGTTCTGTTTGTCTAGCAACTCCTAAATATCAGTTTCAAAGTCTTTAACTTAGAAATTAGACCAGCTACTAAGGCAGAAGGAACAGCATATTCTAAATCATGAGATAAATGCTCCCGAATAATTCTGGGGTAGATGGCAGGAAAGAGAAAGATGAGCAGTGAGCAGAGCTAAGACAGTCATTTGTATAATTTGTCCTTGGAAAAGATAATTATTGAATCCTCCTTTAAGTATAAAAAGTGGTTAAGTAGTGGCTTAATTGGTCCTTAAAAAGTTTATGTAATAAATCATCTAGAATTGTATTGCCTGATAGAACTTGCTGTGATGATGAAAATGTTCTATATTGGTGTAGTCCAATATTGTAGCCATGTGACTCCTCAGCCCTTTAAATGTGGCTAGTATGACTGGAGAAAAGAATTTTACTTTTATAAAAATGTAACTTATTTTAAATGTAAATTTAGATAGTCACGTATGGCTAGTGGCTATGATATTAGACAGGAGGCTTAGAAATTCTAGACAAGTAAATTTTGCATGATTTTTTCCCTGATATGGATTTTATTCCCAGAAGGGGAAAACACTTGTTCAAGCTCTGTCTTGTAATTGAATTTGAGTCTGAATGCTGTGCTAACAGCTTCCTCCTTTTTTGGAGCAAGCAGTCTGGATGACTCCTATCTACCCCACAGAGCTTTTGTCCTGATAACCAATGAGAAGACCCATTTCTGTGCTGTCATTTTCCATTTAAATGGAAAATGGACTTTTCCTGAGTTCTTAATGACTTCTTAGGAAAAGAATTTCTAAGTTGAGATTCTGTCTTAACAATAGCAAAAACCCCTGATGGCCTAATCACTGAAGAATTCATTTCTCAAGAATGTCCTCCTGCGTCTAGATCAATAAACTCTTAAGAAGTGTGGCAAGACTAAAACGCGAAAGAATTTGACATGCCTAGGGTGAAGCTTTGAGGAATGCGGGGGTCTTTACAAACAGGTCATTTAGATAATGACAATGTAAATGCCTTCCACTCTCACTCTAGGAACATCTGAAAGTCCAAGAACCTGAGATTGAAGGGTATGACTACCTATTGAAACTACTCATTGTTTAACAGGGAGCAGGGAAATTTGAAGTGACTTTTTAAATAGAAGAATGTAAATAAGTCTCTTTTTAACTGACGGGGGAAAGTACGGAGGTCTATTACTGTGAAAATTTTAAAGCAATCTGAATAAACTGTCCATGCTATTTAGGTTTTCTAAAAGTAAAACTTTGGGAAGAGTACTATTGCTATGTATTCCCTAGAATCAATGGTACTTTTAAAAGATGCAGCTATACAATATAATATTTTCTCTTTTTTTTCCAAGGGAGGAAGATAGATTAAAAAAAAAAAAAGGGAACAAATTGGGACACTAACATAGGAGTCAAACATACCTGACATTCCCTTAAAAGAAAAAGGAGAAGCATTTCTAAACTGACTGATGCAGGAAGTACTGGCTTCAGGATCACCGATTATAATTAGGCCCATTTATTGAGAAATATTATAAAAATACTCTGAACCCAGCAGAAAAAAGGAGAGTAATCTCTACACTCAACCTCATTTAAATTGCTGAATTTTTAGAGCCCCCATTTTGAGATATATATACCTCTGGTATATTTTGAAGAAAACTTTGAAGGTCTCAGGTAATGTCTTTCTAAATAATTTACATATCTAATTTATTCACAGCGAGTTTCACCCCTTTTTACCAAGGATCTTTTAATTTTTTTTTTTTAATTAAAATCCTTTTGGCTACAGGATAAACTTTACAGATCTGATTTTTACTTCAGTGGCTTAAACTATTTTCCTAATTAATGACTCATTCTTTTTTTATTTTTCCATATTTTATGAGCCAAGGTGACATTTTAATGCTTCTTAAAAATCAAAGTTACATATCAAATATCCACTATACTAAGAGGATTTAATGACTCATTCTTAACCACTGTTCCTTTAGCTTCAAGGAATAGATTTATCTGGTGCTACTACCATCTTTATTCCTGGCATTCATAGGCAACCAGAAATATTAAAAGAACTCAAAATCCACTTTGTAAAATGTATTCTTGTGGATATGATGTTTGATATAGTTATATTTTTCTCTTCTTTGCATGTATTTTAATGATACCATTTAAAAAATTTTTTTAAAGATTTTATTTATTTGAGAGAGAGAGAGAGAAAGAGAGACAGCGGGGGGGGGGGCAGAGGAAGAGGGAGAAGCAGACTCCCCACTGAGCAGGGAGCCTGATGCAGGGCTCAATTCCAGGACTGTGAGATCATGACCTGATGGCAGATGCTTAACTGACTGAGCCACTTGAGTGTCCCACCATTTTAAAGGGACAAATATTCCAAGAGTGAAAATCTGATATCTCTGTTAGTAAAAAAGGTATTTGTTTTGGCTGTGGGTAAATCTGCTCGAAAATACATTTGAGTTTTAAATCAAAGTTAAAATATCTTCTAGATACAAGGACCTGGGTTTTGTTAATAGCAATTGTATTCTGAGTTACAATTGGCACTGAGTAGCAGATTTCCTATCATTAATTTAAAGATTTATCAGCTTATGTTTTAACTACATAATCACACTCTTAGGTCAATCTTCAAAATGATTTTGGCATTTATGTGCACCTTTATTTCCTTCCTGGGCTTTGAAAATAATTAAAGAATTCTACTTTGAAAGCACTAACTTCCTGCCTTACACCCTGAGCTCCACGAATCTTTGCTGAATGAACATTCTGAAAAAATTAATAAAAATGAGACAGAAACAAAAGCCACAGTCAGTGGGCTACAAAAATATTTGCTTTTGTAAATACAAAATAAAACTGTATAAATATTATGCATTTAGGAGGGGTGGGGAAATTGTTTTCAGTTTCCCATCTTGTTAGATAGGAAAATATAAGAACAACTCCATTAATTTTGAAGGAAGTAAAACAGATTTAGGAAAAAAGGAAAGAAAATTCATTAATACTATGTACTCATCCGTGATTTCAGGCAAGACATTAAATTTGACTTATGGGGACAAATGTAACTGGCCCGCATGCTAGAGAGGGTATGTATAAGCAGTCATGTGGGATATTGTATGTGACAGTGCTCTGGAAACTGTAAAGTGTTACTTAAGCTGGAGGATGAACAGGTACCGGACAGGTGCACGGATAGAGAACGGGATTGCTTTTAAAGTAGTATTGAGAAACAATGAGTTGCTGGCTGGAGAAAAGGGGCTCGAGGGTAGGGAGTATTTCACAGGTTGGGGTGGTGATGGTAGAGGAGTGAGGGTTTGAATGACAAACCAAGAAGAGACCTTAAGTTTGTAGTGAAAAGTTTGTGAAATTTCTGGAGTTAGCCGAAAGACATAATGTGGCAGGTGCTTTTAATATTGCCAAGATTTTGTGATTAAATGCTAATGAGGAGCTTATTAGTACATATAGGGTATTATGATGGCTTCTAATATCCTGCTAAACACCATGTAGGTATTATATATTCACGTTCAGATAGTTCTACAGAATCTCACGATTTTCCTGTTTTCAGTAAAACTGTTCTTAAAGTACTTCAAATTCAAGTTTCAAGGTATTTTAAACTTTAATATGTGGTGGTGTTGGGCAGATAAAATATTAGAACACTGTAACTCCAAGAAGCTGTCTGACTTAATTCTTCCATTTTTATAAATTTGTATAATTTCCACCCGTAGAGTGGCAGAACGACAGAGTTGTCATATCTTGGATCCTTCTGGGTAGGCTGTCTTTGGTTTTTCTTTTCATCCACTAGACAATCAGACCATCCAAGGCTGGTGTCAGGTTCTCCTAGCCACAGCTGGAGGAGGGACTGGGTCCCACCTTTTTCTTTTCCCTTGAGGGCTTAAGCCACTTTGAGTTCTAGGTCTAAGCCAATAGCTAAAGGTCCTGACCCTTCTCACAGCCCAGGGAGGTCTCCCCCTAGGATGATGAGCTCAATAAATGTTACACCAATGACGTTAAAGGTGAACAATATTTTGAACCATTTTTGC
Organism: Ursus maritimus; assembly: GCF_017311325.1. Taxonomy (NCBI): domain Eukaryota; kingdom Metazoa; phylum Chordata; class Mammalia; order Carnivora; family Ursidae; genus Ursus; species Ursus maritimus. The sequence goes on along the minus strand of NW_024425119.1, from coordinate 17,935,720 downwards.
TTTTAGTTTTTTTGGTCAAGGAACTCAAGGATAAGATGACAATCCAAATTTTGAACACACTGGGGTTGTACTGAAGGCAGAATGTCCAAGTGCAGATTTCTATAAGCAACCAGAAACACATAACTGGAAAGGCAGAGTGAGGTGTTTTAGATACCTTTTGCGCCATTCTCCACATCCTATTAGCCCATCTTTTATTTCTGCTCTTGCTGAGCCAACGACCACTTTGTGCATGGGAACCGACTGGGTGCTCATGTATGCATGACCTCAATAGGCTGGAAAGTTAGTCTCGAGAGGCAGCCCTTGGCCAAAGGAGGATGGGAGCCAGTACAAATGCTCCTTCTGTTGTTGAGTTGGGCAATTCTGCAGTGTTTCTTTTGTCAACAAGCAACCGTCAGGTGAGGCCCAAGTTGCCTTTGGCGGTTGACAATATAGTCCCACCTTCCCTGCTCACTCTCTTTACTCTTGTACGTTGGTATCACTTCCCAAAGTAAACTTCCTGAGAACAAGCTCATATCAAAGATGCCCACCTCACAGACTCTGTTTCCTAGGAGAAATCCAGGGGCTAGAGATGAAGAATAACTAAGAGACAACTAGTAAAATGATGTGTAGATTAATGCTGAGATGAGAGAACACTAAAAACCAGAGAACTTCTGGAGTGCCTGGGTGGCTCAGTTGGTTAAGCGTCTGACTCTTAATCTCAGTTCAGGTCTTGATCTCAGGGTTGTGAGTTCAAGCCCTGTGCTGGGTGTGGAGCCTGCTTAGAAACCAAAACCAAAACCAGAGAACTTCCCCAGTTAAGGTTGAGATGAGTGAAAACAGTTAGCAAAAAGGCATAGATTAATTACCAGTAAGAAACAGGAAAACCGTGATAATAATATTAGGCAGTGGATAGGCCAAGAGATCAGAGTTAACACATACAGAATTTTCAATTCTCATCTACCCACTGTCTATTTACTTAGTCTTGAGTTCTGCCATTATGATGTCATATACTGCTTAAGAATTTTCTGGGTATTATCCCCCCTCCCTACTTCTGTGATCAAATATGCAGAGGAAGGGAGAGACAGAAAAAAGAAGAAAGGAAGAAAGAGGTGTAAGGGAGAGAGAGAAAGATGGCTCTTAATAGCAAAGCATAAGAAAATACAGATATTCTGTACCATGCAACAAGCAGGGTTAATAAATGCTAAATAACATACTTTCATTTTTCCAGTTTCCTTAGTTTGCTTTTGCCAAATGCCTATTCGATATCCCCTAGAAACATTATCTCTCAATCATCCCTAAAAACAGAAGCTCCAAGACCCCTTGAAATATTAGAGAAAATGGGATCTTGCTTAATAGCCCCACAGAATGAAGTTGCTGAATTGACAGGAACAATGAAAGCCATCAAGAATCTTTTCAATCATCTTGTTAGCATTTCCTCCCTTATAGGGAAGCTGTCTTTCACCAACACAAAGAACAAAATGCAAAAAAGTATTCTTGGATTTTTACCTTGAATGGTTTCAGTACCAATTACATACATTCCATTAATTGTTCCTTTTTACATTTCTCTTGGGATAAGTATGTTTCAAAGTGGTCAGATTGTGTCTACATAGTTTTCTTTCATTATAGGTTCTTGAAAGGATATCTCAATGTTACCACAAAACTTCTGCAAATTAGAAAGTTTAGCTTACTTTTCTAGATGTTTTAAAAGTCAGTATTAAACCAAAATGAGTTTCTTATCTTCCCCACAAGCATTTGAGGATACTTAAAAAAATGTACTGATATATAAGACAGAAAGATTTAGCTATTGATTCTTGCAAATCTTAAACATTTTTATACAACAAAGAACACCAGAGGTATGCGTGGGCTGTATTTTTCTTTTATTGTACTATGGCAAACTGGTTTGTCAGGAGAAATTTCCAGATTTTCTATGAGAATTTGAGGATAATGAGATCTTCTAGCCATCTGATGTGAAAGAATATGCGCTTTGATGCTATATTCAGAAACGACTTAACCACGCTCTAGCAGCAGAGACAGCTCCAGCCGGGTAGAGGTAAATCAATTTCATTAATTGTTGGAACAGAGGCATATTCTTTTCACAAAGAACTTTTGAGTACACGGGGAAGAGGCAATCCCCAACACAAATGTGGCTGACTGAGGTACATCTCTTCCTTTCTTGTTCTCAAGCAAATGTTTCTGGTACAATTAACTATGATGGTTCTTGAAGGGAGAGGGGTAAAGGCAGAATGCCATAATTTTAAGGGCAATTTGTAAAAGCACATTCAATGTTACAATACAGTTTTATATTTGAAAGATGAAAAAAACACTTGCTGCAGTACCAGTGCAAGTGAAGTTCAGCTCTGTAGAAGTCAAACTCCACTTACTGTAGCAAGTATTCTTAAAGGAGGAGGTTGGCCAATGGAGTGCTGTAATAAAGTCAGGGCGCGGCGAGGGTCGGTGGTGGTGGACAGGGCTGGTTACATGTTTAGTTTACCCACAAGGAGGCAGCATGCTGACAAAGGCTTGTGAAGCACAGCTCCAAGTTCTTTGATCCTTCTGTCCACTCCTACCTACCTCCTCATTTCCTGGCATCTCATTTTGTTATCACTGCCTACATGGAAAGCTGGCAGGAAGGTTTTAGGAGGAAGAGAAAGAGAACATCATCTAAATATTCTCATGCTCCTTTTTATTCACATGATAGGGAGAGTTAGAAAAAGCATGTGAGGAAGAAAGAAAGAAACGGAGGGAGGAGCTAAAGTAGGGGGGAGGAAAATGGATAAAGGGCTGGAAACGTTCTTATTTCCCCATTCCTATTAATCTTCCCTTCATGACTGACCAAAAAAGTTATGTACTTACTCATTTGCTAAACAGAACCTGGATGAAGTACATGAAGTATTTCCAGTTAGGATTATTATATGTTCATAGGCTATCTTACAATTCACAATAATGACAAATAAACCTAGGCTGGTCTTAATAAATGTAGACTGTGAATAGTCTATTTAAACTGGGCTGTAAGTGCATAAGCAAATGATAATAGTCTACTTCAAACTGAAACAAAAAGCAGAAGAAAACTCTACCATATAATTAGTATAGCTTTTGTTATCGTTAAAAACACTTCTGTACAGGACTCATCTTCAAAATGGTGATTAATCAGAAGCCAAATTATATTGCTCAAGCTATAGGGACCAGAAGTCAAGATTTCTGGATTGAGTATGTAACATGTAGATCTTCAGAATTTCAGGTAAGGCATTTTTATTTTTTATTTGTTATAAGCATTCTGGTAATCTCAGAAATGAATTTACCTCTGAAGCAACTCAGAGACTATACTTGGTCTATTTTTCATGAACACTGATAGGAATTAAGAGAATTTCAATCAATAAAAACTTCCTTTTGACTATCTCACAAGGGGCAGGAGAAAGACTGCATTTTGTTGCTGGCCTTAGGTTATTCTAATGATTTATTTGAGCTAGGAGAGTAAGTGTTGGAAGTGAGTATTAATTAGCAGATGTTCATTTGGTATGATATGTAGTATAAAATGTGACCAGAGCCTTTTCCTCTGACTTTCGGATTTTAAAATCTACTTTCCAATTTGTAGTTATATAAAAACGGGTGAATCAGTGTATAAACCAGGTAACCAATAATGCCAATAAAAACAACAGACTTGGTACTCTAAAATAAGTTACTGGCAGTAACAAGATTAAAAGCTGGAAATGTTTTTTTTTTTTTTTTTTTTTTTAAAGCTGGAAATGTTTGAGCTGAATGAAAAAAATTTCATTAAAATTCAAAATTATTAAGAATTCTTTTTATATAACTTAATAACCTTACTACTGATATAAAATATAGAACAGTTCAAAAGTGAATATTTCATTTACATTAACTGTAATTATTTAAAACCATAAAAAAATTTTCATTTATTTAAAGAGAGATTTTCTTTAGGAAACCTTAAGGATATGTATATTTAGGCATATCTAAGTTTCTGGGCAAAGCCACCACCTTGTTTCTATATATTGTCTAATTATAGTCTAAAAATGGCCCATTTTTTCCCATCAGAAATAGTCTTATTTCGATTGTGCAAATAAGCATTCAATTACTGTAATTCTTTTCATTACCACAAAATTTAAAAATTGGACTGATATTAACTATTTCATGATCTAATATTAAAAAAAGGCAAATTACTGGAAAATCTCTGCTGACATGTAGAGAGAACAGAGAGGATCAATGAAAAACTGAGATTTTTGGAAGCCACCTAAAGGACCATTAGCGTGGTCCTTTCCAACAGCACAGGCTCGGCAGAGCGTGCTTAAAGAGGACCAAGGGGAATAGAAACCTCAGCTGAATCTGGGTCACTTGGGCAAAAGGAAGAAACAGAGCTCAACCTGGGAAAGGGAGCTGAGGAGAAGCATCTTAGCAAATGGTGGTATTTTCAATATATTTACCTGAACTCACTTAGGAATTTTTTTTTTTAAGTTTATTTATTTATTCAAGCGATCGCTATGCCCAACTTGGGGTTTGAACTCACAACTGGGAGATCAAGAGTCGCATGTACTGACTGAGCCAGCCAGGAGCCCCCTCTGATTTTCTAAAGGTCTGTGTGTCTCTGTAATTCCAGTTTCGATTTACTGGGGTAAATAATAAATTACAGTGAACCAGGAGGTTTATTTCCAAAGATACTATATACCTTCACATTCACATTTATATCCTTGTTTTTTAAACCTAATTTTTAGAGTATCCCATTATTTTTCAGTATTATCTCTAGCTTTATAGGCAAAGGAGCTTTTATGGAAGTTATCTACCTTGTATCTTAGAGGGTTTCTGGCAATGTTACATTTTGAGGGAAGACTTACTTTTACCATTTCATCGGCTAACGTGTCTTTATTAGATTGCTTTCTAAGTGAACAATGTAACACGGTGGTTAAACTTCAACAGTACCAGTCTCTGCAGTGGAAACTGGAATTTGGAGTCATGAAATGCTGATTTCTAAAGCATTCCCACTGGCAAAATCATGATGAAAACATATTGTGGGAAAATAAATAAACTACATATTAAGAAAAGTATATTTCCTTTAAAAATTAAAAAAATGAACATATTTAAAGGGTTATCCTAATGCAAAATCCCTCTTTAAATATAACTAAATTAAAGCAGTACATTATTATTTTAAGCAGGCAACTACAAATATATTAACATCTGTCTTACAACATTTTCCACAGTAACCTCTTTCATTTGGCAAAATGTCCAAGTTTGAACATTTTGAAACAAACTAAAACAAGTTACGGCTTAATTTATATAGATAAAAAAATGTATTCACTGGAAGAAATTCAATGTGTAAGAACATATAAAAAATTCTCATCAAATTAAAATTAAATATTAAGAGAGAGTTTCATAAAAACTAAAATATGGAAGTGTCAGTCCCTATCCATGAACTGCTATTCACCCTAACCACCCACACCCATTGCTACCACTGAGGTAATGTGGCAACTGTGGGCCACTGTGAAATGGACTCTACATAGCTTAGCAAAGACCAAACACAGGAGGAGACGGCAAACAAGGACCAAAGTCACACAATTAAAAATGACCATCGCACTTTTCACCCGTAGTTAAACTTCCCTTTGGGAATACAGAGCACTCAACACCCATCCCCCTCTTGGTCTTCCAACAAGGCATTCATGGCTTGGTACCTATTTCTTTAATTAGGTCAGCTCCAAGCAGAGATAAGCCTTAACGAATATGAGTGTTCTTGGGGTAAGAAAAGGGAAGTCTAGAGAATTTAGGCTCTCAATTTTCAGGTGACCCAGCATCTGTATTGCCCCTAACACTCACAAGGGTCCTTTCCACTTGGTTTTTAATTTTATTTTATTTATTTATTTATTTATTTATTTATTTATTTATGTATTTCTGAATTGCCCCTGTTAAGAATCTTATTCTGTCACTTGTAAAAGGCACGCTATTAGCTCTAAATGACTGAAATATCGGAATAGCCTGGAAAACTGTACTACAATTTCAAAGGTTCTGTTAGGTATAAGCGAAAAAATTCTACAAATCCCACCTGATGATCCAAATATATGGTGTTCCTTTGAAGATGATGTGAAAGAATTTCATTCTAGTAGGCATCGATCAAGAAACAGAGGGATAGAGAAAGAGGGTGCAGAATTCATGAAAAGGTCAATTTTGTAATCAGAAAAACAGGTAGTTTACCCCAACCTCCTATGTCACAGTACACAACTTTCACAGACATGCTCCCTTGTAAACTGTACAGATGACATATTAAATTATAAAATTACACTTAGTTTTGTAAGAAACTAAGTAGACATGCACAGAAGCTAAAATGCTAAGCAGAATAATCCTTCAAACGGCTTTAGCAGACTCAGTGTTAGAAGTTTTACACGTTAATACTTCTCCGCGACATAGTACTACTTCTTTGGATGTTTCTCATATAACCAGAGGCTATTAAACCCTTTGAGAAATGTTTACATGTGTTCATTCTTTTAATCAAGAACAAAAGAAGTATCTTAAACTTAATCTCTGATATTTAAAAGGCAGTATTATTACAACTATAATCAATTTTCAGCTTACTACTTTCCAGGAAATTATAGCATTTTTCAATATGCTTTATCAGATGTGGAAGCTACAGTATACGGCGAATGATAACGCTGTTTTGAAGTCTGTATACATTTCCTATCTCACGGCCAAAAGTTGGTGGGTGAGTGGGTTGGAAGGCTAAGAAGAAATTCATCCTACCCATATTTCCCTCTAATAACGTATAAATAAGTGAATTCTCAAAGGGTCAATAGGAGATCATAATGTCGCTGCAATGATCGTATGGGCTCATGCGCGACACTAATGACACTGATCAAAATGATTAATGAGTGGCTCGAAATAAGTGGTAATGGCAGATGACACAGACAAAACTCTTCATAGCTGACCTTTGGGCTGTGGGCCTCAAGTTTCAGCTGCATGAGCTGTGCTAACGTATGCTCCCGGACACTATTCAGTTCGGCCTGCTGCCGTCTCAGCTTTATTAGCAGCAGCGTAAGCTCCTCTGGCTGAAGGAGTACAATTTAAGAATCCAAACAGTGGAAAACAGATTAATTGTTGTCTTAAGTGACAGATATTAAACCAAGATTTCTTGGCAAGTTTCCTCTTATGGTTGACATCAAACATAGTGCCTAGGCACTATGATGATAGGTCATACATAAATGCATAGATATCTAGAGAAATAGAAGGAACAGTGTTACTTAAAAGATACAGCGAAACAACAGTATATTAAGGCATTTTCTCAGAACTCAAGAGAGAATATTTAAATGTTAAGCATCAAAAAGCACAATGCCAGAAAACCATTATAAAGGTCTGCACATAAGAGCTATTAAATAATTATCAAAAGATATTTTAAAACGACGCCTAAGACTTTTACAGCAACAGAATACCTGCATGTCCAATACTCTATTTTAGAGAACAGAAGGTAAATAAAAAGAATTAAAAGTCATGTAAAACTTGGATGATATCTTCATATCATTCAACTCAGTTCCTGGGATCTATTAATTGTTTTCCAGTTATATTTTTAAATGTCACTGTTAGTGCATTCACAGGATATTTTAAATGACTAAAAGATCAGTTTTTATTTTTTAAGGAAAAAAAAAAAAGACAGCATTTAATACAAACAGAAAGGTTCCATGAGTATATAAACCCTCCTCCCACACTCTGGGGAAAGCAGAGAAACCTTTGATTCCCGATTGGTTACTATGATCCCTAAGGGAGATAAATTTTCAAAGGCAGATAAAATACCTTAACAGGCCAATCTGATATATTTTTCTTTGTTAGAAATGCAATAAAGTATGGTCGTTGGCAGTCTTACAGGTCATAAAATATTATTTGGTGTTTCTGTGAACTTTGTTATGATTAAAAACTGCGGATGGGCCAGAGGGAGACTCTCATCACCTAAGGGCTATGGTGTGCTCTTAAAACTTCCAGGCCAAAAAGCGTTCTTGAGATTGGTTAGTCTTGCTTATACCACAGTGTTAATGCTAGCTCTCTTCTGTTCTGTTCCTTTGCTGTTGCTCTTTATTTTCTGTATAACGTTTTAAGGGACAGAAATAATTTTTAACTGTTACCTGAAATTATATTAAAAATTACTGCCTTCAGGTGAGAAAAAGTAAACCACAGTTACTATGGGATTCTTTAGAAGGAGCTATCTACATGGATGAGATAGCAGCCTTTTATATTAAAGAGTCAAAGAACGTGCCTGTGTGTGACCTGAAGAAGAAATTTCATAACAGGAAAAGAATGGCTGCTTTCGCTCTGATGCCAACCACATCTGGTGACCTCATGACTAGGGGACAGTCCGTCTTACGACCACCACATCAAGCTCTTGAGGTCTTGCCAAGGAGAAGGTAGGGTGGTGTAAGGGATTTAGAATATTCTAAGACCCAGAGTGATATTTGGGAAGAAAAAAACCAAAAAAACCCAAAAACAAAAGAAGGAATCTCAAGACTCTGGTTTATTATTTCGAGTTTCTAAAAAGATAAAGAGATTTTTCAAAAGGACAAAAGGTTCCAATGAGTTTCCTATATATTTACTTTGAGGCAAAATAAAAACAGGCACATTTTTGACCTGGACCAAGGGAGGTGATAAGTAAATTTTATTCTAAGTATCCACTAGAGGGAGCAAGGCAGAAGATGAAAATTCATAATAGGATACTTAGCATTATCTTATGACGTATGTCTGTTTCTTTGTCAGATCAACAATCTAGTATAGCAATATTTATAACCTTTAATAAATAAGCTGCCAGTAGTTTCAACCCAGAATATCTTCCTTATATCTAAGCATGTAAAGGATGAAAGAAGAAATAAAACGAAGTCTGCAAAACACACACAACATGAATTTGTTTTGATTCCTTCAGGAGGGGAACTTCAAATGATGAACAACTACATAGATCCTCAAATCACATCTTCCCTGGAACTGAGACTACCTACTGATGTTAAAGTACGGATAAAAGAATGCCATTAAAATTAAACGAAGTAATGAAAAGTCATCCTTTCTTACTAATGTGAAGAATAATAGCGTCCTGGTGATAGAACTCCTTCCCAAATCGAACATAATACTGAGGATGAAATGATAATGTAAGTACTTGCTAACACCTAGTGTATTTTTTAGTCTCTGCATATGTAAATCAGTTTTTTTCCCTTCTAAAGTAGTTAATCTATATAAAAATTCATGGGAGAAACGTCTTAAGAGACCTGTAGTGTGACTACACATGGCTGTTTGCTGGATTTGTTCCACTAATCAACTACTCCAACTTCTGTTTTAAGAACAAGGGAATTAACATCCAATGGAGTAAAGAAAACCACCCAGTTTATACAATAAACTTTGGAAATATAATCTTATAATAGGCATTCAGACATTTAGGGAGATGTATCCAGTCCGACAATGAAACGGTTACACGATCCCAAATTCTTCTGATAAGCATCTCTTTCACAAAACTAGCAATAGTTTTTCCTTGGGAGGAACCTCTCTGAAAATTCAAACTTATAAGCTCTGTAAGATATGTGCTATCATGTGTAGCACATATATAAAACATGATATGGTAAATAAAAATACTGAACTCACCGTCTTGCCCTGGAGGCTCTGGGGACTGATGGACTGTAAAGTTAGGCCAGCTGGCATTGACCTCCTGTCAGGCACATAGACATGCTAAGAAAATAAAGGTACAATATAAATTCTGTGGTTGTCAGTGATGAGAAAGTTTATACTATAAAATATCATTTAAAATTTGCTATTACTGCTTATGAAAGTAGATATTAAGTTAGTTGCGAAGTAGCATCTGAAACTGCATCAATGAACTTTTCATACTGTTACATTAACACCTATTGGTTCACAGGCATACCTAGGAGATACTGTGGGTTCAGTTCCTGACTACTACAATTAAGTGAATATTGCAATAAATCAAGCCAAATGAAATTTTTGGTTTCCCAGTGCATGTAGTTATGTTTAAACTATGCTGCTATTAAGTGTGCAATAGCATTATGTCTAAAAAAAAATGTATATACCTTAATTAAGATACTTTACTGTAAATATGCTAACCATCATCTGAGCTTCCAGTGAATTGTAATCACTGATCATAGATCATCTTAATAGTAATAAAATGGTTTGAAATATTGTGAGAATTACCAAAATGTGATACAGACACAAAGTGAGCAAATGCTGTGGGAAAAACGGCGCCAACAGAATTGCTTGATATAGGGATGGTGCAAACCTTCAATTTGTAAAAAAAAAAAAAAAAAAAAAAAAAGGCAGTATCTGCAAAGTGCAATAGCACACGGTATGCCTGTGTTTATTCTTTAAATGAATTTTTTACCCATCTTTGATTCTGCAATAGCAAACACTGGTCATGTGGAAAATACTGGTTCAGTGAGTTATGCAGATGTTGACACATATCAGTATCCAGTATCAGTAACACATGTTTGTTAATATCACCACAGATCTCGAAGCCCTGGAAAGCTGTCAAGCTCACAGTGGCAGATACAAGATTTCCAAAATCCTAATTTTTTCTTAAAAGCTCAAATTTGTCATCAGTGACAAATACTGTTAGTTGTTTTTCTGGAAGTGACAGGGTAACATTTTACTTTGAGAACTGTCTGTCAAATACCAAGTCTGAACAACTATAGTTTGTCATTCGTTCTTTCAAGTAAAAATGGTGTTTCATGAAAAAAGGAGCTAGTTCAGCTTACAACTCAATCACACAAATCTTTTTCTGTGTCAACCCTAATATTAGTTAGTACTTTGGTATGCAAGAGAAATGCTTTAAGCATATTTCCCATTTCGGCACATAGAATATTAAATGATATATAATGGAAGGTCGATTGAATAAAATTATCTTTTACTGCTTCATCAGGGATTTTTAAGTGAAACTGCTACTTTATTTCTACTGCAAGTATGTGGCAGTGAAGCATACAGTGACCACCACTGTAGTTTGGAGCCACTCCCTTAATTTACGCTAAGGTGCCAATACCCACCATTGCTTTTGAGCTATTAGAAAATGGTAGCACAATGAATAATGCCTTATTGCCATTATAAAAACAGTTTTGAGCTTATTTATAGACTCCCTGAAAGGGTCATGGGAACCCTCAGGGATCCATGGACATATGTTGGGAACCACTGATTACATCAAGGAAAATGACAGGATAGTCTGAAATAAAATTTTGTCAATGTTAAAGAAGTTTTTGGGAAGAGAAGCAGTAGACATTAGTCGACTGAGAACTAGATAGCACACATTGATTTTATATTTGTTGTTGAAACAGATGATAAATTTTAGCCAATACTATGAAAAATACTAATACCAGAAGAACACTTTTCAACCACGCACTAATAAATTGTATTAGAGCAGATTTGTCTTGAATATTGTTACTATTTATTTTGTTTTTTGAGAGAGAGAGAGAGGGCACATGCATGCACACAGGGGGAGGGGCAGAGGGAGAGGGAAAAGCGACTCCATGCTTAGTGCAGAGCCCCACATGGGCTTGATCTCTTGACCCTGAGGTTGCGACCTGAGCAGAAATCAAGAGTCGGATGCTTAACCGACTGAGCCACTGAAGTGCCCTACCGTTACTATTTTTTTTTTAAATCAAACATGATTTAGCCTTTGGATATACAAAGTGACAAAACATTGAACTTTGTTACCATGGAGTTCAAAGTGAGCCTTTTTTTTTTGGTGAGGCAAACTAAAGCTTCCTCCCAAAAAAAAGAAAAAAAAATCCTGATTGACTTATTCATTTCTAACTAATGCTTATTTACGGAAAAGTCAAACATATACTATGCAATGTTATAAGTGAAGGATTCAGTCTGTCATAAGGATAAGAAAAGGTACATTTTAAAATGGTATAAAGCAAAAAATTCCTTAGAATTAAAAAGAAAATGACAGAAAAATTCCTTTTCATTTTAGGATAGACATTAAAGAACTGGTTGCATATAGGTTGACTGATCAAAACGACTGCTTTAGTATTATAAAAAGCTAACTAACACAAAGCACTCTGAATTCACTCTGAATAATCTACTAAGCAATGCTTAAACTAACTGCATGTACAAGATAAAACATGATCTCTATGTATATTTTCATTTTAAAAGAGTATATATACCAGTAAGCATTATTATTCTAATATTAAATTGGGCATCTAAGGAGACATTTCAATAAGCCATATATGCAGCTGGTTAGAAGATGAGGTTAGCACTTATCTTAGCAAAGAGCAGGATGAGCTTGATATATGAATGCAGGTATGCTGGAAGGGGGCAGGCGCAGAATTTTCAACTGTGTGAAGAGCCAATAAAAATGCAAGTGGTCTTAACCTACATGGAAAGCTGATGAGATATGCTATCCAGCACAGAAAAATGCATAAGGCATCTGTTCTAAATAACTACTTCTGTGCCCTTGAGAGATGGTGTGTTGCAAGCTTAGGTTTTGATATGTGAGATTCTGACACAGCAGATTATTCTTGCTTAGTTTTTATAAAACAAAAGAGCTGCCTTGTTCACCTCCTCCCTATCGTCTTGTCTTTCACATTGAAAAGAAGGAAGAGTGTGGACAGAAATAAAACACAGCATCCATAAAGTAGTAGTTAACACGAGATGAGCACATATCTTACCTTAGGGTGGTGGACCCTGTGCCTGCGGTCTATCGTCACATCTCCTCTCTGAATTGGTGAAGATACTTCTGATCTGTATGTTCGTTGCGGGGAATATCCCTGATAAGCAGCTATTGACCCATGGGAAGGTGATGTGGGAATAGAGTGCATTGTCTGATCAGAAATATTAACCATGGTTTTAGGACTGGTCAAAGTACCGTGACGAGGGAGGGTGCTCTGCTTATTATAAAACTGCCGCTGCTGCCATTCGTAAAGCTGCCACATGGTGTCATCTCTCATTGATCTCCGTTTCTCTTCTGCTCCAGGTCCTACTGTTCTGTCATGACTGGAAGGGGTTACACTGCAGATACTTTCAGGCCTGGTCTTGCTGTTTCTTGGGAGTGTTCTATAACCCTCTGGATAGCGGGCCATGACCTGGGCTCTGTGGCTTGGCATATTTCTTGGTAATGTTTGGTAAGAAATTACTCTAAAATTAAAAAAAAAAATAATTGAAATGTAAAAATGAAGAAGAGAGTTGTTTTCCAGATTCTAAATTAGAGTGCATTTTTTCCCCCTTCTGGTAAGTAAAATATATATTGGGACTTACTTTTAAAAAGTTGATCAAAATATTACACAGGATGTAAAATATTAATGAACAGATTTTAACCTTTTTATGCAATTCAGTTTGATAAATTTACTACATGAAAAAACATCCTTGTCATTTACATAAAAGACTATTAATTCCAAACAACGTACAGTTTGGTTAAAAAAAGGGACACTTATTAGTAAGAACATCTAAGGTCTAATCTCGAGTCTGTCTCCATATCTTGTTTTTATATAAACAGACTCCTAGAATCCTCTCATTCATCTCACCGGAACAGGTAAGTGGGATCTCTGTGTAGGAATGGGGTACTGAAGGGTTTGAGTTGAGCCTATACAGCCCGAAGACAGGCAATGGACCACCGTAGGTGTGTGTGATTCCTCCACTGCAATGTTTCCTTCAGAAAGCACGGCTATTTCTGGAAGAAGTACATCACGTACATTTGTGGTCGGAAGAGAAAATTTCCCTTAATAACTTTTCTTGATTTGAAAAATAAAAATGACTTGAAGCTAAAGCTCAAAACTGAACCACTTAAAGACAAAATACTTAAAGATGACAATATTTAGATATACAACTGCAAATCTCAGGATTTTACATGTTTCTAGCATAGAAATGAATATTCCACCTTGGTATAAACATCTGTGGGAGGCTTTTTAAAGCAATCTAAAAATTCCTCATGGACATTAAGCATCTAAAATAAAGTTCTTTTAAAATGCTGTATTTTTGGGTATGGATACATTAGGCATATTACTAAGCATAGATTCAGTTTCCAAAAAGGAAAGAATAAAGTAGAATTTTTGTTTACAATTTTTTTAAAAAGACACTCTGATAAAAGCACTGCCTTGAATGTATTAAAACTATCCTTTAGCTAACCTCATGCCAGCAGATACATTAAATAAAAGGATTTTAAAAAGTGAATTAAAAATCTTAAAGTTAGCATTTGTGTTTCCCCACTATCTTCAGAGGTAGGCATAAGGTGTTATTACAATTCAAATTCTAAGTGCAAACACAACCTTTTTAATAACAGTAACCACAATAAAATCTAGATTTAAAAGATGAATATTAAATTGTCAGTATTCATCTTATGCTAGCATCTATACTGTGCATAAATTTATATCCTAATATAAAATTTAATTCAATAAACCAAATGTGGGAGAGTTGGGGCCCCATAAACCCAGGTTTCCTGACCTCTTCTTTCAATGTTTAGTTAATACTTTTCTTCTGTGTACTGTATTTTCAACAGAATATACTTTGGAATTGTGCATGCATAATTGCGTAATATCTTGCTGCCTCCTACTGGATGTTAAAATGCCCAAAAGGTTGGTGATTACGTAGACCAGAAAAGGTAGAAGATTTAATGTGTAAGTTACTCGACCATACTCTTCAGTCATCTGGAAATCCTTGGTTGATAAGCTGGATGTCAGAACTGTGTGACTCAAAGACTGTTGTCAGTAACAATGCAGACTAACGTGTAGTAAGAAAAGACTTCGTTGTGATTACGTGTAACGAACTGGCTGCATTCGAGCTCTGAGGTATGGGGAAATAAAAATCCCTGCGTAATTTGTGCCCACTGGGGCAGTAAAATGATGTCACCTTTACACAAACACCAGAGGGAGTCTCAAATATACCTTTTCGTGGCTTAAAGCACCCACAGAGGGGATAAAGCTGTGAAAAATACAGCAGTACAGTGGAAAAATAGTAAAGTGGAAAAAAAGCATTTGATCCAAAGTTAGGAGGGCCAAGATCCTTGCTCTTCTACTAAATACAAAGACCTGGGAGTTCATCTGGGACTCAGAGAATGTTAGACTGTGTGGTGGGTTTTTTTTTTTTTTGGGGGGGGGGGCGGTAGCATGTGTTTTGAGGACAGGGTAGGAAAGACCAAGAGCACATGCTCCTTTTATTTATTTTTATTATTTAAAGTAATCTATATGCCCATGTGGGGCTCAAACTCATGACCCTGAGATCAAGAGTCCCAGGCTCTACTGACTGAGCCAGGTGCTCCTCATATTCCTTTAAAAAAATTTCCTCATACCCCCTTTAATATCTGGGTTAAAGAAGAGTCAGTGGGCCCTCTAGAACTAGGATGGAGTCTCTTATTTCCTGAAACAGCACTCTTTTCATTATGTCAAAGATTCCCAAGACTTGGTTTTAATGAAAAAGCAAAATAATCCTTCTATTTGAAAAATTTCCCCTAACCCATGATAATTATTAAAAAAACCTTTTCAATTGTAATGGTTTAATGAAAAATAAAAATATACCCCTAAATTAGGAAGGGCATAATCTTGAAGTGCTACCTGAGTCCTTCATATGCTACCCAAATCTGGCAAACTGAAACTTCTGGAGATTTGGTTTTCTCATCTGTAAGATGATTTGATCACAAAACGATCTTATAGTTTGAAACTCCATGTCTTATTATGTATTTGAAGTATTTCCAATTCCTTCAACTGTTTCCCCCTAAATTAAGTTTCCTTCATCATGCTGGCTGTTCTTCAGCTTCTCAAAGTCTTTACAGGCTTGCTCAAAATTGAACACTGTGCCTCTCCCTCCCTTCCCCTCCCCATCCCCACAAGAACTATTGCAAGCAAGGCTAACCATTGGATGCCTTTGGGGCTGGAATGAAGGAGAAAGGTACCCAGTACTCTGATATAACCAGCATAAAGGTTCACTTCTTTGCTGCTTTCTTGCTGCAAATATTTCCTATTTTTTTCTCTGCTTGGTCTTCCCTCCTATCCCCACCTTCTCTGTTCCCACTAAAGCTAGAAACTGGAAAAAGTCCAGAGTTGGCAACCCCACGGCTATCTGCTTAGGAAGCCTGTCAGTCACAGAAATAAATTCCATCCTAGAAATTCTGTCCTAGTGCTAAAGCAATGTACCCCAAATATACCTTGATTAGGTCATTCACAAATTCAAGAACTATTATAGAAACCTTATTATGCAAAGGCTCTGTACTAAGCACTGAACTATATCACAGAAGAATATGCTGATAATATAAATATTAACTTTATATCCAGTTTGGAAATATGGGAAAAGATTATTTATAAACATATAAGGATGGGATATACACTGTTAATCCAAAACACAATAAAAAATTGTCTGTAAACTAAAGTTTAAATTCCATTTCAGAAAACCTATTGCACTAAACACCTCCATCAGTGCTCTGAAGCATTCACAATATGTGAGCTGGACCCTCTTATAGAGACGTACATGGAATCTGAACCTTTAACATATCATATGATCATTAAGAGTAGGCTAATTGATGATTACAAAGTTTAAAAGGCTCTTCTGCCATCTTTGAAACCACTTTTGAAGCATTTTAATAGAAAGTTAGGTTATTACCAAGTAAATTTATTTTTAGCCCATATACTTTCTAGCATTTTGAGACACGTTTTTCAAAAACTAGTTTCCTTCAGTGGTTTTCCCCAAAGAAATTCAAATTAAGCAAAGTGTGATTTACTTTTAAGTGAAAGCTTAAGAAACGAACACTGTAAGCTCCTTCATCAGGTTTGGTGCTCCATTCACCAGCAGCTGCCTGTCAAACCCCGTGAAAACCCTGTCCCTGTGATTCTGCCATGCAGAACAATGGATTAAGGCACCATGCATCTTAACAGTGCCTGCCACTCACAAAGAAACGTTAAAGCTCTGTTCACAGATGCAGGGATCTACTATGTGACTAAATATTAAACCTCTTTTCTTTCCATCAGAACTTTAAAAGCAAGCCTTTCATAAAGTTTTACAAAATGAATTATACTATGAATAACCTGTATGCTTCTTTCCACCAATAAAAATTACTTCATTATAAAACATCACAACTATTTCTTAAATATGAAGTTCATATAATAATGCAGATGATCTATCTCAATGATTCAAAGAGACTCTAGCCGGTGAATCCAAAGTTGGAGGGGAGAAAAACACAGAGAAAATCTTAGCTCAGAATAACCTTCAGAAGCTGTAGGTCTGCATTCAAAAGAAAAAAGTCACACAGAAAGCATTTATGTATGTTAATTATACCCATCAAGAAACCCAAAAGTTCTTGAAACTAATATTTATGCTCAACAATTAAAAAAATCTAACTTCCAAATGCTTGTCGAACCTCTTTATCTCTACAGTTTCAACCATAAGAAAGTATGAAATCATTGAGGAAAGTGATTTCACTAAGAAGTGAGATTTAATTTTCTGGGGAGAGGTTCAGCAAATTTTCTGGCTGGGATTTTTATTATTGTTTCCCTGAAAATGGTTACCTTAAATACTATCAAAAATCCATTCATTCCACCCTCACCCCCAACTCTGGCTTCTCTTTGGCCAGAAATAACAAATATGTCTCACAATTCTCCCTTGGGAAAATCAGAAAAGTGAGTGCTGAGGGTGAAGAAGAAAATGAAAGTGAACACGTTGCGGGAGTGTTTGTGTAGTGCTGGTTAAGATAACAAAGGATGAGGCCAAGTGCACCCAGGCCTTTGAGCTGCTCCTGAAAGGAGAGAGACTTTGGCTGACAGCCGCAGACGTCAGCCACGCCAACTGAGCAAACTGGAAGAACGTTCCTATACCTCAGAAGTTTCACTGTTAAGTTAATCTTCATTTAAGTCTTCAGGTAATTCTTCCCACTACCAGTACATTGAAGTATTTTTAAATTTTGCGTCGCCAAATTCCTGCCTAATGACAGAACACGTTTCTGATTGGTAGGTGGCTGCTTTTCCTCCATCTCCTCTGCTCTGTATTTTTCATCTCCTTTGCAGGCCCCTACAAACCCATGCTTTTTTCTTAAATGTAAATGTTCTTTCAGGTTTTCCTTTAGAATCTTTGTCTAGCCTCCAGCTGAATGAATTTATCTTTTCTCATCCTTACCTGTTAGTACTTTTGTTATAATGATGATGTCCCAAACCTTATTCAAGTCCAGATTTCTCTTGAGAGCTACAGACTACAGGCACCTCAAATTTAACCTGTCCAATCATTTATTACTTTCTCTCTTTCCAAATCTTCTCTATGAGGTTAAAGGCACTGAACCACCCTTGATGATCAGAGGCCTAACAGCAGGGTGTCATTCTTGATTTTCCCCTATTACTCAAACTAGACTGGGACTAGTTTGCAATCAAGCACGTCCAACCACTCAACTAGTCTTGTCAATCCTACCTTAAATATACCCTCTTCCTCTCCTCGTTTTACTGAGTCCAATAGCTTCTGAACTTTCTCGAATTTGCTCTCCAGATTCTGCAGCTGGAGAGATCTCTCTGAAACACCAGCGTGAACACATCTCTTCTGGCTTCTCTCTCCAGCCTCCTTTCTCCTGCACCATCACAGTGGATCCACCTAAGCCATTCCTGAAGCCATTCTGGATGTCTCTGGATTCCTTTTCCTGCTCCCTATCAACTCTGCAGTTTTGCATATCTAAACCAAGATAAAACAGGCCACCCTTTACATTTCATTTTGTATTTCACTTCCTGCAGAAGCGTTTTCTTGGACCCACAGGTTGTGTTGGTTGTCCCTGTTCTTGGAGGTATCATGTTCTTCCCTCATTTTGTCACAGTCCACTGGACTTGTTTATTTAACTTTCTCCTCTATAGGGTAAGGACCTCTTTGAGAAATCTGGACAGAACAACGGTAGACAGAGAAAAAAACACTCATGTCTGATTACCATTAAGAAGAGAGACAGGAAGCTATAATGTCTAAAAATGCAATTTAAACTACTATTTTTCAATAGGTGTATCAGAGACCAATTCCCACTGACAGAGTGTGAAAAATCTGGGTTCAGAACACAGAAGGACAAGACACTTACCCCCTCGTTTCTTCTTCATGACCCCTCCCCTTCTGGATTTTAATCCACTGTTCCAACTGTTGCATTGAGTTTGTCCTCTGGATGACGCGATCAGCCTCTGTGTGTAAGGGCCCTGTATTTGGGTGATTTCCACCTCTAAGATCTGCCAGGCTAACATTGACTGTTTTGTTCTCCGAACTATTCACATTGACTGGCCTATAGTGTCCAGTCTGAGCTGGGCATGTTGACCCGATCTCATATTCAGATGGCAGAGAATTCAACTTTACGCTATTAATTTTTGTTAAAGGTCTATCTTGACCATCCTTCTGAAATCCGTATTTTTCAGCTTCTAATGCCTTTTTTTCTTCATTTTTGCTTATTTCCTTGTTTTTCTGGTTATTTTGGACCTCTGGTTTAATTAGCACTCTATGGTTGGGAAAGTTATTGATTTCTTTAGCTGGTGCATTTTCAGATGTAATCTTGTCCACTCTGAAATCAGAGAAGAAAACTGTAGTAAATCAGATGAAATAATGCACATGTTATTTCTTGGATTCAATCTAGGAAAAATGTAAAATTACCTTTGACTTTACGGAAAAAACTGAAAGGGTCATAGAGAACAAGCCTGTATAAATTCCTAATATTGTGATACAAAAATTCAAGCACAACATCAGAATGTATAAACAGAAAGGAGGTGGGGGGAAGAAAACATAAAATATACGGTGTATAAAGCACTGAAGGATAAAAAGTGATGAGTGTCCCCATTAGAAATCTGGAAATAAAGCAAATTAGGATTGGCCCTTGACAGTAAAACCACAAAATCCACACTTAACGGACCACAGCAGCTAGTCATTTGAAATAAACAACGTGGCTTCCAGCCAGGAAGGTTTAACTCCTCTTCAGACAAACATGAGTCTGGTTTGTGGAACTGGCCGCACCAAGAAAGTGTAGTCTGATGCTGTCGGAGATCTGAACCATATGACTAACCAGCATGTTTGTATTCAGGAGGACCTGACTTTTGGTTAAGGGCTCTTACACACCAGACTGCGCATGTTCAGCCTGCAGCTCTACCTCTCACTGGCTTTGTCTCTGGACAAGGTGTGGAAGTTTACTGTGCCTCAATCTCCTCTTTGGTAACTGGGGAGAATGGCAGTACCAGGGTTATAGGATTGTGTGAGGTCCAGATGAGTATATCAGTGGCTGCCACAGACTTCATTGCTATTATCATTCTATCTCATCAAGCAATTCTGGATTAGAATCTGGCGTTCTATGTCCACCTCTCCACTGGAAGAATGCGCTGCTAAACAGTACGTGACCGGGCCACCAGCTTTACTGCTCACCATTCCAGCTGTTCTATCTAGGTCTTTTTGGTGAGAATCAGCGTCTCTGAGACCAATCACTTCCAGACTCTGACAAGACCAAGCTGAGTGTCTGAACCTGCATGAAACTGCCAAGACCATGCCATGCTGGGAGGCCTTTCAGGAACGGGCCAACCGTCCACATTTCAATATTCAGCAGTGCTCCTATCGGATCCTCATGTGGTACTGCTGCCAGTGTTAGTGACAAGCAGGAAACACACAACCCACACACACAGCTGGAGACAGAGTTGAGAATATGAGGAGTGAGGAAAACAATGAAAAGAAAGGTGACTACTTTTCGTAAATATGTGTATCATCCATACACTTAGGTTGGCTATAACTTACAGCTTCTAGATTGGAAGCAATATTAGACACTGGGAAAGTTAACTAAGATATGCTCTGGAGCTTCTTTCTCTTAAAACATAGAAGTCAGAGAAGATTTACACTAAAAGCACATTTATCTTAACTAAATTCTAGGGGTGAAGGAGTGGGTTTAACACTGAACATCAAATATCTGAAAAAAATTTTCATCTGAAAAAAAGTTTTAAACTTAGTTACCTCTAGTTAATCTAAAGCTATTATTTTAAATTAGAACAACACTGCCTTTTTTATCTTCATTTTTCCAAAGACTTATCATTTAAGAAATGTAATAAAAAAAGACATATATACTGATTTTTCAAATGGGAACAATTAATTTAAAAGAAATGAACTATCTAGTTAAAAGCTAGATGTTTTATCTCTTAGGTGATATACTCTGATAAATACTTGTAAGTATTCTAGCCATACAGGAAAGAGAGCCCATTACCTTCAAACCAAGGAAACAAAATCTCCCTACACTTATGAAATATTACAATTAGGTTCCTTCAGTTTGAAATATTGAGTAAGATCAACAAGGTGGGATAAAAATGCCAACAGTGAGAAGTAGAAGAAAAGACATAATTCCTACAGGATAATGGTGACATCAGGCTGGGCACATGGGTGCTCTTCAGTAATTTCTGGCTGAGTAAATTATATCAACACAACCTGCTAAAAATTGTTATGGGCACATAATCAACTAACAGGTTGTCAGAAGTCCAACCAAAAGACTATTATTTTTATCACCCTAAATTATGAATAATTATCAGTTTTTAGAGTGGAAAATACAAGAAAAAAAGTGGAAGTTAAAATTCTGAGATAAGGACAACATACAATATGAGATTATCTGGAAATCAAATATTTAAATTATGATACTGATTTCTTTATTCTAAATAATTCCTTGAAAATTTTACTCTAAGATTAAAATTATCTTTTGATTTTTAATTAATTATTTTCACCTACACATTTTCCCTAGCTATCAGTGCTAATCATTTCACCTTTATGTCCATTTGGATAATTTTTTTTTTTTTTTAAAGGAAACACCCATACATGGGGCTTGAACTCATGACCCTGAGATCAAGACTCCCATGCACCATCAATGGAGCCAGCCAGGAAACTCCTATTTGGGTAATTTTGACACATGAAATTCCAAGAGCAAATTTTCCTTTTATCAGCTTTCAACTTAGAATATGTAAATGATCGAGTTTTTTTGTTTTTGTTTTTTAAATAGGTGTCCTAGTGTTTAATCTGGGTCTTTCTTTCTTTTCTCTCCTTACTTTCTCCTAGCTCTAATGACTAGTAATTGGTTAAGTTGATTTGGACTTGATATTTAAAAAAAATAAACACAAATATATTTATGTAGTATCGACTTCATTCAGTCTTTTACTCAGCGAGTCAAAAGACTTCATTAGTACGTACACTAACCCTCCTCTCCACCCAAACTAAAGATTTATATTATAACAGTCCCCTAATTCCCTAAGAGAGAAAAAAGACCAAACTTGCAAGTAAGCATTGTCCTTGTATATGCTCAACTGCTGCTGGCTGGAAAAGAACTTACTTGTGTCACCGATCTTTCTTCAAATTACAGGAATACAATTTTTTTTAAAGCACATTATTCAGCTGCTATTTAAGTAGTTTTATAAACAGATTTCCTCTCACTGGTTCTTAATATAGTTGATTATTAAAATGATTCAGATGTTCAAGCAGAGAAAAAGAAATCACAGATCAATTTTAATAGTACATATTTATATTATCAAGGAATCTGAGTACTCAAGTTTCAAAAGAAAGAAGGTAGAATGCATCAAGAAATAGACATATTTAGAAATGATCTAAACTAATGAGTTGTTTTCTGGAGACATTTTTCATAAAACCATCAAAATTAACCAGGAAATGCTGAAGAAATGAAACTCATTAACATTTTTTATTTCTATTTATTACACTCCCAAAACACACACCATAATAAAGTTAGACAGCACAATAAAATTTGCTTCATGAATATAAATTCTCTTTTAGGATTTAGGCCTTAAAACACTGTCTTGTGTAGGTTTAAGATAACAATTAAAAATGTACTTACCGGAAATTAAAGGTAATTCTGTAAGAAGAAAGAATATTCGGTTTGAATGTTAGGATTCTGGATTCACCTCAGTACACTGATAGGTGAAAATGAATAAAGAGGAAATGTGGAATAAAAATGCAGGTGGTATCTCAAATTAACTAAAGGTATATTAATTTCACATAGAACATGAATTAATCCTTGCTTTCTGAGGAAGAAATGATTTCATATCATGACTAATAAAATGATATGTACTATGATAACGATATACACTTGCCGGGCATGGAATAAAACGTAAGTGGCAATCACCATCATTTTCCTTCCAAGCCTTTACCTTTTCACAGGTTCTGTCTGTACTAGGGCAGCATCTAACATGGCTTTCATCCACAATTCCATTTCCTTTCCTGTATCAGTGCAGAAATAATAGGTCCGCATGTTTGGATGGGCTGCCTGATTGAAAATGACAGGATCATTGTAAATAGATACACGGGATCTGTAAAAGAAAAAGAAATTAAGTGGTTCCCTACAGAGATCATCAATATCGACTTTCAAAGAAAGCAGATTTGGCTTACGGAGTTACAGAAATGAGTGACTTAAAATGGAATTCAGTCTTGAAAAAAATATAAATATTAAAATGTCCTCCCAACACTGCCATTTTCCTTTTGAGAATTAAAATGAGGAAAAAAGCTATATGGGAAGGAAAGGAGGTAAGAAATGAAGTTCCTTGTCATGCCTCCTTGCCATGCCTGTTCCACGTATACATCCCTAGCAATTTCCATTTACTACAATTCACACCTCTCTATTCAAGAATGTTCCATAAAAATAGAACTAGCAAACAATCCAGCAAATCCCCTTCTTATTCAAAGAAGAAAACATCAATTCAAAGAGAAATATGCATGGGTGGCTTAGTCGGTTAAGCAACAAAGTCCTGGTTTCCGCTTGGGTGGTGATCTCAGGGTTGTGGGATGGAGCCTGCATTGAGTGCCGTGCTGGGTGTAGAGCCTGCTTGGGATTCTCTCTCACCATTCCCCTCTGCCCCTCCCCCTGCTTGTGTGTACCCACTCTCTCTCTAATAGATAAATAAAATCTTTAAAGACAAAACAAAAAACAAAGAGATTTTTTTAGCCAACAATAGCCAAGATATGGAAGCAACTTAAGTGTCCACCGATAGATGAATGGATAAAGCAGACGTGGCAGACACACAGACACATACGCTGGAATATTAGTTAGCCATAAAAAAGAAATGAAATCTTGCAACAACATGAATAGTCCTGGAGGGTATTATGCCAAGTGTTACAAGTCTGACAGAGAAAGACAAATATTGTCTGATTGTACTTATATGTGGAGCCAAAAAAACAAAACAAATGAACAAATAAAACAAAACAGAAAGATACAGGGAACAAACCTTTGGTTACAAGATGCAAAAGGGATTGGAGGGTAGGCGAAAAAGGTGAAGAGGATTAAGAGGTACAAACTTCTAGTTATAACTAAGTCATAGGGATATAGTATACAGCATAGGGAATACAGGCAATAATATTGTAGTAACTCCATATAGTGACAGATGGTAACTAGATTTATTGTTGGGATCACTTCATAATATATAAAGATATCAAATCATTATGATGTACACCTGAAACTAACTGTATGTCAATTCCACTTCAATAAAAAAAGAATGTTCCAGAGCAACCAGCAACAAAATTAATGGAAATGTCCACGTCATAGCATTTTCTCCTTGTGTTAGCAATTTATTTAGTCTCCAAAAGGTGCTGCTGGTAAAGCATTTTGTTTAACCCTCATAGACATCTACATGCAAACACAAAAGATTTATAAATGATCCAATATGCTATTTCCCTTTAGCTTTTCATCTCAAGTGTCAGAGTTAAAATGTAAATATTTTGGCTTTGAGGAATGTCTTATGTAAGTGGTAAGTGGGTTTTTATCTTTATAGTGGTTCAATTCTGCCTCTGCTCCGGAGAAACGGGAAGAAAAACGAAATAAAGGCATCGATGAGGGACTGCTATCCAATGCGTGAGAACTGAGAGCTCAGCTTAGCATGTGGGCTGACCGGGCAAAGAAGGACGGCAGTAGTAGCTGTATCAAAGTAGAAAAAAAGGCCAAGGCAGAGAATTCTGTGGAGGAAACACTCTCAATTTCCATGTAAAAATGCCTGTGACAGTTTCCTATCACACACTGAAAGACAAGGAAAAACAAACAAAGGCTATTTGAGCGTACAATGAGGTAAAGGAGAGTATGAAGTACAGTTAGTCGGCTAACTATAAAAACTGGAGAGGAGTAAACCTGGAGCCACACACTTTACTCCAAAATCTTGACTATCTGCTTTATTTACAATGTCAAATTAGCTTTTTCAAAAATTTTTTTCAGAAAGAATCAAGACAGAAATAAATTCAATGAACACAGTGACCCAAATAACTACATAACCAACAAATCTCACTTGACCGTATTAGAGATATAAAACTATCCATGGGAACAACTTAAAAGAACCAGCTCAAACGCTACATGCTATTAAAATGATTAAAGCCACGGCGAAGTGTCCCTGGACTGCCTGAATCGGGTTTTGGAGAAATGAATGAAAGAGCATTGTCTACATCTGTGATGAACGGAAGGAACACAGGGCTAGGGCTAAGAAGATCGAGGTACAGCCACGACTCCTGTGCTAACAAACTACACCCAGGTTTGCCAGCTGCCAAATGGAAATAGTTATTTGATGATTTTCGAGTCTGTTATCTAGCTTTTAAGTTTCACAATCGTCCACGAAGTTTCTACTCACCATTGTGATAAGCAGCAGCCTCAATGTCAAAAGTGGCTCATAAGTTGGGAGGAAACACAATTGCGAAAGAGAATTTGAGAGAGAAATTACTATCCTTGTTACAGATAAAATAAAATTAATATCAAACCAAATAACTACAGAGAAAATATACTTAACATGCCATGGTCACTGTTACTGTGACTTCCACATTCTAATACTTAAGAGTCTAAGAACCCAGCAAAATTTCCTACAAAGAGTAAATTCAATAAACTTTTGCCAAACTGATGAGCAAACAAAAACAATTAAATTCATGATCAAATAACAGCATCATACAGTCTTACATGTAAAGGTAACTTTTATCAAGTTATTATTTTTTAAGTTATCAGTATTAATTTTTGTTAGAGCATCTTAAAATACTTAATTCTGTTTCTCTGGTTCACACTGTTAATAAAATTTATTGAAATTCCATGCCATTCCCTTCTTATCCACAGTATCTGCTCAGACATCACCTTCTCATTGAGGCCATCCATCACCCCCCCCCCACCACTATAGCTTTCCCGTTTTTTTCTCCATAGCTAATATGCAACATGTTAATTAACAAAAGTTGTAAACCAGCTGCAGTCCTGAGTATTCCTTAACAGAGTGGTTGGACATTAAAAATGGAATCAATTTTGTAGTGGTGTAAACATTTTCACTGTTAAATTATAGCATGTGTTACCTTTACTTTCCCCCTTTCCCTTCAAATGAAATTTTTACATCAAACCCTTCAGAGTTCTAATTTACAACTGACTTAAAAAATAGGTCACCTCTAAAATTTATTTCAGCCACAGTCATAAAGCAAAGAAGGCAGTATGGCTTTTCAAAACAAAAATAACCAAATTATCATTAAAGTGGCCTTTTACTTGAGGTATTCCACAAACCAGCATATCAGAAGCGGACAGGTTTTGTTAGTCAGAGGAGGGGGACTCAGCTGTGCTTGGATTTAGAAAGTTTTCACATTTCAATACCAATATTATCTCAAAAGTACCTGATGTTCATTATGTACTTAGACCCAAGAACATTTTTGCAAATATTCTCTAAGATCATAAATGTACATATGTTAAAAACCACAGTTGTTGTCTCTTACAGTACTCTTCCCCCAAACTTAACTATGAAAAAATTCAAACATACAGTAACCTTTAAAGAATAGTAAAGAATAGGCATCACCAGGACACCCACAGCTATATTTATCAATTATTAGCATTTTCACATATTTGCTTTATCTAGAAGCATTTTAAAGTACAGACATAAAGACACCTTGCCCTTAGATATTTGAGAACATGCTTCCTAATTAAAAGGGACATTCTCCTACTCGACCTTAAGACTATTAACTAATATATTCTAAATATAAAAATGACCATCACTAAAATATCTTTTTGGAATAATCTATGGGTCAATAACCATTTTTTAAATCAGTGCAAGATTCAAATACAGAATTAAAAAAGTATGACTATTTCCTTACCTTAAAAGCATATTTGCGATTAATGTGATCCTCAGAGGTAAGCATAGCAATCTGAAAACTAGGTAATAGTATGCTTCCCAAGATACCCTCTTCTTTCTCATCTAAGAGGTAATTGAACATCTGATTAGAATTTTAAATGTTCTCACGAAGCAGAATAAATTTTCTCAAAATTTATTTTGACCAAATCAAAAGGTTCTTATATATATATATATATTTATATATATATATATATAAAAATATATATATATGAAATGAACTGTACTCTTGTCTCATTCAGATAGTTCTTTACAAGGTTTTAAAGGAAATATTAAACAGCACAAGGATGTATACTTTTCACTTTCAATGAGCTTCCCCATCCTAAGCAAATCAGAAATGGTTCTCACACATCAGAGAAATGTCAATTAGACATAACAGCATACATTTGTTTGGCATATATATACCATATTCTACAAACCCCTTGATATGTGATTCATTGAAAATATATTAGCATGTAAGTAACAACACAGAAGCCTTACAAAATCAAGCCATCCACATGTCTGGTAGGATTTAAATGCCCAACCATTTCAAGCCAAGACAAATGCACAGCTCACTTGCTCATGCCCTCCAGTCTGCCTCCAATGTCTCATTATAAAGCCTTCCTTGACCACACTATTTTTAACTGCTTCTCATCCTAACCCATCCCAGAGCCCTCTCTTCTCTTTCTGGAACTTTACTGTAAACCCCCCCCCCCAAATACCTTAGACACACTATATGCTTTATTATTTATCAACTTTCTCTCCCCAGAATGTCAACTCCATGAAGACATTTAGAATGACAGATGCTAAAAAACATCTGAATAAATATACATCTTAAACTATGCTGTAAAAATTATATGATTTTTAAAACATATAACTGTGGTTAGCTTTTACCAGTCATTCTGATACACAACAAAGTTACGGGAATAAATTACAGGCCTACAAGGCAAGCACATAAAACACACCCAGGAAAATGACAAAACATTAATCTTGGCACAGTATAGATTCACATTATTAACTTGCTGCTTGGGGGCAGAGATGTTTATGAAATTCGAAATATATAGTTCATTGTTAGAAACCCATAAGACAAGTTAATAAAGCTGTGCATTAAGTTGATGAACTCAGCAATGAGAAAAACCGTAAATGAGAAATAATTCTTTTTATTATGCTTGCCATGTTTTTTTATTATCATAAACTCAACAAGGAATTTTATTTATTTTCCCCTCATTTCTAAAATATATGGTGAAACTTCCAAATGAAAGAAAGTTGCTTTCAACAGAGGTTATTTCTGTAGCTTTTCTCATAATGCAACAAAATTCTGTTCTTACTATACTGTGTTCATTCAGGTATAGTTCATTAATAAATGAAAGAATGAACAAGTGCAGATTTAGTCTAAAAGGTTAAAAAAAGAGGTAGAAAGCAGTCATCAATTATAGAGAATATGACAATTTAAAAGAGTGAGTCACATTCTAACTCTAAATCCAATTTTGTTTATATAAAGCATATAATCAGAAACACCTCATGAAGTCATCTTTATTAAAAAATAATTTTTATCAAATAATACATTCTCTTATGTTGCATTATTGGAAACGGTGGTTTTTCCTAAAGTTATTTCAGAATATGCACAGGCACTATGGCAATGGTGATTTCACTGGATCATCACGAATGGTTTCCCAGACGGACACTAAGCAGTTATGAGATCTTGGCAAGTTATCGCTGCTGGGTATCTCAGTTTCATCAACTATAAAACTGAGGAAAACAGGACTTAACTGCAAAGGACTGTTGTGAGGGTTAAATGAGCTAACAGACATGAAGAACTCAATAATGCACTCAGCCCATTTGAAGAGTTCAATAAATACTGCCCTTATTATATAAAACTAAGGGCACTGCATATATAAAAATCTTCATCTTTTGTCAAATGACGATCTTAAGAGTTCTTCACTAGATTCTTCGAATGTTCCTAATCATGACATTCTTCTGTTCGGTTCTGTCAAGCCTGACCTAGTAACTGTCTTTCACCCAAAAGGCTTCATACATTGACAAGCAACGAGTGGGTACTGATTATCTGTAGAATGAACAGACTCTCCAGGGAGGTGAGCTGGGCCTTTTGTTAGACTGGATGGCAGCCCAACTCCCTCTGTCCCAACCTAGTTCCTTCCCTGCCACAGGTTAATGGTCCCATGAGCAGTCCCCAGTAAGCCTCTTGCACTCTAATCTCCAACACAGAGCTCATGTCCTGGGGAACATAACCTGGGACAAGAACCAAAAGAATCTCAACACTGACTGGATTCAAGTAACATTTTAGACTCCCCACTTCTGCTTCAGCTTTAAAGATGTTTGGGTAAAAGACAAAAACCACATATATAATTATACCTGGGTATATAACTTACAGACTAGAATATTATTACTAATTATCATTACCTAGAATACTTCAATACTTTGTTAACCGGTCTCCTGGCTTGTAGTTCAAGTGCTAGGGTGATTTTTCTAAAATGTGCATTTGATCCCATTATTATTCTTGCATTTAAGACAGAGTTAAAACTCATTAGGATGGTAAACAAATGCCTTTTGTGCCTCGATCTACTTTTTAGCCTTTACTCCTGCTATGTCTGCAGGCATAACCTTCATTCCAGCAACATAAGCCCCATGTGTAATTTTACAAATATGCCATGCTCATTCATGCTTTGAACATGCTAAGCCCACTGTCTAGATCATCCTTCTTTCCTAATTCTTTCCTTGTACACCGGGTCAACACTCATAGTCAACATAACTGAATACTATGACGTTCTTTCTTAGATTCCTTTAGCTAATCTGTGAGTTCCACGAACAGTGGAGTTTATATTGTTCATTTCTATAACCTACTACCTAATAATGTATCTGGTGCATCAAAAGTGCTCACTGCTGGCTACCACCTTAGTCTAAGCCATTATCATTTCTACCTAATAATTCCTAACTAGTCTCTGTTTCCTTCCTTCCTCCTTATAATCCATTTTCTAAGAGCAGCTTGAATGAGCCTTCTACAGTGTAAATCAAAGCATATCACTCGTATGCTGAAAAACATCCAATTATTTGCCTACGGTATTCAGTAGAATCAAAACTGTAGTAGAGTGTGACTTGGTGCAATCTTCCTTCCTCCCCCCTGCCTCCCTGTTGCTAGCCCTCCAGCTGGGTACAACGGATTCCTTCTGCTCCTTCAATGCTCCACTTTCCTAACCTCAGAGCCTCTGCACTATTGCTCCACCTGCCTGAATACTATACTCACGCCGGCTCTTCTTCATCATTTATACCTTGTTATCTAAAACATCGGCTCAGAGAACTGATCCAAAGAAATCTTTCCTCCATGCATCTTTCATACAATGACCTTATTTTCCTAAAAGCACTTATCATCGTATTTATTTATTTGAATTTATTTATGTCTCCCTGATTCCTCTAGAATGTAAGCTTCATGAGAGCTTTCTTTCACTGTTTTGACAGCACCTGGAATGAAGCAGGTCCTGCTCCATAAATATTTGTTGAATGAATTAAGTCTCATAATAAGTTTTGTCAGTAGACAGACTATAAAACAGAACAATCTAAGTGTTCTGTCATAATATGCCTGCTACTTTGCAAAGAACAGTGGGAACTCGAGCTTCCATCTGGTATTGGCTGCTAACCTATTGTAAAAAAGAGCAAATCACTTATTTTGTCTTACTTTCCGTATCTGTGAAATGCGGAGTGGTTTGTCAAAAAATTCTGATAGTGCACTGTATATGTCAGTATACGAGACACTTGGAAAGATACAGAAGAAACGAATGGGGCTGCTGTATTCAGCACGTTAAGAGAAGAGATCTGTATAAGGAAAAAATCCTGTGGTTAAGATAAGTGCCTAGGTATAAATCCTGGCTCTGACACTTGCCAGTTGTGAGACTTCAGGCAAGCAATATGACCTCACTGTCCTTTAGGGTCCTCTTGTGTGAAGGGGCAAAAAGTAAGATTTCCCACCTTGTTGAATGGCTATAAGGAAGAGATGAAATAGATCATCTACGTTATGTGCTTAGTATATAGTAAATGCTCAAAAAAATGCGACATATTATGATCATCTCACTAAAATCGGATAGTTTTTATTTCAAAATCTGACAATTACTGTTGATAAAATAGTGAAAGTGTATAATATCATCTACTCATTTCCAACCATCTAAAGTGCAGAAGTGAGTTAAATGGTATTTCTTTCTTTTTTATATTTTCTTCTTTTTTACATTGCTCCTGGCTGGCAAACCATACTAAAATTAATAAATATATTGAGTGTAAAATGCATATGGTTAATAATAATATGGAATCTCATATTCAACATGGCTTCTGAACTCAGCATTTGTATTTTTAAATTAGATTAAAAGTTCTTCTATTTTAATAATAGTAGTAAGCAGTACCTTTCCATGAGCAATGATAGCAAGTTTTAAGGAATTCAGTGTTCTTTTTGTGGTAAATTAACATTAAGGAATTTTATATCAGAATAATAATAAATATTTTCTTGTCCTCATTTAAAGCTCTAAATAGACTATAAATAAACTGGAAAAGAGAGAAGTACAAGCTATAAGCTTAGAAATAATGCCTTAAGTTATATATAACTCCTGACCTTCTGAAAGAGTGGGAAAACCTTTAAGATAAATTGTAGAGTATGGTTGGCACTTAAACTAAAGACAATACCACAATTGCTGCCTGACCAACATCTCTATGACAAAATGAAATTTTATAGGTTTGGTTAATTCTGACTCAGCAGTGCTTCTCAACCACAGTTTGCCATGGGGGAAAAACAGATGAATACAATTCTACTAATTTCAAATTTGAAGGTTAACGCATTATATTGCTCTGATAGATGACCACAGAATTTCATCACACTTTTTTTTTGTATAATCACAAATTATTAATCAGTTCTAAAATCCTGTTATATCTTGTGAAATACATATCTAGAGAAGTTATAAATTATTAAACATGCTTTGACAATCTAATTCTTTAGTGACTGCTTCCAACCGGACTTTATAAAGTAGGAAAGAGCTACTGTCCAGATTCATGATTTTATACTACAGCCAAAGCAGCTTTCTGTGGAGAGCACAGCCTATGCAGACTTCTCTTTGTTAGGTACCAACCGTGTAGTATCTAACAGATCCATATACCACAGAGCAGAGACTTCTCTGGACTTTGCTTTAAAATTGTATTAATCAATAACTTACTAACAAGAAAACATATTAAAAAATGGAGTGTATGATATCCATATGGGAGAAATGAAGACTATCAACCCATACCTAGAGAGTACCTTTATTTCTTTTACACCAACATTACAGCCTGGTATATATCCCTTACACAGCTGTCTCCATGTTTCAGGGAGGATGTCATTGTTTTAAAAAGGAGGGGGGGAAGCAGGGAGGGTGGAGATCATAATAAGTACATTTCTTTGTACTTAAAAAAAGAAAATTGCCGATACATCGGAGTAACCTCTGATACTCTCAAGACATTTGCAGGGGAGTACTGTGTGTTCAATAAATCAATAGCTGGATCTAACGAAGCTGACACATAGAAATAATCTCATCAAACTAATGACTTTTATCTATTAGGCACTGAATTCAAGGATAACATTACAGAGTGAAGATTCATATGCTATTTACATAAAACAAGTAAGATTAACACAATCAAACTACAGAAATGGACCAAAACTCAAGACTAATCTGCTTGAAGCACTATACTGTCTTCAGTCATACCTCAATTACTCAGTATTATGCAGGGATGAAGAAAAGGTTTTTTTGATACTGTTTGTTGATAATAAAACAGCCAGAGAATTATAATGTTTTTTTCTTTAAAAAAGTATCCACTATTTAACATATTCTGTTGCAATTATGCCATAACACACTAAGACAGTTTATGGTAAACTCACCTCTGTAATAAAAGAGGCAAAGGTCAGAAAGCACGAACCAGCGTTTCTTCCACAGCTTCATGCCAGTACTGTCCTAAATCAAATCAGCATATTACAGGGTTTTTTCTCATTACAGAAAATTCAGATTCATTTCTGATGCATTTATTTAAAATAACCTTTTAAGACAAGATGTATTCGATATAGGCTAGACAGAAACCTAACTAAAAAGCCAAAATACGGAGGCAGTTTTCTAGAGACTTGTATCACGTGAACATGAAGATATTCCCAAGTATACAGGTCTCTGAAAAGGAATATTCTCACGTGAAAAACACTTTTGAAGCAATCTGATTTGGCTTCATATTTGTAAGCAATTTGAAATTCACTTTTCTGAACACACATGTCTGCTAACATGAGCATAATGTAACTATGTGGCATTGTGTGTATTCTGGTAAACCATGTTTAATAAATATGTTAATCTTCAACAACATGAGAAATATGTGATTTGAAATTATCCCAAAGGTAACGTGATTTAAATGACTGTGAATAAAGGAAACTTAGCATACAAATACATTTCACAAACATTTTTTTCTTCTTGCATATACAGTTTGGGTTTTGCTCATCTTGCAAAAAAGAGTGCCTCTTTGGCAGCTTCTTCTAAGTAATTCAGTTAATAAAAATACCAAGCTCAAACAAAATTACAATTTTAATAAAAATTACGTTCCCCCATGCAATAAAGCAAAATTGCAAGAGAAAATGAAACATACACACATACACAAAGGCAAAAAAAAAAAAGGCCAGTTTGGATGTGCGTTAATATTTATTTATTTCTAGTTGTAACCACCTAAAAATGACTTCAGAATTTAAATTATATAGGTAAAAATCTCAAAACAAAAGATTTGTCCTTAAAATTGACAGTTACACCAAAGAACCAAAAAAAAAAAAATCTTTTTTAATGGTATTTTCAGTTTCCTAATAATATTCTTTAATACAAATAATTAAAAAGTTTAGACTTTTAAGTGACTCTGAAAGCAAACTCTCTGTAAGTCACACACCTATTATAAAATAAACACTCATGGTAGAGAAGCTGGTTGGTGACACTTTTCTAATACAAATTAATCAAGGGATCAAGAAACGATAACAAAAATCATTTGAAAGAAGTTCCATATCCTTGGGGCGCCTGGGTGGCGCAGTCGTTAAGCATCTACCTTCGGCTCAGGGCGAGCCGTGATCCCAGCGTTGTGGGATTGAGCCCCACATCAGGCTTCTCTGCTGGGAGCCTGCTTCTTCCTCTCCCACTCCCCCTGCTTGTGTTCCCTCTCTCACTGGCTGTGTCTCTCTATCAAATAAATAAATAAAATCTTAAAAAAAAAAAAGTTCCATATCGTCTATTAGGCTCAATATTAATGCTAAGCTATCTGAACATAATTTAGACTTACTAGAAAGACTAGTTAAAAAATTTTTTTTCAGGGGCACCTGGGTGGCTCAGTTGGTTAAGCGTCTGCCTTCGGCTCAGGTCATGATCCCAGAGTCCTGGAATTGAGCCTATATCAGGCTCCCTGCTCAGCGGGGAGTCTGCTTCTCCCTCTTCCAATGAAAAATACCTCTGTATGTTTTTTACCCCATTTAAAAATGTTTCTGCCTGGATAATGTTAGCAAATTATTGCTAACATTTTCATACAGCATTTATAATTTCAAACCTAGAAATACCTGTAACAAACACACAATTTCTGTTCTAAGTAACAATTACCTTTTCTTTCTTTACTGTTGCCCTAACAGTCTTCAGTGGTAATAAAAACAGTCTGGATGACTACTCTACAGTTCCTTCTCCATTTTATATTATTTTCCTATGTACATTCAGTTGAGAAGGTCTCCTTTGATTCCATCTTTCTTTCACATCAAATGGAAAATAAACACAAAATACCTGTTTATAAAGCCAACCTCGTCTGACCACAGGTGCATTAGGATTCCTTTTAATTGAATTTGATCTCTTTCCAAAATTGTGAACTTTTTTTGAAGCTCGTGAAGTCTAAATAGAAAAAAGCAAAACGGACAATGTGTTATTAATGCATAGGTATTTATATTTCATCTTCATAGTTTTATCTCTTCAGATTTCTCTGAAACTTGCGGGACTTAATCTTTTTAGGTGAATTATAGCAATCCTGCCTTTGAGGACTTACTTGTTTCAAGTGTAAGAATTCGCGAAGAATTTTTCTCCCAGGATATTACAAAGAATCACAAGTTTTACAATCTGTCCTTTAAAACTGGGACATACAATTTTTTTTTTTTAAGAGAGGGAGAGAGAGCAGAGCGTGCGCATGCACACACATGAGCTGGGGTGGGGTTGGGGGTGGGGTGGAGAGGCAGAGGGAGGAGAGAGAAAATCTCAAGCACACTCCACGCCCAGCGTGGAGCCCAGTCTGTGGCTCGATCCCTTGACCCTGAGATCACGACCTGAGCTGAAACCAAGAGCCTCTTTGTTAGGGCAACTGATTTTTGTCTTCAGCTCAGGTCATGATCTCAGGGTCCTGGGATCGAGCCTTGCATGGTGCTCCCTGCTCAACAGGGAGTCTGCCTGAGGATTCTCTCCCACTCTCCCTCTGCCCCCCACCGCCACCCATACTCTCAAACAAATTTTAAAAACACAAAAAGGTACAATGTATGGCAGTATTTTGTCCTACCTGCTATATAAATTGAATAAACCTTGGGTAAAAATGAACAAATTTTTAAGAATTAATGAATGTAGAATTTTTTTGCTTGCTATCTGCATTAAAAGTGTTTCAATTATAGAAAGTGAACAGTGTCAAGTCAGGTGTCAAAAGAAATACTCAGATACAAAATATAAAACATATCACATCAAGTCAACACAAAACTGGAAGGATCTGCTTAATGTCATGTAGCACTTTTTCCTTTATGGGCACCTCTGAACTTAAATGATATGAGACAGATGGTGTTTACTGTATTCTTAAAAGTGTACATAAGGATATACAATCTTCTGAAATCTGCTATGTTTAGCATGAAGATAATTACTTCGGTAGGAATGGTAGTGGTAAGCAACAAAAACAAAGAAGCTGAATTTGAGTTCTCTATAAAAGTGATATCAAATTATTTCTAATTTTTCAACTTATCTGGAATCTAGCATATTTCCTTAGAATTTTGTTTTTTGAAGCTTCTATCAGTACATAATAGAATATTAAGACCCAATATCAACCCCATTTTCCCCAAAGCATGTTTTGTTGACAATTTTAACTTACTCTCGAACAGATAAACGCTTAAACACAGTATAAAACTTAAACGGTATACTAGGACCTGTCTACTTCTCACCCCTGGACTCTAGCACCCAAACAATCTCATGAGGCAATCAATATCAAATGTGTGTACGTGTGTATCTATTCATTTAAAATAACTGTTTTCATAGGTATGGAATATCTTTTCTTCGTCAAATGACTACATATGTTCCACAACTTTTGTTCCACTGTATCTTGGAGCTTATTACATACAGAAAATAACTATTTACCCACAGTGTTGTCAATGTACTGTGCAAGAAAACTTTTCAACCTCTGAAAATCAGGTATGTGAAAAATGGTACCGTTTTTTAATTTTAATTAGCATTTTTTATATTATGAGTGAGCTTGAACATCATTTTCATATATTTAGCAGTAAAATTCTATTTTCTGGGAAGTGATTTTACATAATTTGCCCATTTAAAAAAGGTTGTAAGCCTTTTCCTTACTGACTGATAAAACCTCTTTAATTTTAAAGGTATTATTCTTTAATTGTCATATGAATTGAAGATATTATGCATGCATGATAATTATGTATGGTTCAATCTCTTGTTATTTTTATTTTGATTTGTGGGTTTTATGTCATATTTAGAAAGCCCATCTGCATTCTGAGCTTGTTTGATCTTTAAAAATCTTCCATTGTTTTTTGTAGTGTTTCTACAGTTTTGTTTTTAACATTTCAACATCTGATCCATTTGGAAAATTTTTAGTATAAAGTTTGAGGCACAGATCCAACTTTCTCTCCAGATAAATGACTTGCTAGCTGGCCCTCAACCTACCTATCATTTCTCTAGATTTTGATTAAAGTATATTAATGAAGCACTATAATGCTCAGTTATCCTACTAGCATTTTATGTTATACAAGAATTAGAAATTACTT
The DNA here is from genome assembly GCF_017311325.1 of Ursus maritimus. Classification (NCBI taxonomy): domain Eukaryota; kingdom Metazoa; phylum Chordata; class Mammalia; order Carnivora; family Ursidae; genus Ursus; species Ursus maritimus. Next base: position 17,898,697 of record NW_024425119.1, on the reverse strand, counting down.
ACATTATTTGGAAATTTACATTAACTTATAAAATATTCTACAAAATTTCATTTTAAGAACATTAAAACAAAAAAATGTTGAAACAGGCATTTAAAATAGATAATCACCTATTATCCGCTCCTTCACAATAACCATAATTTAGTATTATAATTGTTCTGTATTTATTTATTTATATTTATTTTATTTATTTGGGAGAGAGAGAGAGACAGCACAAGCGGGAGGGGAAGAGGGAGAGAGAGAAAAACTCAAGCAGACTCCACACTGAGCATGCAGCCCGATGCAGGGCTTGATCCCAGGACCCTGAGATCATGACCTGAGCCGAAACCAAGAGTCAGATGCTTGACCCACTGTGCCACCCAAGTGCCCCTGTATTATTTTTTAATGAATAAAGATTATTCTTTTATTATCCTTTGATTCTCTTGCTACCCATTAATTTAGGAACTGAGAAGCAACATTAAGGCAATTATTTATTCAGATTTAGTAGCATTATTTTCCAAGAGTTTGTTAGAATTTTCATGTTAAAATTCTGAATTTAAAATATTAACATTGTGGTTTAAAGTATAAGAAGCAATAACTACAAATTTTTATAGAAACAAAATCTAGGATCATAGATTAAACAATTAACATTTTTCTTTCTAATTATAAAGAAGACCACCCACCTCTATTACCATTTGACTGTGGCACTTTTCATATAATGGATTCTAAATACATCAGAGTCAACAAGCACACTGGCATAGGGTTTCCCTTTGGTAGTAAGGTATTTTACATTTATTTTTAAAAAGTTTGTCTGCTCAGGGGCACCTGGGTGGTACAGTCGGTTAAGTGTCTGACTCTTGGTTCCAGCTCTGGTCATGATCTCATGGTCGTCCAGCTCTGTGCTTTGCACAGTCTGCCTGAGATTCTCTCCCTCTGCCCCTACCCACCCTCCCTCTCTAAAATAAATAAATAAATCTTAAAAAAAAAAAAAAAGTTTGTCTGCTCAATCTAGGCATATGTAACAGTCAGAAAAAGGGATTTCTATGCCATTCTATTAACCTTCATCTTTAAAACTTTAGTTGATTCAATAAGTTACCATTTTTTCACACAAACATCCATTATATTTGTAAAATTATTCAAAAACTGAACTCTACAATATTTTTCAAAAAACTCATTAAATTATTAAAACATAATCTTATTAGTTTATAGTCCACGCCATTTTAAGTCATTTACCTCAAATGTAATTAGGTTCAAGGAAGAGTAAAAATGAAATGATTATTCTATAATTCTAAGTCCATTAAGAGTAATAGTAATAGATGCTACCAATTATACCAGTTATCAAAAATTAACAGTAAGCAAAATAACTTACTCTGCCTACAGGACTCATTGGATGCGCTGCATAATCTGAAGTCATGTTATAGTTGGAAGCTTCATTTATCATGCTTATAGGTCGTTCCTTCTTTTCTTCAGATGTCATGGTTGCAACGGTCCTGAAAATATGCCAGAATGCTAAAACTTGCTGTATATGTTAACTGCTTTACAATGAAGCTTCCATGGAGACTTAACAATGCTGGTGTCCCACTTTTTAAAAATATTTGGATACTAGTCACAGGTTAATAAGCTCTAGAGTCAGAGCTTAATATTTATAACTACTTTAAATAAAATTAACATTTCTCCTAAGCACAAAAAATCATGTTTATTTTAATAAGCATTATTACAGATATTCTACTTGGTCATCTAACTGCAAAATTAAAACTTCAGTTCTAAGATTAGCTATTCTAATATTGAGAACAATAATGATACAAAGAACTACTTTTTGTGAACAGATTTATAGCATATAAAGTATTTTCACACATATTTCATTTGATGCTTAGAACAATCCTGAAAAATAATTACCACTAACTCTGATTTAAGGATGAGAAAAACTGAGCTCAAATTAGTTTAATAATGTGACCAAGTTTATAGTTTCTCTGACCTTAAATTTTGGACTCTTGGGCTTTCCGTCTGTGCTTGAACTATTGGAAAAGGTTCTGAGATCACATTCTTTATGAAAGAAAGTTTTAAGTCATGTTCCTATATACCACCCATAGTAAATAAATGGCTTTCTGTTACATGTGACTGCAAATATCCAGATAAGAAAACTTAAATCGTACTGTATTGAAAATATGGATAAGAGCAATCTTAATGCTAACGGCATTTAAAATGAAGGCATTCCATGAAATTCTTTACTTACTGCTCATTCACCACAAAAATGCAATTGTCCTGTGATGGCTGTCCTGTGACTGGATGTTTACAGGTCACTTTTCTTTCATTATGGCTAAAAGAAAAGAGAAAAAGAGAAAATGTACGTATGTATGTACTTCTATTATCACAAATGTTTTCTATTATTCTGGTAGCAAAACAGTGATTTCTTTATTGTAACATTAGTGAACAAAAGGGATGAAATTCACACTCTTCTGGTATGCAATATCAAAATAACACCCTTCCTACTATCTACCATGTATACATGTGCGTGTGAATGCTACTATAGTTTTACCATACAGTTAAATGCACCTCCTACCCCCCACGCCTGACCTCAATTCTTTCTTCTCACATTTTATAAATATTATGGTAAGTTGATTTGGCTCCATGCTCACTCCGTTTTACATTTGATAGGTGGGACACAAAGAATGAGTATCTACCTACCTCCATTATTTTGTAGCCTAATTTACGCACATTATAGAGGACTAATGCCAAATTCATATACAGAAAAAAAATGAACAGTACTACTATATGGGTACTAATAAAAAACAGTACTGCAGGAAGAACAATATTTTATGATGTTTTGTTTTATTAGAGAATCTTTATATAAATAATGTAATGGGATTGAGTTTTATGATACTTGAGGAAAGTATGTTATAGAAAATGAAATCTGAAGGAGAAAACAAAAATCTTAAATACACAAACAATAGCAAGAAAGAAAAATCTACTTGTTATCTTTGCTGAAAAAAAATTTGCTTGGAATTAAGGATGGCTATTTCTTGGAGAAATACTTAGCTTAAGTGATAAGATTAGGTCTCCTGCTGTCCTCTTGAAATGAGAGGGAAAAAAAATTCCCAAACTAATTATCTAAACCAAAAATATTAGATGCCAAAAAAATATGTAATATACACTGATAAATCAAATAACAAACATCATCATTTGTAAATTAATTTTTTTCCCATTGGGTCACATACAATAAGGCAATTTGTAAAGAAGATGTATCATTGGTGTGCCCGACCTTAGAAAATTTACTTTCATTACAGAGAAAAATTTCGAGAAGTTGTAACTGAATATTGCTTTGTTAATCTTAAAAGATTATTATACGTGCTCTGTATTTCAGGAAGTCTATAACCATAAGACACAAACTTTCTGGCAAACTTTAGATATTTACATTCCTTTTCTATATCTTAACTTTCATTAATATTTTTTTTTACTGGTAACACAGTACTTGAAAGTTTATCCATGAAATAAAATGAAAACCACAAAAAAGAAAAGGTACAGATACAATTTAAAAAATACTACATATTGACTATTGTTAAAGTAGAATGATGGAATATAATGTGTTTCTATTATTCCTTTAGATAACTGGTCTAACAACTACACAGAATACTAAATTATCAGTTTTTCCCCCCTTTTGAAAAAAAATTTAAATTCAGTCAATTAACATATAACGTATTATTTGTTTCAGGGGTACAGGTCTGTGGTTGTGATTCGTCAGTCTTATATAAACCCCAGTGCTCATTACAACACATACACTCCTCAATATCTGTCACCCAGTTACCCCATCCATCCACCCCTCCTCCCCTCCAGCAACCCTCAGTTTGCTTCCTATGATTAAGAGTCTCTTATTGAGTTGTCTCTCTCTCTGGTTTCGTCTTGTTTCATTTTTTCCTCTCTTCCCCTATGATCCTCTGCCTTGTTTCTTAAATTCCACTATCAGTGAGATCAAATAACTGTCTTTCTCTGATTGACTTGCTCCGCTTAGCACAATACCCTCTAGTTCCAGCCATGTCATTGCAAATGGCAAGATTTCACTTGTTCGATGGCTGAGTAATATTCCATTGTGTATATATACCACATCTTCTTGATCCATTCATCCGTTGATGGACATCTGGGCTCTTTCCATAGTTTGGCTATTGTGGACACTGCTGCTATGACTGGGGTACAGGTGGCCCTTCGGATCACTACATTTGTATCTTTGGGGTCAATACCCAGGAGTGCAATTGCTGGGTCATCGAGTAGCTCTATTTTTAACGTTTTGGGGAACCGCCATACTGTTTTCCAGAGTGGCTGCACCAGCTTGCATTCCCATAAATTATCAGCTTTTTGTGATGGTTTTGTTTCTATATGATAGAGGTATTAAGATTTGATGAGTTTAAATATTTATTTGGAGTGATATTTTCATTACATAAAAGTATGTGAGTGACTTTCTAACTTGATTTACAAAAGTACAGTGGTAGAAACCTAAGGTCTCATGTGGGATACCAGTTTATGTAATAAGCAATAAATTGATTAACAGAATAACTAAGAAAGTATAGCCTCTAGAGATAAGTGAAAAATACTGAAGTATCCAGATGTGATGAACACTATGAATGCACTGAGGTATGTAACTTCTGATGTTTAACAGAATAAAACACTGTGGGGCCTAAGGGGGGTAAAGTAACCTGGGATAGGGATTAGGACACCTTAATGATAAAACATGGAGGATAGCACCTTTTTTTCCTTAAAGTCTCTCCCTGAAAGCATTAAAAAGCCAGTGTTGGTTGTGTGGTAGAAAGAACAGAAATACACAAATTCTTAAAAAAATAAAAATAAAAATAAAAACACCCCAATATTGCAAAAAGAAAATAAACCCCTATATATTTATTATTTCCCTGTGCTCATCTTGCCTAGGAGTAATATAGTAGACTCTAATCCTAATATTCTGGGAGCTCTAAATTATAACAACATGGCTCCACAATGGTTATCTGGCTAAGAGACTTCTCTGACATCCTGACACTAAACAGACATGGGTACCCATTAGACAAAGACATAAAGGAATGGAGATCTTTAATAATGAATGGTAAAAAAAAAAAAAGAGCACATTCTTTTCCCCGAAGTGGATGCTATTTTCAATTAAATTGATGTTTTTACTGTCCAAGTACTTTTTAGATCACAATGTCTTAAAGTAAAACTAAATAAAAATCTTAGTGTTCTCTTTTAAAAGACCAATGACTAAAATTATTATGAAGTATGAATATATTTATGTTCTTCTTTTATTTCTTCAAAGTATCCAATGTATTTTCTTTTACCTAATGTTGATATTATATTGACATGAAATTCATATAAAATCTACAAGGACCCTCTAACATGGAAGTCTTTTGCAGGCATGTTTCAGAGATATTGCAGTTTGGTTCCAGATGACTGCAATAAGGCGAACATCACAATAAAACGAGAAATGAATTTTTTGGTTTCCTGGTGCATATAAAAGTTATGTTTACACTATTAAGTGTGCAATAAAATTACGGCTAAGAAAACAATGTACATACCTTAATTTAAAACGCTTTATTGCTAAAAAATGCTAACCGTCACCTGAGCTTTTAGGGAGTCACAATCACTGATCACAGATCACCCTAACAAATGTAAAAATAATGAAAAAGTTTGAAATATTATGAGAATTCCCAAAATGTGATAGACATGAAGTGGGTAACTGCTGTAGGAAAAATACTGACACAAGATTAACTCAACGCAGGGTTGCCACAAACCTTCAATTTGTAAAAAACACACTATCTGTGAAGCACAATACAGAAGTGTAATAAAACAAGCTATGACCATAATATTTTTTAATAAAGATATAACTTTTCCCACTACATATCTATAACTGTAACATAAAATAAATAAGTCCTCTCAAATGTTTATTCGTTTGTTCTGTCTTATAAAATACTCCTAAAATCTGGCTCCTGAGAACTAACTAACTTCCTTCCTTCCTTCCTTCCTTCCTTCCTTCCTTCCTTCCTTCCTTCCTTCCTTCCTCCCTCCCTCCCTCCCTTCCTTCCTCTCTCTTTTTTTTTTTTAAAGTAGGCTCCACGCCCAGCATGGAACCCAAAGTGGGGCTTGAACTCATGACTCTGAAATCAAGACCTGAGCTGAGATTGAGAGTTGGATGCTTAACTGAATGAGCCACCCAGGTGTCCCGTATTTTCTAAATCATACACAGAAACTAAAAATACAAGTTAAATGAATACTGAGTGCCAATTAGTGAAAGCACTATAAATGAAATCCAAATGAGTCTTGAAAAAAAAACTCCACAGAGCCATCTCTGTTAATATACAGAATTCTTTGAATACGACATACTAATTCTTTATTTTATATATTTATTATTATATATATATTTAATATATATTTAGTATATGTTTAGTGCTATATACTTATATCACCTGGGCACTGTGGGCGGTGTCTGGCCCACTGTTTAAGTATCAAGTCAGGGCCACTGCCACTGGCACAAAGGAGGACGGAATGCTCAGGTCCAGGAGAGAGGGTAGGGAAGACAATGATTCTCAGGCTTTCTTCAATTTTCCAAAGTTGGTCCCTTGCGCTGTTTACAAAGCCTCTGTTTTCATCCTACACCTGCTATCTTTTTTGTACTCCACAAGTTCTTTTTTCTTTTTTGGAAGGGGCTCAAAATTCACATCAGGAGTCCTATCAATTCTGCTGTAACACTTGTGGAAAAGTGAGTTCTCCATGCGATTCAGATGTTCGGGAATAACTTGAAGATCACATAAATTCTGCATTTGTTTATGCCTGATTTTGTCTGTGATCTTACGTTGTTTGTGTATACAGGAGTACACCAACTGTACAACTGTACAAGCGCAAACATCTGCCAGCTACTTTAGTTCATTGTTTCAGGAAACTCACTCACATGGAGTGACACAACTTTAGTTTCCGATATCCCTACTTCGAAAACTTCCCCAAATCTCACAAGCTGAAACCCTCCCAAAGTTCACTTCCACATACAAACTGCAGGTCTTTTTCAAGGCAAACGGTATCTGTAGTATTTTTGTGTTTCTTAAGCCTTTAACAGTAAAACCGCAACCGGTTTTATTAGTTTCCTATCTTTATCTTTACGTGTTAACTAATGAAGTTTTTGAATGGCCTTCTAATAAAATCATTTTCTACAAAAGTCCGCTGCTTTTCAATGCCTGATTGTGCACGGTGAGATGACTTTCAGGAGAATATGTGTTGTGTTACAGCAAAATTGATAGTGCCGCTGAACGACAGACTAACATACTTCTATGCTGCTAAAAGTGCATCTGAAGCTTTAATAGAAAAGACGCCATTAAAAAAATCCTTGCCAGAGATTTTAAACTTTTCGTGAATGAAAAGGAAAAACTGGAAAGGTATGATGTTACATAAATTTGTCTTTCTAGAGGAATCCTTAATAAAGAAGAGATAAAATTCAGGTCTTGACTTAAAAAAAACTCTTATGGTCACAGAACAAACTAATTCCCATCTTATCTTTGACTCTGTGGCAGAGCAGAAGTCCTAACTTCAAAAAAGATATGACACCAGGTATTCATCCACTCTTACTTCCAGATTTCTGTGATGGTATTTTTTTTTTCAAGATTTTATTTTTAAGTAATCTCTACACCCCATGGGGGTCTAACCCACAACCCTGAGATCAAGAGTCGCATGCTCCACCGACTGAGGCAGCCAGGCCCCCCCGCCTGTGATGTTTTAATGTTCTGAGTCTAGACCAGTAGATCTCAACTGAGAGTGATTTTATCTCCCAGGGGACATTTGGAAATGTCTGGTAATATTTCTGAATGTCACAACTGGGGCTGCTATCTAGCGGATAGAGGCCAGAATGCCACTAAATGTCTTACAATGCCCAGGAAAGCTTTCCACAGGAAAATGTCAACAGGGTGAGGTTAAGTAAGCCTAACTAGACCATCATAGCCCTCTAACAATGAACTCCGCTGAATAAGCCACATTTATTATTTCTTTGGGTTCCTGTCTTTCTCTAGAGACAACAGAGGCAGCAGGAAATAATGGCAGCTGAGAGCACAGGTTCTGTTATCAGACCACCTAGGCGTGGATCGCAGCGCCCCCACTCACTGCCAGGTATCTAAATCACCTTTCCACACTTTAGTTTCCTCAACTTAGCACCAGTAGCTGGGTCACAGGTCGTTACAAGTTTATTTTTTTCAGAACTGCTCTAGGTACCAGGGATAACAGTGAACAAAACATAAGAAAATCTTTGCACTCACACAACTTAACTTTCTAGTGGAGGCGTTTATGAGGATGAAAAGGGTGAGCAGTATAAACACGGCCTGAGACAGAGTAAGTCCTTGATAACTGTTGCTTATTTTAATTGGAACTATAGGACTTGCAGCATGTCACTGTCATTAAATTACTGTTCAGTCAACTGTTCAACACTAAAACAGTTTAAATTAGTACCTATCCAGTAGGCCACGTTCATTCATGGTTTTTCGCTTTCTAAGTTTCAGTTACCCGTGGGTCAAGCGCAGTGATGATCCGACCTAGCCCCAGGAGGTCACTGGTAGCCTAATGCTTTGTCACAATACCTGTGTCATTCACTTCACTTCATCTCATCACGCAGGCCTTTTATCATCTCACATCACCACAAGAACAAGGGTGAGAACAGTACAAAATATTTTGAGAGAGGCCATATTACAGTAGACTGTTACAACTGCTCTATTTTATTAGTTATTGTTGTTAATCTCTTACTGTGCTTAATCTATAAATTAAACTCTACCATAGGTATGTATGTATAGGAAAAAACATAGTACATACAGGATTTGGTACTACCCGTGCTTTTAAGCATCACTAGGGGTCTTAGAACGTATCCCCTGCAGATAAGAAGGGGCTACTACGCTCAGTATTTATGGTAAAAGAATAAAGTTGTAATCTCTCCTCGTTTTCATGCTTCTGGTAAATGCTTCTGCCCCTAGTATGTCAAAAAGACAGAGGAGAAAAGTAATTCTAATATAAAAGTTCCTAAGAAAGATTAGCTATGTTTTTATGCTAGCAAAGGCAGTATGTGAGAATGTTCTTAAATAGTGACAAACAACACTTAGGGAAAAAAATATGGACCCAGCTATTCCAGAGAGTTCAGGGCTGAAGGAAATAGGTCATATTCACTAGCTCAAGCTGAGGAGCATGCTCTATCGAAAGTCCAGATAAAAGGGTTGAATCAACGCCATTTTTAGAAAGATATCAAGAAATCGACAAATAGCAACACAAATTGCTTGTTCTTTGGCATTATGCCCTCTTCACTATTTATTACCAGACATGTAATCATTTACTAAACTAGCAGATCAAATGCAAGACCTGCTTATTTAAAGCCTCTATGGAACTACTTAATTCAGTAATAATTTAGTTTTAAAAGATCTTAAGATGAATAAATTAGTGTGTGTATAAAATGGTATGTTTCTATCAAATTATATAAGTAATAAATTAAAAATGACATGTCTACTGGAGATAGAATATATTCATTATCCTACCTTATTCCTTTTCAAATCTTATATTTGTGAACCAAATAATATATCATCTAGGTAACTGTAGAAAATCTAGATGAAGCTGGGCCATTTTAAGCAGTACTGAGCTTTCTAGCAGCCTACATAAAAAGGGAAAGCTGAGAGGAGCGTGGGTGGCTCAGTCAGTTAAGCATCTGCCTTCAGCTCAGGTCATGATCCCAGGGTCCTGAGAGTGAACCACCCCCCCCAAGCTCCCGGTAGGGAGCCTGCTTCTCCCTCTCCCTGCCGTTCTCCTTGCTTGTGTGCGCTCTCTGTCAAATGAATAAATAAAATCCTATAAAAAGGGGGGGGGAAGCTGATAAACTACAGTGCTCCTATAGCCTTGTTATGGAAACAGAGCAATTTACTGGGTTTGAGTTAACTCTTAGTGGCAGGTGCTTTTATATGAAGAATAACGAACTGTATGGCAGCACACTGTAGACAGTGGAAGCTGGTATTTGTGTCCCTTTCCAAGGTCACTGGAGCAAGGCATTTTTTTGTTCAGTCCACACTGCTAGTCTTCCCTCAGCAGGAGACATAAGGGAGGATGCCACTGACATCGCTAAGGAAACACCTCCCTCCACATACTAAGTAGGTGCGTAAAATGCACAAAACTGCATATTTCATATATAAACACTCAATAAAATTGTGGGTTTAGAAAGAGGAATAAAAGATTTTCAAATCGGATTGTGTGTGTGTGTTGCTAATGAGTTGTAGGAGTTCTTTATATATTTTGGGTATTAACTCCTTATCAAATATATGATTTGCAAATATTTCCTTACTTGGTAGGTTGCCTTTTTGTTTTGTTCTGCAGAAACTTTTTAGTATGATTTAGTCCCACTATTTCTGCTTCTGTTGCTTTTACTTTTGGTGTCAGAAATTTTTTTTTTTTTCATGTTTTGGCCAACTAACTGCAGTGTTCTGGACACTTCTTAGTATCGCAATTTTCTCCTATGGAAATACTTGTTTGTGTGTTTGTGTGTGTGTGTTTTAACACCTTTGTTTCATGGGTAATTTCAATGACTGCTTTAATACAAAATCCATTCTGTTTTTAAATTTAAGAAATATCAAAACTGCTATTAACATTGTCAATAACCAGTATAATTATTCTGCGTAATACATTTGACAAAGCAAGCTTTAGGAGTGTTTTACATGTGTAATTGTGGCAATAACATTGAAAATTTATCCACGGTGCACAAAAAAGACATAGTTTTAGAAAACTGTTCCAGAGGAGATTTTGGTTGTCTCTTACTAAACTCAATGCAAACCCCTTTGTATGATTTGTTCTGAATCATGTGTTTCCCTTATGGGGAAGAAAGAAGGATTTAATTTAGTGTAAGAAAAATAGGATATCATAGTGGTTTGGCAATTCCTCTGGCAACGAAGCTGGAATCATGACTTGGACTTTTACAAGGGCCCAACCCATAAAAGGTGCCACATAGTCACAGTGTTGTTAGATGGGAGCAAAGCAAAAGAGATGTGGGAACTACGGAGGCTATTTATTTCTTAAATTAGGCTGAAAACTACAGAGCAAACAGCTCAAATGTGAACTTATAACTCTTGTTTTTTGTATCCTACTTAAAACAAAAAGGAGTATTGTACATTCTCAGTTTATCCTTGGTTTCAGTACACTTTCAGACAATAACACTCTCCAGCCTGTTTTAAGACTGAAGAGCTTTTATCACTAGACTTCATACAGCCTTATCACTTTGAGACTCAAACAGTCTCAAATTAGGTTTTAAAAACATGTTTGTAGCAGTGACTTATTATTAAATCAATTGGTTCTATGGTAGTTGACAGTAATTTTTAAAATATTGTTAAATGTTAGGTTTGTTAATGTTTTATACAGACAACTACTTTCATTTGTTTTTCTTTTAATAAAAAGGAGAAAATGTTATGTTGAAATCTGACTACCACGATGACTATGTCTGCAATTTATTTTTAAACTGAAAATATGCTGGCTTGAAAACTGTGCCTACAGTTAAAGGCAATGTTTTAAGAACAAAAGAAAAACACTACAAGTGCCCTGCCTTTCTTGAGAGAGAGACTCAGTTCTCGAACCTTAGTTATGTGAAGAAATAACCACTGAGTTAGCAATCTAAAAGGTTGTAATTTTTTTTTTTTGCAAAACATGAAAAGTATATATTTCCTTTCCCCGCATTTCGTTCTAAATGCCATTTGCCTTTAACTTAGAACTAACTGCTTCCAGACATCCTGCTCAAACCTCAGTGATTCATTTACCCACCATCTCCTAAGGTCTTAACTCTTAATCTTCTGCTCTCCATTCTCCTCTCATCATTTAGAAGATGGATCATTTCCTATTTTGGGGGGAGGAAAGGGGTGGTTAAAAAAGAAAGGATTTCTCAGGTGTGAGTACCTCGCTCATCCTCACTTCCAGCAGTAAGTATTAAAATCATCATCTTCACAATTGCTACCATTTAAGCAGAACAGTGAGTGCGGCTCACACACGTGGCTGTCACACCTGTACTCAAAACGTGACAATGGATCCTCACATAGACCCTTGGAGGTATTACTACCTTCACTTTATAAATGAATAAACTGAGGCTCATAGCATTTACAAAGTCGTCAGAAGTCATACAGCGACAAGGTGAGGAAGAGGCAGCCCCAAGGCCTGAGCGGTACCATTTTCAGATCCCCACCTTTCAACAGCTGCTCCTGCCCTGGATCTTATCCCAGCCGAAGAGACCTTTCAGTCCTGCCCTACATCTCTGTTTCTGCCCAATGGTACTAAAACAAAACACTATACTTTCCTTAGAGGTCCTTCCCCTCTTCCACAGACCAGAGACACACAGCCTCCCTCACGGCTCCTCTTCCTGCCTCCTTCTGCCTCACTGCCTACCATCACCCCAAGACCATGTCTATCTGAAGAACAGTAATGAAACCCTTCTCAATCCCAATTTAATTTTAGACTCCCCATTTCATTTCTATCTTCCTATTCTCTAAGGCTTCACAATCATTTTCCACTCTTAGATGCTCAGACAAAATTATCACAACATAATCCTAGATGTTGCCTCACATTTGCCAATTATAGGTACCCAAGAATTTAAGTACAAATAGCAGCAATTGTAAAGCCTGGGTTTTACAAAAGCACCCCGAAGGAACTGAAAATCTTGCTCTTCTCAGTGCGAAAATATGAACATGATGTAATGCTGCAAGTACAAAGATGAAAGCATTATTCTAGACTAGGAACAATAAAGAAAAATTAAAAATACAAGGCTTACATACAAATTCACCTGTTTTAGTTCTGAGTTATTTATAATTTCTAAATCACCTTTTAAACAAAACCTCAAATCAAACCAACATATTCATTTACAATCTATAAACACTTTTTAATAGATTTTAAATAATTTTGGAAATAATGCAAGAATAATTCAATTAACTCCATGCTAGTTATAAACAAAATGTACCTATCACATTAATAAGTGCTACATATTCTGAGTGTTTTGGCACGGTTACGTTTTAGATCATTTGATAAATTACAATATAAGCAAAAATACCTAAAATAATGTAGATAATTTTTTCACCCCTAAGTCACTTGAGTGACTCTTAAGAAGCTTTTAAATGGGAAGGTTAAATGGCACTTAATGGTTAGAACAGAAATATGATTCTTAGAACACACACGGTAACCCACCAAAGTAATTTCCTGCCAAGCATTCAAGAAGGTGACATTTCTGGTTGCCACCCAGAAATTACCCTATGAGAATACACAACTGAAGACATCTCCATCACTGCCCTCAGTGATAACTTTTTTTTTTAAGATTTTATTTATTTATTTGACAGAGATAGAGACAGCCAGCGAGAGAGGGAACACAAGCAGGGGGAGTGGGAGAGGAAGAAGCAGGCTCCTAGCGGAGGAGCCTGATGTGGGGCTCGATCCCATAACGCCGGGATCACGCCCTGAGCCGAAGGCAGACGCTCAACCACTGTGCCACCCAGGCGCCCCTCAGTGATGACTTTTATGTCCCCAAGACTCTTTTAACAGCATTCAGAGTCACCTCCTTTTAACTAGGCTCTCTCCTATTTAGAACATCCTCCTCACTAAACCTTAAGTGTTTTTTTTTGTAAAATGGGAACCAAAACCCAAAAAACAAATAACAAACCCTACCCCATAGGACTTTTGAAAGAATAAAGTACTTGGTAGCATGAAGCTACATTACCTGGACCTAACAAAGTACTCAATGAACCTTAGCTAAACTTGAATATGCAAGGAGAGATTTCTTGAAAACTAAAATGATATCACTTCCTTCCTTGCTTTACGAAGTTGCTAGCTCTCTGCTCTGTCTTAAATGTGAAGTAGAGTGATCTGCAAAAGACTATAATGAATGAAGAACCTGATAATCTAAGGTTAAAGTTTACTGTTGAATAATCTATGCAAAAAAGCACTTGCAACACTACATAAGGGGGGAAAAGTGTTAACGGGATATTATAGTGGTTTAAAAGAACACTTTTTAAAAAAATTACAGTCATTTGTATAAAAAAGTTTTATTTGCAAAAGTCCAATGGAGTTTTAAAATAAAACTAAACAGAACTCCAACTCAGAAACGTGTTGGTAGTCAGAATATTCTTAGCATTTAAAAGAAATAATGTGGCTATATATATATATATATATGAATTGCATTAATTCAGGCAACTCTACTATCCCCTAATGAATGCCAATTACTAATGTTTCATTGTAACAGGCATTAAATAGAAGTTTACTATATCATTGGTAAGGAAGCAAACAAAAATTAGAAAAAGTTGAATTTAAGCACTATCTCTTCTGCATGTGGTCATATACCACTTTAAAACATTAACCTAATTCTAACCTACGCATAAAGAATCACATAATTTCAAGATCCAGTTTATTTTATTGTAGATGACATTCTTCCCAATAGTCAAATTGACAGAATAGTTCAACTCAAACAAAAAAAAGGCAGTCATCGCTGAACTTTACTCTTCTTCATTGCATAGTGTTTAGTCATTTTGATACTACATGAGCTTTATCTGAACAATCACTTCAAGAACAAAAAGGTAGTTACTAATAAGTCAAATGATACCTCTATGAAACAAAGATTTTGTAAACAAACAAACAAAGCTTTTCTTTCAAAATGGCTGTACTTTTGTGTAACTTAAATACTTTATTCAATATGAGACAGGTACTGGTGACAAAGCCTTAATAACATTACAAACAAACACACAGGAAGAGTAATAGAACCAAAATCAAAATACAAAGGGGAGGCCGATTTGGGCTTGGTCTTGCTTAGCAAGGGGAAGAGCAGAGATGTCACGGAAGTGGCTGCCATTGACCTGAGCCTCAGGATCAGCAGTCAGATGTGGCTAGAATTTAGTACAGATTGAAAGGAGGGGGTACAGAAATGGGGCAGAAAATCTAAGCTTTGAGTAACAACACACTTACATATAAAACATTTACTATATAAGTTTTGAAGCAATGTACCTCTTTCACTCTTAGGAGCAAATATATATTTTTTTAACTCTGAAAAGGTTCAATGCACTTCTGTGACGCACACAGCACTTAATTAAGGCTCCCTTTAGTGAACAAATCATTATCCCTGAATAGTGAGAAATTTCTCACTTACAGATGAGGTGGGAGTGGGACAGAAATCTGACCCAGAATGGCAGGGTAAGGCCCACTTCCTACAGCAGAGACAGTAAGTAGAGCGACCAGTGAAATCCAGTGGCCACTGCTGGCCATGGTGACGACAGTATTGTACCCCAGAGACACATTTCTTTCTAACAGACTACTAGGCTATGGTACCCTATTAGTTGGTTTGATAACTAGAAGGTTTTCATCATCACAGTGAAAATGAAATCTCTCCAATACAAGGATCAAGGGAGTCTCCTCATTCATTTAACTTGCTTAATCAATTCATTTACTCATGGTCAAATATTTCCTAAGCATCTACGATGCACAGATTTTGTACTGTACACCACTAGAACACAATACATGGCTCATGACTATTAGCTTAAAGGACACGATTTTATCTGAGTTTTACTAAGCTAAATTTCAAAAAAGAATAGCACGATTATACTTTTCCATTAGAAAACAGACAAGTACTTTATTCTCTGCTGTCTTAGACTTCAGTAAAACTTTCATGTCAATTTCAGGTTATTTTCCCCTGCAGTTCTGCTCATCCCTCTCCCCCTCCCCCCTCCCCCGCTTTTGGCTAGATTTAATTTCCTGTTCATACAAAGAAGTTTAAGTAACTTCCCTTCGCTTGAACTTTAGCAGCATTTAGGCCAATGACCTCTGATGTCATAATACCTCAAAAACATCTTTGTTTAAAACGTATACTGAATATATTCCAATTCATCGTTAATAGTAACTTCCTGATTAAGTTTAAAATACAAGCTATTTTAAAAACACGTTAAAATATTTTAAGTGGGTTCAAGATAAGTTTTTAAAGGGAATAAAAATACTCATGAGTTCTCCATATACTTAAATTTTCTGGCTTTGGGCAGAATTTTCAGCTTCTAGCTTAAAATTTTGCAACTAAAGGGAAAAAACTGTGAATCTTGAATTAAGGCCATCATGTCAAATAAAATGAATTTGAGACCCTGCTTCTATATTTCTATGCTTCCACATGTAGAAGTACAATGTATACCAGGAGTCACATATGAGGCAGTGATAACAAATTCCTCAAATTTGATATTTTTTACATTCAAAAATAAAAAGATGACAGATAATTTCCTTTCAATACTCAATTATGTAATTCACACAGAAAATATGTACAGGCGCCTTAATTCGTTAGTTGCAGAAAACTGATGTGAAAATATTTAAAATATTAATAACCTCCATATTGCCCTATCTTCAACTAGATTTAAAAAGTATAAAGTGCCTATTCTTGAAGAGAAAACTTTGTTTGAAAATTCTAAAAAAACCTTGAAATCATAAGACTGCTACTGAACCCGCGTAAAAAGACTTATACCAGAAATGGCAAAATGTAAAAGACTTTAAAGGCTTGTTTGTACCATACAAATAGTATGAAATTAAAATATCATCCATCTTCTCAAAATGGAGAAGAAAGTTATAAGCAAAAAAGCTACATACAAAGAAAGTCTTTCCCAATCTAATCTCCTTAAATTAATGGCTTCAAAACAACTAAATCAATATACAGTAAAACTCAAAGAAACATAAATATTGTTAATAAGAAATAAATCTTTAAAGGCACGTTGCCCAGCTTTTATAACCAATGGCAGTAGTAACTTTATTTCTTTAAATGCCAAAATGTTGTCTATAATAATCTCCTACCATTATACTGGTTTCAAATTTTAGGTTAATGAGGATTCCTATTTTTGAATCATTACTGAAACAGCCCAAATAATTAACTTAAATAAACAGCAGCTTCAACCAACTGTTAGTTTAAACTAGTATTAATATACATTTTAATAAAAACATTATGTAATGAATACTGTTAACATCTCCACAGGAATTTCTGAGAATTATTCATTTAGTTCTCTTTAAGGAAAAAAAAATATACAAGCTTCTCTTCCGAGTAAGTTAAACAAGATAAATGTAAAAATTTTTAATTAAAATCTTTAGGCTTTAAAGCAATATGCAACTACTATGCGTTTACGTAGCTAAAGTAAAGGAGAGACCAAGAGGAAGATCACATTTTAAAATGCCCAAGTCATTTGAAAACCTAACGATGTACAGTATTTATAGTTTTACAAAAACACAATACTGCGGTTATAGAGACATTTATGTCCATTTTATGCACTAGACACTGTGCCTGGCACTAGGGCTACAAAGATTGTTTACCACAGGATCATTATCTGAGAAAAAAGTCCTAATGCTCATTTAGCCATGACTTATTACTAATACATAAATAGATTAAGAGTAACAAGAATTACTCACCAGCCTTCATCAAAATTACATTTGTGAACAGACATTTAACTACAGGCAAAAAGGATACTGGAATAAAAATGAGACTCAACTCCTTTGTCTTTGAGCTGCTCCCAAATGAGCACTGTGGGGACTAAGCACTAAGGAAATGCACTGGGGCTGTCAGGACGGCCTGCCACTCTGCAAGTCTGACACCAGACTGACGTCACGCACCAACATGTCACTGCAGCCGCAAATTCAGGCAGCTTCTCCAGGAAGACTCTGTTGTGATTATGCACGCCTTCCAGCCGTAAGAGTGAAATACGATTTCAATTCCCTTTAAAGTTGGCATACAGCATAGGGTAAAATATCAGCATATACGGCTGCAAACAGCTCTTGAAGAAAACATTTCATGAGTAATTTTAAATAACCTTAGCTCAAAATAAAGAGACGTTTCCTGTTAAAACTGTAAGCATACCAATTTAAACGACTTCTCTAAAAACATTTTTTTTGTTGTTGTTGCTCCCAAAGTTCGTACGTACTTATTTCAAAAATTCAACCAATAAAAGGCATAAAGTTAAAATTGCCTGGTGTTCCACCACCCAGAAATAATAGCTGCTTAGATTTCTTGATCACTTACTATGTCAATGACTTTACAAACTCATCTGAGCCTCATAATGCAGTAATATAAGTAAGTTCTTCATTTTACGGAAGAACCTGAGACACAGAGTAGTTATGGAACAATGCTATTAAGAGACTGATCAGGATTCAAAACCCAGATTGAGTGTCTCTACTGCCTATATATTTGATCACGAAATTATACCTCCTAGCAGTAAACACAGCAGTTGTATACTTTCCGGCAGACCAGAGTTTGTATATATAAACATATTTCAATATAAAAAAAATCAAACTATATATGTTGTTTGCAACCTGCTCTTTTCATTCAACAATATGCCATGGACAGTTTCCCATGTCAATAAATACATTCTTAACTTTTCCTTTTTTGATGGCTACCCATCACAATTACCTAAACCTGATTCCTACTGGACACTTGTTATAATTTTTTTATTATTACAAATAATAAATGTATATCACTGGCCAAACATCTTTGTGCATTCCTGTGTTTAGCTGTGCAGGATAATTCTTAGAAGTGGGATGGGTAGGTCAAATCATGTGCACATTTTCAACATTTACATGCTTTGTCCTCCAAAAAGAGGTAAAAATTTGTGTATCTCAATGCATTAAATTTCTCCTTTCCCCACAAACTGGGTATTGACAATTACTTTTCTTCTTTACAAATCTAATAGAAAATACATGCTATCACACGGTTCTAACTGCACACGTGTGCTTGTGTTTTAAGTGCAAATGATATTATGCCTTTCTTCATACGCTCATTCACACGGCAGGCTGTTCAGCTTCACGGTCACAAGCACCTGGCTCTGCAATCAGAGACAGGAGTCAAGCTCTTTTTCTCAACAGTTCCCTGGGGACTGGCAAGTTACTTTGCTTCTGTACGCCCTCATTTCCTTATACAGAAAATAAAGATAACAATTTAATCTTCATGGGATTTTTGTGAGAATTATATGAGAAAAATTACAC
Source organism: Ursus maritimus (assembly GCF_017311325.1). Taxonomy (NCBI): domain Eukaryota; kingdom Metazoa; phylum Chordata; class Mammalia; order Carnivora; family Ursidae; genus Ursus; species Ursus maritimus. Next base: position 17,879,743 of record NW_024425119.1, on the reverse strand, counting down.
AAGCAACTGGAACAGTGCCTACCACATAATAAGTGTTTACTTAAATGTATTTCATATCTAATGGCCAACCACAGTTCTTCTGCATTTCATGCCCTTTTCCCAAAATGGTGATTCTTAAATGAGTACATGAACAAATCATTTTACAAGATATATTGTAAATATCTTGTAGGAATGCTAATGTCATAAAAATGTTCAGTTACCTCAATGTAAGTTGAGTTGTCTTACAACTAAATCTAGCATGTAACATAACTGGCGCTACAACACTCCTTTCATATGAAACTGCTATAGCAAAAATTGAAAATAGCATCTCAAGTTGAGAAAACAAAATTGTTTCATCATGTAGTCTGAAATACAGACAAGCAAGCCAACACAGTTTGCTATAACCAGAAGGGTTTGCATATGTTTTAGAAAAGTAGTGATTCATGATCTTTCCCATTTTTTCAAAGTGAAGATTTTGCTAGTCTCAATTATGTTCAGTTTAAACGTCTTATACAAAGAAAGAAAACAAAACCCATTCTTGAAAACATCAAAGTCAACAATTTTTCCCACAGTTCTAAAAGTTCCATAGCACCCTTTATCTTTATTTTTATTTTTTATAAAGATTTTATTTATTTGACAGAGAGAGAGCACAAGCAGGGGGAGCTGGAGAGGGAGAAGGAGGCTCCCCGGCTGAGCAGGGAGCCCGACTTGGGGCTCGATCCCAGGACCCTGGGATCATAACCTGAGCTGAAGGCAGACGGTTAACCAACTGAGCCACGGCCCCCTTTAAACTGACACAAATTGTAACAACCTATAAACGGATATGGAGATTAAAATATATTAAGCTTCTCAGAGCCTTACTCCCAAACCAAACCAACCTTCTATTAAATAATAACGTCTTCTACTGTTCTCATTATCAGGCTAGTTATAACAAAACACCTCTAAAAATACTAGGAAGGAAGTTTTAGATTATTCTAGCAGATCTGGTTTAGGTGTATTCATTGCTGTAGATGCTATAAAACTATCCTATGCAAAGGCAGACATTTCTGTACTATGTTTGTAGAATCAGTGACATGGTGGATCTGCATATGGCGGCCAGGAGAAAAACAGTAACGAAGCAGTAGAGATCTGTCAAGATTCTGAAGATTAACAGGAATACTGAGAACTAACAAGTCGACCAAGTGTTTGGTTTATGAAGTTACCAGCACCTTGCACTATTTCTCTAGAACCTGGGAGGCTCAGGCCCCCTCATCACCCACCCACAGCTTACAAGGACTTCCACAGGGAAAAAGAGGGAATAAGAGAAGGTCCCTCCTCTCAAGGCTTGGAATGGACAGTTTAATAGGGAAAAGAGAGCTGTAAACAGATCATTATAACATAACCTGATTTGCAGAGCACTGAAAAGGAAGTGGCTAAATGCCTGGGGGGAATCTGGAAAAGGCTTAACAAAGTAAATGACAGCTGGCCTAACTATTTCAAGAGGAGATTTCAGTTAGAGGCAGCAGTAGTTGTAAAAGTACAAATTTAAGATGAAATCTAAATTTTACACCTACATAAGGTGCCCAATTAACTGAGAAACTATTCATTTAAGGAAAAAAAAAAGCACATACCAAAAAGGCAATTCTCCCAAATGCCTTATAAGATTCTGCCTTGCTTTTCCTTAATGTCAGTGATAGCCAGTTTAGCTTTCTCAATACTGCCCAAACCATGTTTTAGGAAAAGAAGCTGAGGCAGACAGTAGATGTATGCCCCACTACTACGTCAGAGCTAGTAAACTTCTTTAAATCAGTAGGAAATCCTAAATCTAAATTAATCCTGATTCTCTTTTCATGTATCTCTATGCTATAGGGAATGCTTCATTAAAAAGCCACAGAAGAAAAGTCCAATGAAGGCCTCCAAAGTATTCACCACCAAATGATGTGTTTCAGTGTATTCTTTAGGGATGTTCATGATAATGACTAAGGATTTGTGAGGACTATCATTTTTCATTTCTTTTAACTTCTCAGTGGCATTTAAAACTCTTGACTACTCACTTCTTAGAAATGCCACTCTTGATCTTAACTTATGTAACCTGGTTCCTAGCGTCCTTCTGCAAAACAAGCTGAAGTCCAAACGACTTGATCCAGCACACAACTGTCTCCATAATTTGGTGCCAATTTACTCATCATTAACACCAAAGGAGAAGTCCTCTTAATGGGTAAGAAACAGATCTACCAATCTCTTTTCCATATACTAATAGTGCTAGAGAACAGAAAGAACTCAAATGTTCCATCAGGTGATTACTGATTTTATCTCCTAGGTCAATAATGCAGATCTTTCAGATCAGAAAAATACTAGTATAATGAAAAGACCACAAATGCATGTTTCTGATGTGTGTTTTTTTCCAACACCACTAAGCACTGAACTCAATTCTGACACCATGTACCTGGAGATGTCCCAGAACCCACAGGTTAAGTAAGGGCTCCGACCCACAAGACCGCCTTCACTTAAGATAGCAATCTTAAATCCAGGTTGTTACCTGCGCTTCTGACCCACTGGGTATAAACTGGAGATTCCCACACCCCCTTCTCAGCTTTGATTAATTTGCTGGAGCGGTTNACGAAATCACAGAAACATTTACTTACGTTTAAAAATTTCTTATAGAAGATATTATAATGGATATAGTTGAATAGCCAGATGAAGGGGTACACAGAGCAGGGTTTGGAAGGGTCCTGAGCACAGGAGCTTCTGTCCCTATGGAATTGGGCTACACCACCCTCCCTAGCAAGTAGATGTGTTGACTAGCCTGGAAGCTCATCAACTCTTATTGTTCAAGAGTTTCTATGGTGCTTAATCTGCAGTATGGACTCCCTCAATTTCCCTCTCCCTGAGGTCAGTGGGTAGGGCTGAAAGTTCTAATCATTTGGTCTTTCTGGTGACCAGCCCCATCCTGAGACTATCTAGGGTCCCCACTCTTAATCACCTCAATAGTTTAAGCTCAAAAAGGCACTCTTATTACTCAGGAAATTCCACGGGTTTTGAGGAGCTTTGTGTCAGGAACCAGGAGCAAAGACCAAATATACTTCTTACACTTATTACAATACAATACTCAAATGCAAAGGTACACAAAAGTAAAGTAAGAATACCAACAGCCTCCTTTTCTTTTCTCCCAAATTTCCAAATTCATTTATTTTGGCTTCACACCATATCTTCATGACTTAAAGAGAAAACACCAAAATAGCACTAATTACAAAAGTACATTAAAAGTCATTCACAAATACAGTGTATCTCTCTCACATATCCTTACTATCTTCTGGTAACCAGGCAGAGAGTAAGTCAACTCACAGAAATTAAACTCAAACCCAATGATAGCTTGAGAGGGATCTCAAATGTCCCACAAATTCACTGCACAGGTAAGCACTATAAAACTTGAAATTCAGTATAAAAACAAACCGTACCACCAAGGAGACAGTCAATGTGAATGCTGGGCCAACAACTTCTAAACACTAACTTAGTTATCATCATTGGATACTGTGCAAATTAGTAATGGGAATCCTCACTAAAATGGAGTCAGGAGGTTTTGGCACCGGGAGCTCTCATGCCCTACTGTTACTGAATGATCTATCACAGTCACCATTTCCGGAATCGAATGGGTAAGACCTGGTGCACTGTGGTCAACTGCTCCATCCCATGGAATCCTGAGGAGACTGGAAAAATTGAAAGCACAGCTCCTGGCTGGGTTTGCCAACACTGTTGATGAACAAATTCGGACAAACCCATTGCAAGAGAAGCCAATAACTCAAAAGACGAGTGTTTGGAAAGAGAAAAGGGAGAAATTTATTTCAGGTGTTGGCAGACAGGGAAGGTGGCAGGCTCAAGCCTTAACAACCAACCTCCACCAACAAGATGGACATCTAGAGTTTTAAAGATTTTATTTATTTATTTTAGAGAGAGCAGGCAGGGGAAGGGGTAGCAGGGGAGGGAGAGGGACAAGCAGACTCCACTCTGAGAATGGAGCCCAAAGCAGGACTTGATCTCAAGACCCTGAGATCATGACCTGAGCTGAAACCAAGAGTGGGCCACTTAACCGACTGAGCTACCCAAGCTCCCCGACACTTAGGGTTTTACAAGGAGAGGCTGCGGGTGGGGGTACGTGCAAGACAGCAGGCAGGGAGCCTGGGTGGGGGTGGGTGTGTGTTCAGCGTATGATCATGGGCGGGTAAGGGGACATGCTGGGTGTTTGTGGTCTTCTAGGCATTCTACTGCTACCAGAGCTTTTCTGGTCTCTGGTGGCTATAATGTTCTGGTCATTGCAAAACATCTTCATCAGTGCCTCAAGAAAGTGTGACAATAAGAACAGAATAATAAGAAAGAAATAAGAACAATGGGCTGCAGTTAGAGCATGAGTTAAGTGGTCTTGTCTCTTTCTGGTTTTAACTGTTAAGGTCTATAGTTTGAGCATGAGGGCTCACTTACACTATGACTCCTGGTCCACTGCAGACCTGACAAGAATTGGACCTTGGACAAATCGACTTGACCTTGCATGTGAATACTATTCTACTATTCCAGCAGAGGAAGAGAGGCTTTATCTCTTCCCACTAACTCCAACAGCTCAGCCAATGAAAAGCCACAGACTGCCAACTCCTGGGTTGCTCCAATTGACTTTTAGTTTATAATACCCTTCCCAACAGAGCATACCTCTCCTTTGTTGCTGGGTTTTTCTGCAGCTAGTTTGTCTTGGATTGCAATTTTCTTTTACCCCCAAATAAACGCATTTTTTGTTGGTAAAATAACTGGCAGTTTCTATTTTTAAGGCTAACAACACCGACATTAGCAGTTCAAATATTCTCAATTTACTACCCAAGAAATGTTCAAGGGTTGTTCTATAATATTATCTTGGTTTTCTATTACAGCTGAAATTTCACAGCACAGCAAACTCCTAGAAAAACTGGAAGAGCTGAATGATTTAAGAATCAAATTAACCCATAAACACCTGCTTAGGAAGGGACCAATCATAATGAAAGTCCTTCATACTACTAGAATCTTCTTCCCCAGAGAGTGGTAGCTAGCTACTAAAATATACTTGCTTACTAACAGGACTCAGGGCCTTCTAATTTGAAAATACACAGTTCTCAGGTCATTGATTAACAAGTTTGGCTCTTGAAGGCCAGTTTAATAAGATGATGACTTAGTCATTTTATACTCCCTTTATTTCTTCCAATCCTTTCTAAATTCTGTCCATTTTTTGTGTGAAATTGACAGTCACAACTTCCTCCTTCTGAACTGTCATAACCCGTGTATCTCATCAATTTATAGGATTTAGGTCCAGCTCAGATGTTAAGTCTTCAGAGAGATTTCCCTCAATCTCCCTCACTCAGGTAGTTCCAGTACTATATATCAGGAACAATTAGCATAACTGACAAAATATGCAGTCATGCACACTTATATCTCAAAGAATCTGCCAATAGGGATGTATATAAACTAATCTGCACTATAAACAGAAGGTATATACCCATGGAGAATAGACTAATTCTAATAAGTTCAATCATACAAGCAAATACAAACCAAAGTGAAAGATACATCTAAGAGGCACAATAATGTGGCTATTAAACTGATAATCTTTCTTCCCTTCTCCTATTATCATATGACATATCAACTTCTGAGCTATAGGTGAGATGTCTGGTTATATTTATAGCTCCTTTGAATATCTGAACTCATCTCTGGATGCTTGAAGATGATTTCACTCGATAAGAAAAAACCTGGAATTTGGAGTGGTGAATTTTTTAATCGGTTCTGGAATCTTTAACTACATTTTTACTTTAACCATTACAATTCCAGAAAAATTCCAAGTCAAAGTGTACGTGTGCAACAAATGTATGCGGAAAACTTTAAATTTACTACTTTAGTACTTAAATGTGCAATGGTAACTAATAGCAAACTGGATTTAGAAGTACTTGTGTTTATGAAAGATAAAATTGAAATTCTAGCAAAATAAAAAAATGCAGACTCAAGAACATGTTGATGAATATGATACAATAAGTCAACAAGCAAGTTACAGGAGTAAGAAAACAAATATAAATTTAGCTAAGCTTTAGTTTCCTTGCCTAGGTCCTAACTTCAAATCTGGATGAGTATACATTTTTGAATGATAGTTTGTGGCTTATATTCTATCTGTGTATCTATTGATTTTCATTCTGAAAGAAATCATAAAATCTACCTGGTTTACTACAGAGCCTGATTTACTAACAAAGCATTTATTATCCAAATACTAAGTCAATTCTATACTTGTACCATCTGCCTGGAAGATACATAGTCATTTTTGATGCAGGAATAAAATCAAACGTATGACAGTGTTACTAGTTTCATTATCATCAAAAAATAGGCTTCAAATAAACTATTATAAAGGTTTTGTGAAAATACATAGAGAAATCTCTTTTAAAATGGAGTCAGGAAGCCCTGAAGGCGGAGCTCTCATGCACCACCACTGGCATTCCAAATAGAAGGAAGCTTACTTTACGTACCCCAGCAGGGGGAAGAATTTTTCCTTGCCCAGCAACAGCTCAGCCAATGAGAAACTGCCACACTCAGTAGGTGAGAAGCTGTCACCACCCAGAACTCTGTGAAACAGCCTCTCCCAGCAGTCTCCTTTTTTTCATGAGAGCAACCCCTTCTCCTTTATTCTCCACACTTCCTATGGTCTGCCATAGTCTGCTTGTCTGGAATTGCAATCCTCTGCTACTCCCAAATAAACTCATTTTAGTGGTAAAATATCAGGCTCTTTGTTTTGGTTTTTTTACAGTCAACAGCTGCTTTTTGTGTTGGCTTGATTTATTCAATAAGAAACTCCTGCTTACTAAGTCTCTTGAAAGGAGGCAAGAAAACATGCATTTTTAAAAAAGATGCTATTTTATGGGGGGGGGGTGCATGTGCGAGCTGGGGGAGGGAGAAGAAGGCAGAAAGAATCTCAAGTGGACTCTGTATTGAGCACGAGCCCTAGCCCTAGCGGGGCTTGATCTCATGACCCTGAGATCATGACCTGAGCCAAAACCCAGAGTCAGATGCCTAACCGACTGAGTCACCCAGGCGCTCTGAAAACGCGCATGTTTTAAAGAAGTTTTACTACCATGGAACAGGACAAAATACATTATGGAGACTCAGGATCCAGACATAGCCTTGGGACCTAAGACATACTTTGATATCTACAACTGACTCGATGAAAGCAACTGACTTCCTAAGTTGTCCCTTTCTTATCATGAGATTTCACTGAAAAATGACTTTACCTCCATTTTGACCTTAGTCTGTACTTTCTAACCAATTAAGTTCTTCTTTCCTGTATATCTTTTAACTCAGGCAAAAGACCCAATACGCAAAGCATCCTGTGATGGGAAATGAAACTACCCCTCAAGCAATAACAACTGCCCTGAAAGCCAACAAGACCCCACATGACTGAGCCAAGACAATGATGACCTGACCGTTACTGCCCAGCTGTACGTACCGACCAATCTTTGCGTCATACTTTCCTTATATAAACCTAGAAGTATTTTCAGCACTTCAGAAACAGTCTTTGAGACATTAGTCAGCTGTCTTCCTGGTGTTGGCCTGACTGAAATAAATTCCTTTCTTGTTTCACCACCAGGTGTCTCTTTGCCTTTGGATTTTGTCAGTGGCAAATGGCCGAATCTGTTCTACCTGGGGGCCCCAGAGCCAGGTGCTTTTCTTGTACCCTTGAGCCCCAGTTACAACACAACAAACACAACAGGTGGTCTTATGGCAACAACTCCAACCAAGATCATTTGTTTATCATACCTCATACCTTAGTATGAGGAGAATGCCCTTAAAACCAAAAACAAAACTGGTTTTAACTTGCCAAACTTCTACACTCATATGTTTCTGGCATAGGAGAGGTAATTTCTTTTTTCCTTTTTTTTTTAGAGAGGGAAAGGGGCTGGGGGAGGGGCAGAGGGAGAGGGAGAGAGAGAATCCTAAGCAGGCTCCATGCCTGGCATGGCCAAGACATAGGGCTTGATCTCACAACCCTGAAATCATGACCTGTGCATAAATCAAGACTGGAACGCTCAACATACTGGACCACCCAGGAGACCCATCTTTGAATATTTTTATATCTCATTTGTACAAATCCCTTGGCCCACAAGTTTTTTCTTTTAAATGAAAATACCTTATTTTGGAAGTTCACTGTAAATGTTACACATACTGCTATGCAGTATTTTTTTTTTATTAAGATTTTATTTATTTGTTAGAGAGAGAGCGAGCGAGCATACAAGCAGGGGGAGCGGCAGGCAGAGGGAGAAGCAGGCTCCCTGCTAAGCAAGGAGCCCCATGTGGGACTTGGTCCTGGGATCATGATCTGAGCCGAAAGCAGACACTTAACCGACTGAGCCACCCAGGCATCCCTGCCGTCCAGTATTAAAAAGAAGAAATCAGGGATGCTTGGGTGGCTCAGTCGGTTAAAGCATCTGCCTTTGGCTCAGGTCAGGATCCCAGGATCCTGTCGGGCTCCTTGCTCAGTGGGAAGCCTGCTTCTCCCTCTGCCTACCTGTCCCCCTGCTTGTGCTCTCTCTGACAAATAAATAAAATAAAATCTAAAAAATAAATAAATAATAAAAATAAATAAAAATAAAACAAACCTGGGTTGAGATTTGATTTCCTTGACTACTGTTAATAGATCTTTTTTTTAAAAAAGATTTTATTTATTTATTTGACAGAGAGAGAGACAGCCAGTGAGAGAGGGAACACAAGCAGGGGGAGTAGGAGAGGAAGAAGCAGGCTCCCAGCGGAGGAACCTGATGTGGGGCTTGATCCCAGAATGCCAGGATCACGTCCTGAGCCGAAGGCAGATGCTTAATGACTGAGCCACCCAGGCGCCCCTGCTAATAGATTTTTAAATTCAGTCAAGTATTTATTGAGGATGTTATTTCTTTCTTTTTTTTTTTTTAATTTTATTTATTTATGTGACAGAGAGACAGCCAGCGAGAGAGGGAACACAAGCAGGGGGAGTGGGAGAGGAAGAAGCAGGCTCCCAGCGGAGGAGCCTGATGTGGGACTCGATCCCAGAACGCCGGGATCACGCCCTGAGTCGAAGACAGACGCCCAACGACTGTGCCACCCAGGCGCCCCGAGGATGTTATTTCTTTGTAGAAGAAGCATTTGCTAGATCCTGTGAGAAAATTAAAAAAAGAAAACGAAATGTCCAAAGTAGTTGTGGGTAAGTACATAATTAAAATACAAGTTAGAATATGAGATGCAAGAGCATAAATGGATTCTGGAACCAGAAAGCCTATGCTAGAATCTTGGATCAGTCCTTAGGAAAACTATTGTACCTCTCTGTGCCTTAGTTATCTCTAAAATGGGTATAACAATAGTATCTTCCTCATAGAATTTTTTTTTTAAATGAATGCACACATTAAAGCCCTTACAACAGTATTTGACACATTAGAGCTCATTAGGTAATAACTATTATGGTTCCGGGGGAAAAATAAAAAAAAAAAAAAGCAGAGGTAAGTGTAAATGGCCTGTCAGCATGAACCATAAAGGATGGGTAGGATCTGAAGAGAATAAAATAGGAAGGTCCTGATGAAAAAAAACTGTAGTAAGAGTGAGATGATTAGTTTGACCTGGTTATAATGCAACGGTTTAGAAAAGGTCGAGAGCAGGACTAAAGGCTGTGACCATCAGAGGAGCCTGGGTGTCACCTGATGGGCCATGGAAAGCTACTAAAGAGAGAAGGGTGATATGATCAAAGGAGTTTGTAAGGGACGCAGAGGATTGGTGAGTTTTCACTTATGTCCTTGAGAAACTTGACTTTCCTATATAGCAGTCTGCTTACTATAAAACAGGACTTAAACTGGGGCGCGTGGGTGGCTCAGTCGTCTGCCTTCGGCTCAGGGCGTGATCCCGGCGTTCCGGGATCGAGCCCCACATCAGGCTCCTCTGCTATGAGCCTGCTTCTTCCTCTCCCACTCCTCCTGCTTGTGTTCCCTCTCTCACTGGCTGTCTCTCTGTCAAATAAATAAATAAATAAATAAAATCTTAAAAAAAAAAAAACAGGACTTATACTAACAACCTCATCTCTATAAATAAAAGCACGAGCTGGAATCTAAGTGAGCTTCCACTGTCTGGAGATGAAATAAATGAATAAACAAATGAATATGAAAGAAAGTGAGATTTGATACTAACTTGAAAACAGGTTGACTCCAGTTCATATTACCGTTTAGATTTTTTTTAATAATATTTTTTTATTATATTATGTTAGTCACCATACAGTACATCCCTAGTTTTTGATGTAAACTTCCATGATTCATTACTTGCGTATAACACCCAGTGCACCATGCAATACGTGCCCTCCTTACTACCCATCACCAGCCTATCCCATTCCCCCACCCCCCCTCCCCTCTGAAGCCCTCAGTTTGTTTCCCAGAGTCCACTGTTTAGATTTTGAGTGAAAACTTGCCAGTGAACTCTCAATATGGGCAACCTTTGATAGCTACGGATATTGAGACACTGGTCATTGCGACACACTGCCCGCTCTCCCTTTCTTGCTCAGCTTCAGGGCGGCAATGCTCCCAACTAAAGTACTCTGTTCCTGGGCTTCTCTTGCAACTAGGTTAAGGCAATGTTAATGAGCTGTACCCGAAGAGATTTATAAATTAAGAGTGTCTTGTGAGACCCCTGGAAAGGATGCTTAGAGGAAGCTGGTTCAGCTAGAAAATAAATGCTTTTGCTCTTCTGATCTCGTTCCTTTTGGATATAAGGACAGCCACTTTGGTCCATGAAGTCATCTTGACAAAGGAAGTCTCGTGTTAGGATGGTGAAACAGGAAGATGGAAAGACCCAGAGTGCTGATTCCAATCCTGGAAGGTCTATCTCTGAGACCGCTCTACTTGAGAGGATGAACTACTCTGTGTTTAAACCACTGTCCGGTCACTCCCATCAGAGCCTAACAGATTGCCCAACTTACAGTGCTAGTTACTAACAGTTGTTAGTACAACTAACGACAACTAAGTTGGTATCATCGCAATGTCCCTAAATTCAGGAATGTGTACAGCTCAGCCACACTCATTAAACTCTTACAATTTTCAGATGTTCAGGCTCCTTCTGGTATTCCTAGTACCTGGCACAGTGCTTGTTACAAAGCAGTCATTCAAGAGAGAGTTCTTCAGGGTGATGAAGCTGTGGGGACGGGGTCTGTGACCTGCTAGCAGCCACTGTTCTAGCTCTAGGAAGGAAGCAGGTCTGAGATAATGAGGCCAACCAGCAGTGAGAAGCAGCGAACAGCCGGCAGAGTAAAGGATCACTGTTTCTAAACCTTACTGCCACGCCCCAGCCCAGCCACGCCCATGCCATTGATAGAGTTTGGGTATATAACACATTTAATTTCTCCTTTTGCCTAAAAGTTTGAGTTTGATTTCTATAACAAGAGTCGTGAGTAAAACAATGTATTGAGGAAAAAGTGGCTTAGTAGGTACACAAAACAGAACAAAAATAAAACAAAAAATTCCTTTTCTCGAATTATAAAATATTTGCCCTATCTACACAAAGCTGCTAAACAGTGCAGAGAACACAAAGAACAAATCCAAGAACAGTATTTTCACACATATTGCTTATCCTTGACGGTCAGTGTTTTAGTATTAATTTAGCTTCTGACATGTGGAATTCAAATACTTATTATCAGCAAAAAAAGGTAGCAGTATTTAGAGTTCCAAGCATTGAGAAATTTAGACATTTGCCCTAGGGTCAGTGGTTCCTAAACTCAAAAACTGGTTGCCTTGGAATCACGGGAGAACTGGTTTACAGGACACATTACTAAGCCAAACCTCAGGAGGTCCTGATTCAGCAGGTTTGGTCTGGGCATTATATTCTGAGCCACAAAACTACTCTCAGGCAAAAATAGGCCCGAGTAGCTGATAGGTCTATGTGAACAAAACTAGTGAATATTTCGATTTGTTTCTCCTTCAGGTAAGCCCCATCTTTATTTATAATTTATATGATGGACTATAGTTACCTCAACTGTAAATGTAAAGAGCTTAAATAAAATGTCTTGGGCTTTTCTACCTATAAAATTCTTGAGTTTCACATGTAAGAATTATAAAGTATATTAATAGTTTTTTCACATTTTAACAAAATACTTCTCATCTTTTCTTTGGTAGGAGTTAGGATGCTGTCAGTAACAGAATGCCCAATTAAAAAATGGGTCAAACAATGAAGGATAGTATCTCGCGTGACAAGAGGAGGCAGGGCGGTCTCTGGTCAAATTCAGAAGCTCAGTAATGCCTCTGTGATTTCCTTCTTTTCTCTCATTGTTTCACAGCTGCCACTGCAGCTCCAAGTATCCTGTTCTTCTAGTCAAGAAGGAAACAAATTTCTATCTTAGGTGTCTTTTTTTCTTTAAGAAAATGAAAATTTTCACAGAAGTTCTTCACCTTAAACCAATTACTGGCATAGAGAATAGGATTAACTCCCTAAGAATAATTATTATTAGTTAGGGCGCTCTGGTGGCTCAGTCCATTAAGGGTCTGCCTTTGGCTCAGGTCGTGATCCCAGGGTCCTGGGATCGAGTCCCACAAGGGACTCCTTGCTCAGGAGGGAGTCCACTTCTCCCTCTGCCCCTCCCCCTGCTCTTGTTGTCTCTCAAATAAATAAATAATCTTCAAAACCAAATGATTATTATTTATACCCTGAGGCTTGGGAGGCTAACCTTACAAAGCACATGGAAGAAAAATCCATTAGAACAAAATCCGGACTCTCTACAATAGGAAAGAAGTGTGGAGAGCAGCAGCAGTTTGGGAGGCACCAACAGTGGTCCACCACATTCTGTGACAAACTAAGAAACCATGTTTAAATCAACATGTAATTTAGCATGGAGAAACCAGTTCAGTGCACAAGGTGACTGGAAAACACTGACAATGAGCAACAGAAGGAAGATTAAGCTGCTAAAACTTTAAATCCTGCACAACAGAAAAAGAAACAAAAGATGTACCCAACCGGAAACTGGAAGGATATAACCCACTTTTTTATGCAGTGAAATTACTGTCAGTCAAATAAAAAACATCTTGAAAATTACTACGCAGCAATGTTCTCCTGCTCTAAACAATCTGTGTATCCATTACTCTCTCATTTCTAAATCCCTTAAATATTTCAAAGGTGTTACATATTAGACACAGAAGACATAACAGGAAAGAGAATAGATATTTTAATTTACACAACAGCTAGTTCAGTTTTTAAACACTGTTCTTAAAAATTCTGTTCAGATGCCAGAGGATCAATGGCATAACAAATTACGGAAACTCAAACACAAACTTTAGAAATGGACCACTTTCATAGGCTTCCTTTGAAAATCTTCATGAAACTACGTACACTAGTGTTACCCAAAAATAAAAAATCCTGATCGTTCAGAATTTAATCTGGAAGCCCCAGAGTCAGTTCAGGACCCCAGCATAAATATTTAGTGTTGGCAGTACCGTAAAATATAGCACAGCCGCTATGGAAAACAGTTTTGAGACTCCTTAAAAAGTTAAACACAAAATTACCACATGACCTAGCAAATAAAGCCTTAGGTATATACCCCAAAGAACTGAAAATAGGTATTCAAACAAGTATTCGTAGACAGATATTCCTAGTGGCACTACTCACAAAAGTCAAAAGGTGGAAACAACCCAGCAGTCCATCAATAGGTGAATGAGTAAACAAAATGTAGGACATACATAAAATTTATTCAACCGTTAAAAAAAGAAGTACTGATAGATGCTACCAACATGGACGAACCTCAAAACCATTATACTAAGTGGAAGAAGGCAGACACAAAAGGTCATATACTATATGATTCCTTTTATAAGAAATACTTGGAATAGGTAAATCCACAGACAAAAAGCAGATTAGTGGTTGCCAGGGGCCGAGGGGAAGGGGGAAATGGGGAGTCAGAGCTTAATGGGCACAGGGTTTACTTCTGGGGTGAAGGAACTATTTTGGAACTAGATAAAGGTAATGGTTCCCCACCACTGTGAACACACTAAATGCCACTGAATTGTACACCTTAAAATGGCTAATTTTCTGCTATGCGAGCTTTATAGCAATTAAAAAATAACTGATGTAATTGCAATATGAAATACGTACAGATGTGAAGGCAGATGTGCATTGGAATTGGATCAATCCTGGTCAACAGTATTTCCACTTGCTTTAATACAGTATGGTATTCTACAGTTCTTCTGATTGGACACGGTCTGGGATCTTCATTCCACCCAGCGTTCTAAGATTTAGAATGTGGGTCTACACACTGAAGCTCAGATGCGTTCCCACGCTACACTGGTAACTGAGCCACCCAGGCACCCCTGCAGCCATATACTTTTGAAGGATTAGCATATTAACTCTAGTTTATTAGAATACTGACTGATAATTATGAAAATGCTTTAAGCGGAAATAGTCACTGCGGTAAACTGTCTACAATTCCATATGTTAGTCATATTTACCTAGGAATATTTTATGAAACTCTAAATCTGAAAAGCATTTAAGTTTAAATTTCTGCAACAAATTCTTTTTAAAAAAATTTCCTATGGGCATTATTTCGTTATAAAAGTAGGTATAGGTAGGTATTTTCCTTGGAATGGTATCTTACCAAGAAATTAGTCCAAATGTAGACAATTGGCGTATCTACCAAATAAGAGCACCATCATCCACTGACAATATGGGCACATGAGAAAAGGAGTTAATAGTAGAATTTTGTCCAGAGAAGCCATTAAAACAGAGTTCTGCCCACTTCTGCCATATCAGAATATCACGTGTACTATTTTTTTAAAAAAATTTTTATTTATTTATTTGAGAGAGAACAAGCAGGGAGGAGAGGAAGAAGCAGGCCCTCCGCTGGGCAGGGAGTCCAATGTAGGGCTCAATCCCAGGACCCTGGGATCATCACTTGAGCTGAAGGCAGACGCTTAACCGAATGAGCCACCCAGGCACCCCTCACATGTACTATTTATGGTATTTAGTTTGTATTTAAAAAGCAACTTAAGAAGCTTTATCTTAAGCAGCTATCTGCGAAATTGCAGATTTTATCCACTAGCTATATTTTCCAACATGCGACATATATTAAAAGGGAAAAATTTCATTTACATGTTACCTTGTTACATTGTAATCAACTTTAGGCTTCTTTAATATACAGGACAGAGGAAGACAGTTGGTTAATATTTTAAATACCCTATCAGGTATGCACATTCAAGGCAACCAAGACCATCACACAAATACTTCAAATATCGCTACCTAAATCTGCATCAGATGGTTTATTAGCATAAGGGAAGTTGGAACTATTTTTTCACAGTGAACTATTCACTCATGGTGAAATGAGTGATATTCAAAGTATGTGGGTGGCTAGAAGGTCCTTGCATAAATAAGAAACAAGAATTTGGCTAACCCAGCAGCAGAACACTTTTGGAGTAGTGCCCCATTATAAAGTTTCATTTGGTTCTTTGTTCCTCTCAGTGCAGGGTTCTGCTGGCTGAATTCATTAAGTTAGCTGATCCTTCTGTCAGAATGTTGTTGTATCTAGAGTAAATCTTTCACGTTAAGGTGTTTTTTGGAATGCTTAGAAAGGGCACAGAGTAGGGACTTTACTATTCTTACAGGAATGGGTTAAATGACTGTTTTTGTATCTACTTGCTAATACTGTGTATGTGGCCGAATTCAGTGAAGGACTTGTTTGCATGTGCTAACATACCTGGGAGCAAGGCTGCAGGGAAGGAAACATATATGGGTCAATCTACGTGCAGCTGTCAGAGGCTATAGGTACTTACCAAAAGAATTAACAAAGGTGAATGCCCAAATTGGCTTATCTCACCCCCCAATATGCCTAAAAATTATTTTCTAGACTACCAATAACATGGGTATAAGGCGCTGAGAAATACAAAGTTAATCCTTATGTAAAAAAATGAGCAACTATGAAATCCAACAAAACAAACAACTATGGCTATAGATTGAGAGTTCCAGTTTCCTAGATGAGTTGCCGGTGCTCAAAAGTATTAGCATACCATTTCACAATAAGAACTACTATACAAGGATGCTAAGAGTACCCCTATTTAAGAAGCACTTAAAATTCAAGACACAAGTAGCAGAGCAAACCTTTACCCTAGAATCTATGGTTATGGGGTAGAGGCACTCAGCAACATTGTGGATGCAGGAATCAAGATTAGGCTTGGACTACCTAACTGCAAAGTCATCTGGATAGCATGATATATTTGATACACTAATGGAAAGAAAACATTAAAGAAAAAACTTCACTCATACCTATTGCTTCCCCAATCGAACACATATTTATCTAATAACATCTTTTGATATGAGCTGATCCACTGAACAAAAATTTGGGCCAAAGCAAATGGGCAGCTACCTCCCTGAAGCATGGTGCTTGATAAAGGGAATGGCACTGGTAGGGTAAGTAGAGTCTCTGTCACTTTGTACTATATTACACTTCACCCAACTCTATGTATTTATAGCATCTGTCTGGCTCTCACAGGCATTGAGCTTGTCATTCCTAGAATGAAAGGTTACCAAAAGAAAACCTGATGTACTTATTATTTCAAAAATATTTACATATAGTTCTGTTCTGAATCAAACATATGATTTTCTCTGGAACGAATTTTCTACCACCCATATTTATAAATAAAAGACAATTTATTGTCTTTTTGTAAAAAGCTGTTTCAAATCCTTCATGGGAAGAGGCTGGTTATGAACAAATGGAAGTTTCTAAACCGAGCCAGTTCTTCGCTCGTTCACTAATTTAATCAACAATTACTGAGTGTGCACAGCAAGCAACAGGGGGTGGTACGTGTAAGGCGTGTCATGTGCACTACGTTAATTACTATAGCTGAGAACAAAATCATTAAATCAGATATGGCTTTCATTTCCTTTCTTTTTTTAAAAAGGAGTTTATTTATTTATTTGAGAGAGGGAGAGCGAGGATGAGTGGGGGGCAGGGAAAGGGAGAAGCAGACTCCCCTGCTGTGCAGGGAGCCTCATTTGGGACTTGATCCTGGGACTCTGCGATCACGACCTGAGCCAAAGGCAGGCACTTCACCGATGGAGCCACCCAGGTGCCCCACACAGCTTTCATTTTCAAAAGACATTTCTATTAAGATTTTTATAAAATACAAAAAATATTTGGTGTACATAACAGATAAACTGTAGGCACTAATTAGGAAATGAACACACATATGCCTCAATCCAGTTCATCTGTAACTCAGGATAAAGATCAGCATCTTTGCGCTCCATCTCCTCCAAGTAAGGTTGTGTCGCCATGCAGATTCTTTCTCACACCTGCCTTCTATCCTGGGTCCCTTGATCTCCTAAACGATTTCTTAAATTTGCACAGTCTGGTGTCATTCATTGTGCTGTAAAGTTCAGTGGGTTTTGACAAATGCATAGTGTCACACAACCACAATTACAGTATCACACAGAATAGCTTCATCACCCTAAAAATCTCCCATACTTCTCGTATTCAACCCTTCTTCTCTTCCCCCAGGCCCCGGATCTTTATACGGTCTCTACAGTTTTACTTCTTCCAGAATGTCTATGGGCATTTTACACTAGGTAGAATTTTTAGATTGTCTTCTTTCAGTTAGCAACAGGCACTGAAGATTCCCTATGCCTTTTTGTGACATGACCATTTCTTCTTACTGCTGAGAAATATTCCTATTATATGGACGTACTACAGTTTGTTTAACACTCACCTATTAAAGGATATCATCTTAGCTGCTTCCGGTATACGGAATTATGAATAAAGCTGCTATCAACATTCATGTGCGGGTTTTCATGTGGACATAAGTTTTCAACTGATTTGGGTAAATATCAAGGAGCATGACTACAGGATCATATGGTAAGACTATGTTTAGCTTTACAATAGACAGCTAAACTATTTTCCAATTTTGCATTCCCAGGCAATAAATGAAAGTTCCTGTTGCTCCACAACACTGCCAGCAAATGGTACTGCCAGTTATTTGGATTTTAGCTATTCTAATAAGTATGTCATAGTATCTCACTGTTAATTTAATTTGCTATTCCCCAATGTCAAATGTGTTGAGCATCTTTTCATATGCTTATCAGCCATCTGTATATTTTCTTTGGCAAGGTGTCTGTTCAGATCTTTTGCTCATACTTTAATTGGGTTGTTTTCTTGTTGAGTAAAGACATTTTAAATAAAGGAATTATGTTTTTGTTCAGATTTACATAATTCACTAGAGAACAGGTTATAAATCAATCTCATTATTTCATCTAGGTCTGCAAAAGTGGAACCAATAGCAAATCACTTGAGTCTTTGATTTTCTTTTTAAAAGCAACACATAAAACTGAATCACCCCAAATGTCACAATCTCACATGGAGAAAGAATTAAAGAAATTAAGGCACATTCACAGACACAGTGAATAGTGAAACTAAAAAGTTTTTAACGTGCTCATTATAAATTCTGACCACATTTTGGCTTTATAAAAGAGTTAGAGTTGTACTGTTTAAAATATGAGCCACGTAAGTGACACAGTGTGCCCATTATCAGGGCTTTGGCAAACATCTATGTTTCGTTTCCATACTTTAGTCAAGCGTAATGATGCAGACTGCAAGTCAGTTAACTGGTAACTTTCCTCCAGTAGTATTGGGCATTTTATCTGAGATCTGGCTAATAACAGCTTAAAGGAAATCAACTTATTTTCTGTAGAAATTATAACTCCCTTCAATGAGTCAATGCGATGGAAACTTTCAACCAAAGGTTAAAAAAAACAAACACCAACTGGAGAGTTTCTTTGACTTTCTTTGTGTGAATTTGGTTTTTAGGAACCCCCCCCCCACAAACTTTGGCAAGTGTATACATTAACTGTTATTCTACAGTGTGTCTGACACAAGCACAAAGTGCTTCTACTGTTCCCATGTTTTTAATGACCCCCCCTTTCGTATTCACCAAAACCAAATACATACAGTCTCGTATCAAACATCTGTCCTGAAAGATCCACAGGGAAAAAATTCAATTAAAGTCTAAGACTAAAAACAATCTAACTATATTTTTAAAATAAAGGGATATGTAAAAAGTTATACTAGTAATGAATACCTAGCTTTCTAAGTAATAGGTAATTATAAGCATTCATTATGTAGTAAATTGGCCTTTTCTTCTCAATTATGATCACCAATTCAGAACAGGAAATAAAAAAAGAGAGAAACAGAAGTAATCTGGAGCAGCACATAGCCAAATGATTCACAAATCTTTTACAGTTGTTTCTAAAAACAGAGCGCACAGCACACATCTCCTCACCCCCAATCATAACAAACAGAAAGTAAAAATAAATGCAGCCCTAATGGATCAAAAACAGAAGTATAATTGACAGATTGGTTATTAAGAGGAGTGACTGGATTAAGTTTGAAAATACAATTATATTTTAAAGTGCTTTATATTATATCTCACTACACACACGATAGTTTCTTTTTAAAATGAATATTTACCAGTGCTTTTTTTCTTTTTAAATACAGAGACATATAGGAAGAAAATGGAACAAAAGAGGCCAATGATCCCAATGCCCAAGATAACCTGCTGACATACAAAAATAAGTATATTTTATAGTTCAAAAGCTGAACTAGTAGATAGTGTGAAAAGTGAAATGCATTTAAACCCTATCTGTCCAAACCAAGCAAACTTTGTAATCAACTGCTTCAGATATACAAATTATTGAAATCCCTTCTTCCCCTTCACAGAGCAAAATCAGTCATACAACTTTAGACATATTTTTACACAGAAAACAATTTATTTTACACTGAAAAATTTTATTCTACAGCATTTTTGGACATAGCTGCTAAGATCATGAATTTTTAAATATAAAAGAATAGGTTCTCTCTTGGTCTTGTTGGGTCTAATGAAATTAAGGTTCCCTTAAATATCATCAATAAAGAACGAAGTTGTAATGAGTAGTGAATAAGCCATAGAGATCTAAAGCACGGTGTAATGAATAGACACAGTAATACTGTATTTAAATATGTACTGTTGCAAATATCACTACATAGGCCATCACATCACAACATATAAATATATCAAAGCAACACACAGTACACCTTAAACTTACACAATGTTACGGATCAAATTTAGTCAATTAAAAAAAAAGAAATTAAGGTTCCTTTCCCATAGGAGAATAAAACATACTCATTTTGGTGTTTAGCATCTAAATCCTCATCTTGTAGTATTCTTGAGAACTAGATTAAATAGTTGGTATTATAAAAAAAAAAATCACCAGTCTCCCCAACTTTTTAACTTGCAAAGGAAGGTTAAGAGATGGAATTTAGGTAAAAATAATTTAGTTCTATTATGTGACACTGCAGGAGTACAAATTTTGAGCAAAAAGTACTACTAACTTCTGTTACAGCTGTCTTTGGAGCTGTGTCTCTAATGCCTCTCCAACAATACTACTAATCCCATTCCTCTGTAATTCCTGTCCCAACTCCCGGAGAATCTACTTTTCTGCTAGTCTCAAGTCTCTCAACAAGTCTCAGCAGATGGTCTTTCTCATTTACTGAGAAAACTGAGATAACTGAAGTCATCTGACACGAGTCCTCAATTACTACACTTACCACCTGTGTGGTAGTCAGCCTCCAAAATGGCACCCGACGATCCCAAGCCAGAACCATCCAGCTGACCTACAGCAAATTCCTGATCCACAAAAATGTTTAATCCTGCTTTAAGCACTACATTTTGCTCTGATTTGTTACACAGCAATAGATTAAGTTAATGTAATCCCCTTAATTTTCTTATTAGTTTGCAAATATTATTTAAGTTTTTGCAAATATTTAAGTTTTTCTCCAATGTAGAAAACGCACTTTCCCTTCAGTTCTTTCATCTTTCTCCTTCAGCCAAACTTTTCCAGAAAGTCCAACCCCAGTCATGCTACTAAAACTGCTTTCTCAAAGGTCAATTGATATTCTCATAATTGCTACATCAATGGTCTGTTTCTTTCTCATTCCTTTGATGTGTGTGCAGCTTTTGACAATTAGAAGTTTTTATATCCTTAGCTTCCACAACACTGATTCTCCTTAGTTCTGACCCAGGCTCTGTGCTCTAATTTTCTGACTTTCTTCATGTGCTATATTTTTATTCAGGTATACTCCTTAAACGCAGGCATTTCTCCAAGATTCTGATTTCAGTTCCCACCTTTCCTCAAAAATAGGTGTGACAGTAACAACCAGCACAATTAAAATTTACTAATACTAACGTGCTAGGCCTTATGCCAACCTCTTTATATATCTTATACATCATCCCATTCATGTTTAGCCTTTCCATTATAACCCTTGGTGCCTAAATATATTCTACAGTTCGGGTAATCTACCACATTAGCGAGGCTTTCTTTCCAAACTTTCCAGGATTAAACTGTATTTCAAATGCCTTATTCTCTCATTTACCATCGTCTCCCCAATGTTTAGAGCAGTGCTTGATATGACAGTAGGTGTTTATGGAGCACATGGTAGGATATTTGTTGCATAAATGACTGGAAAACTCACACATATTCCGTCTCTTTTTGAGACAGGGTGGGCTGCAATAAAAAAAAAATAAGACTACAGGCTTAGGGCTACAACTATTATAATAGGTAATTCAACCTGCTTGTTGCATTTCTAAAGCATATATTTCATGTATATTGTGTATTATGTATTTCATGTATGATGTATATTATAAAGCACCAACATTTCAAAAGTTGTGCAAGACTTCTATATAGAAAACTACAAAATACTGAGTGAAGTTTTAAAAATTTCTTAAGAAACGGAGAAATAAAGCAATGCATAAAATGAAAACTCAGTATTGTGAAGATGTCAATTCTCTCCAAATCAATCTACGGATTTAGTTCAACCACAATCAAAATTTCAGCAAGACTTCTTGTGGAAATTGAAAGTGATTCAAAAGCTTATATGGAAATGCAAAAGACCAAGATAAAATAATAGTCTTTAAAATGATGATTGACAACACTGCCCTGATGAGGCTGTGGAACTTTCTCACAGGCTTTTGGAAGCCTAAATTGACACAAGCACTCCGAAACAATGTTTGAAAGTATTTTCTAAAGTTGAACATATACGCATCTTGTGATTCAGCAATTCTTTGCTTGAAAATAAATTCAAAGGAGGTATAAATATGAGCACTGAAAGACATGAAAGAATGTTAACAGCAACACTGTCTCTAATAATTTCGAACTGGAAATAATCCCAATGTCCCTCTACAGGAGAATGAATAAAATGAGTAGTAGCATATTTATACAGTGGAACACTACACAGCAATGAAAATGAAGAAACTCCTGCTACCTGCAATATGGAGAAATCTTAAGAGATGCTAATGGGTAAAACAAGCCAGATGCTAGACTGCACTGTATCACATCTCATGATACCTTGTTCAAAAAACAGTTACAACTGTACCTTTGGTGTTAGGAGTTAAAATAGAGGTACTTTTAAGGCAAAGGAGTGGGGTGTAGTAATCGGGTGGAGACATCTAGTGGTCTTTTGGGATACAAGTAATATTCTATTTCTTGAGTAGTGGTGCATAATTATGTTCACTTTGTGATGTTTATCAAGTTATACACTTAGGATATGTGCACTTTAACATTTATTATACATCAAAGCAACTAAAGCAATTGAAGCATTCAGGGAAGACCACGGACACCTGTGGTCCTTGATCAGTTTTTAAATCGGCAATCACAACACTGAAGATGCAGGATTCTTTGAGAGAAACCACACCTACTTTTTAATTCTCACAATCCTTCTCTCTATATATACGTATTGACTATAGTAAGTTTAAAAATCATAATTATAACGTAGGGTTGAATCATATGGCATTGCCATTTTTGTAGGTCAAAAGCAGGCACAGATCGGCAACTGCTGTTAACTTAGCCAATATTGTTGTAAGATGGTTTCACTGGTATGACTATAAAACACATTCAAAATAATCTCACCAGTAGGTACATGTAAACATAGTATTAGAAAAGAAGTCTTGGAGGACACTTTCCGGACTGGAGAGAAAACGAAGAGGGATTAGAAACACTGATAAGACTCCAAGTTACGATGATTAATATTTTAAAACGTAATAGTTGCAGTAGACAATTGGCGGTAGATCTAGAAAACAGCAGTCCTGACCGCAGGCAAATATGCTATGTCCCACTTTCACCTCCTTCCTGTACTAGAAGGGGGCCTGGGGCCTCAGCCACCCAGTCAGTAAATCCCTTACAGGCACTGCCCTTTCAGTTTGGGGCCTCTAAGAATACCCTCTATTAAGGTGTGTCCAATTACTCCCTTAGCTTTTTCCAAAGGCAGCTGCAATGAAAAGCAATAGGAAGTCTGCCTGTTAAGCGCAAAAATTTTGTAGAGCAAATTGTCCATTACACCACTAAGTGTTCCTAAATAAAAACTCACAAGAGAAATCCTTTTCAAGGGAAAACCATCTTCTGGATGAACTGATATGCATCTTCTTTCTGACAGCAAGCTAACGTATTTCCCTTTTATACTGAGAAACAGAGGTAAAACCAAAGTCCAATTGGAGCAATTGGACTGAGGTTGAGCAAACCTGCATTTTACTATTTTCTTTGTTTTTCTGATCACATTGTCCCACATTTTGTTGGACGTTTCCTAGGAAAAAACAATATAAATAAATCTAGTTCATACCAAACTCAGTATTATACAACTAATATATCTTAATCATAAATTAGGGGCTAATTATTAAATTAACATTTTACCTTTGAAGATACAAATTGTCAAAAAAACACAAAACTCAGCATCACATTGAGCTACAGTGGACTCAGCTCTTGAGCACCAATTGGGAAGAACAGATTTCCTTAAACTTGCTAAAATAATGAGATCTTTTTTTTTTTTAAGATTATTTATTTATTTATTTGACAGAGAGAGAGAGAGAGAGAGAGAGAGCCAGTGAGAGAGGGAACACAAGCAGGGGGAGTGGGAGAGGAAGAGGCAGGCTCCCAGCGGAGGAGCCCGATGTGGGGCTCGATCCCAGAATGCCAGTATCGCGCCCTGAGCCGAAGGCAGACGCTTAACGACTGAGCCTTCTTTAAAAGTGCTAAATACATTTTTAAAAGAGGTCTCACGAGTTGGATTGGGTCCTTTATACGGTTTATTATGACATTTTCCAGAAGGATATTAATCTATGGTTTCAAATACAAAAATGCTTTAAATTTTTTAAAAATGTAACTTGAAGTGGGGGTGTATTTGTGGATACTGTTATCCAAACTACTTATCTGTACTCCCCTTCCCCTGGCGAAAATCTCAGCTATTAACATGTCAGAGTGCATATTACCCCGACCATCTCTGCATGCTAGAGAGCACTAAACACTCAATAAATAGTTATTTAATGTCTGGATTCTGTTATAGCTTCTGTATTATTTATAACTCATAACATATTTTTTATATTTCACATTAAAATTTTTTTTGGCTAACCTAAACAAGCTTAAACTGACAGGGGTTCCAAGTACTGCAAAAGAAGGAATAGTTTTCAGTAAGCAAAAAAGTTCTGGAGGGAGAAAAAAAAGAAATATGCTTGTTTTCAAATGAAAGCCAGCATCTACCCATGCAGACTGATGTGATGAACAATTCCTAGTTCCCAGCTTCAGACGGGTTCTTAACACCACTTGGCAGCAACGTTTTAATTGACTTTCATTCTCCCTTCAGCAGCTCTTCTCAAATTTTTGTCACTCTCCTTAGGCCACCTATCTAATTCCTCTTGTGCCCCCAAGTAAACTTCACTTTTGTCGCCTTACAGCTCCAATCTTATCTGTAGTTATGCCCACTCTTACTTCTTCCTTCAAGTCTTCAAAAGATGAAGTCACTGACCTCTGTTCTGTATCCCTGATCAGTTTTCTTCCCAGCTACCCTGGGACCTTGTTCCAACTGGTTCTTCTCTTTCCCACATCTTCAATTTCTTGCTTAGTGGGTCCTATTTACCAGCTGAAAAACATGCCTTAGTCATTCCCATTCTTTGATGCGTCTTCTCAGTGAACTTCTCTTTTCCTTCCCGGACAAAAGACTAGTTCACACTGGTTGTTAGCACTCCCTCTTGCCCTGTCCACTCCTGCACTGCCTGTAATCTACTTATATTCCCTCCTCCCCTCTCAGTGAAGGTGGCTGGTGTCTTCCTATTGGACAAAGGATGCTTCTTAGTCCCCAGCTGATGGGACCAACATGTAGCACTTGACAGAGTTAACACCCCTCCTCCTGTTTTTCCTAATCTCACTCCTCCGATTATGTCAGGCTAACCATTTCTTCTAGGTCTCCTCTGCCCACCACCTAGACATTTGGCTTCCTTTAAGGTTCTATCTTCAATCCTCCTTTATTTACACCCTCCATCCTTAGCGATTTAATCCACTCTTTATTTAATGACTCCTGTTACTATTCAATAACAATATTTGGTGTTTTAATTAAACTTGTATATTCTAATCTACATCTATTGCCCTTAGTTTTCTTGCTCTGCAGGACCCTATATCTAATTTCTGTTCTCTGAACAAAAGGAATATCCTACTCACATTTCAAACTCATAATGTCCAAACCTCTTTATTCCCAATGAAACTGATTTCTCTCGTGAATTTCTCATCTCAAATATAATCCAAATGCTGGAGTGCGGTCCTTCCCCTCTCATTTGCTAACCCCCTATCCCAGCTTATCAAACCCTAAGATTCTGTCTCCTTAACTTCCGTAGCATCTATCTTCTCTCCCTTTGTGCTGCCATAGTTTAAGATCTTCGTCCCATTTTCAATCATACCACTTCAAACATTAAGGATTCCAAGCTCCATCTTCTCCACCTCCAATTTATCCTCCAGGTTTATCTTCCTATTACGAAGATTTGCCTTTTTCTGCTCCAGTAAGTAAGCCCTTAAAAATGGCCCACCAATGCCTACGGGATTGTGTGCTCTTTGGGATGGCTCATGACATGACTCTGATCTATCTTCCTCGTCGGCCTGAGCTTCCTGCCCCCAAGCATCTCACAACCAATACTCTAACAGCACTGAAGTAGGTAACCATTCTTGAAGAGACCTAGAAGACTTTGGTCTCGTTCTCGAGTGCCCTCTTACCCCCGCTTTTCTGCTTAATTCTTCATCATCCTTCTTCAAAACCCACCACAGACATCCTGTGCTCTGGGAAGCTGCCCACACTCTCACGTCGCTGGGCAGGAGTAATCACTTCCTTCTCTGTGGCACCTCCAACTGTGCACACATCTCCTACTGTCCTCAGCACCTGCCCAGAGGGATCAGTCGTCCATCTTTGGAGACTGAGGTCACCTGGGTCGGGAATGTGTAGATGTTCTTGTGTTTATTTATTTGACAGAAATTATCTCTTTCTAGGCCCTCTTCCCCTCTGTTGGGTGGGTTAGGAGCTATCTGAGGATCACAAGAATCTAGCACAGGAACTGGAATATCAAAAACACAGAGTTCTTCAGGTTAGAGATAAAAAAAAAAATTGGAATTACGCAAATCTGGGTTTAAATCCTGGCTCTGCTACTTACAAATTCTACGGACTTGAAACAAAGAGCCATTCTCAACATGTTTTCCTATTTCTGAAATGGGGAGAATACCTTTCCCACAGATAGTTGTGAGCACCGTATCAGAAAATGGGCACTCAATAAGTACTTAACATAGTACATGTAATGTTTGGTGAGTTTATGAAAATATTTGTGTAACATTTCAAACATCATAAATATTTAAGATTAAAACTAGACATGTGAGCACAGATTTATTTTTTAAAACCTACTAATCAATGTATTTACTTAAAGGTAGTATTTTAACAGACACTTTACATTTTTCTAAAACCTAAAACTTCAATTTTCTCTTTTGACTTTGGTTGACGGCTGTTCCAGGCTTAAAATCTTTATAATCCTTGTAATAGAAAGACGCATGAAATCACTAATTTAATCTACCTCCTCAAACTCAACATGACTGGGTTACAATTACTTCTACTTCACTACTGAGTAACTCGGGTGCTTCAAAATAAAATTAAAAAGAAAGTGACTGAAAGACACACGAAGTCAACAGACATTAGAAAAAAAAATAAACCTGATATGAAAATGTCATCTGCAGTCAAGACAGCTATTACTCAGCATCATCAGGTTAAAGCTGAGAACATAAAAATCAAGTCATCAAAACATCAGTATTAAAAGAGTAGGGTCATGAATATTTTTGTCCCTTTTACTTGTTCATGTTCTGTAACATTTTCTACAATAAGCATGTTTCACTTTTTTACAATAAAAATATTTTAGAAAATCTTTTTGAAAATGCTCAAAATAAACTATCAGGTAAAAATGTAGAATTATAACACTGTGTATTCCATATGCTCTCACTTACATTAGAAAACGTATATGCAGGGGATATACATAGTGGGGGAGAAAAATGAGAAGGCAATATGCAAAAACCATTTGGTTCCCTGGTGAAATTGTCAGTTTTCATGGCCTTATATACACTTTTCTGTATTTTCCAATTTCTTTATAATAATATGGTATACTTTTTAAAAATAACTGCTTTTTTGATTCACATACTATGAAATTCAACCATTTAAAGTGTATAGTTCAATTATTTTTGGTATATTCAGAAGATTGTACAACCATCCCCACAACCAATTTTTAAAAAAGATGTTATTTATTTGAGAGAAAAAGAAAGAGAGGGAGAGAGAGAAAAAGAACACAGGGAGAGTGAGAGGGAGAAGCACATTCCCGGCTGAGCAGGGAGCCCAATGCGGGACTCCATCCTAGGACCCTGAGATCATGACCTGAGCCGAAGGCTTAACTGACTGAGCTACCCAGGCACCCCCTCACAATCAATTTTTAAAATGTTTTCGTCACCCAAAAAGAAAACCTGTACCTGTACCTCATTACCTTCTTTCTCCAGTCCCTAGCAACCTCCAGTCTATTTTCCAGTCACTATGGATTGACTTATTCTGGATATTTCACGTAAGTGGAATCATATAATATGGTCCTTTGTGAATGGTTTCTTTGACTTAGCATAATGTTTTCAAGGTTCATTAATATTGCAGCATGTATCAGCCCTTCATTTCTTTTTGTCACCAAGCAATATTCCATTGTATGGATAAAATGCATTTTATTTGTCAATTTTTGAGTTGGTTGTTATTTGAGTTGTTTCCGCTTTTTGGTATAATGAAAAATATGCTGCCATGTATATTCATATACATGTTTTCCACGTATATATGTTCACAAATCTGTTGTGTAGATACCCAGGAGTGGAACTGCCTGGTCATTTGGTAATTCTACGTTTAACTTTAAGGAACTATCAAACTGTTTTCCAAAGCAGCTCCATTTTATATTCCCAGCAGCAATAGAGGAGAGCTGTAATTTCTCCCTGTCATTGCCAACACGTGTTACTGCCCATCTTTTTGATTATAGCCATCCTAGTGGATGTGAAGTGATAGTTCATTATGGATTTGATTTGTATTTCTCTGATGGCTAATGATGTTTAGCATCCTTCAAATACTTACTGTTCTTTTGGCAAAGTGTTTATTCCGGTCTTTTGCCCATTTTTAAATTGGGTTATTTGTCTCTTCATTACTGAGTTATAGGAGTTTTCAAAAATATATTCTAGCTACAAGTCTATATTCAGATATATGATTTGCAAAATGTTTTATAATGCATTTATAAAGACAAAAAAGAACTCCAACTCTTCTGAGAATTCAATTAGCAAACACTGTGGTCAGGGAGTATAACATGGCAATGACAATTATAAAACAACTTAAAATGTGAGCGGCACTTTATAATTTTCTACTCAATCCTCACATGGACTCGTAATAGTAGGCCTGGTTCTCAGGTCAAGAATTGAAGGTCTATAGAGGTAAGGTGATTTATTCAAAGTCTCTCCTGACATCATTATTTTTCTATGCTTTATCTTTCTTACTTGTTTTATTTAAATTAATGCTCCCCCTCTGTGTCTTAATGCTTTTTAGACTGTCTTAAATGCTTTTTAGAACAAAGCAGGTATGTTTACACAGAAATTTCTCAAAGACTCATGGCTAAGAAGGATTAATAATACCCAACAGGGTATCTGGTACAGATTTCTGCTATGGGATTACTCACACACTCTGATAGTGTGATAGGTCTGATAGAAGGAACTGTGTAACCTGACAGAGACTCGTGAGGATTGACATGACAAAGTAGAAGGCAAGTGATCCCAACAAACCCAGCTCTGTGGAGTTCTATTAGTATCCTATGACTACTGTAATAAATTACCACAACCTTGGTTCTTAAAAAACAGAAACCTATTCTCTCACAGTTCTGAAGGCCAGAAATTCAGCCTGTAATCAGTTTCACTGGATCAAAATCAAGGTGTTAGTGGCCACAATCCCTCAAGAAGCTCTAGAGGAGAATCAGTTCCTTGCCTCTTCGAGCATCTGGTGTCTGTTGGCATTCCTTGGCTTGTGGTCCCATCGTTCCATCTCTGTCTCTAGGGTCACAGTGCCTTTTCTTCTTGTGGCTGAAATCTCCCCCTGCCACTCCTACCCTCCATAAGGACACTTGTGATTGTACTTAGTCCTGCCCCCACGATCCAGGTCCTCATCTCAAGGTCCTTAACTTAACATCTGTGGACTTTGCCACATGAGGTAACCTTCCAGGTTCCAGGGATTAGGACATTATCAGTACACACTGGAGGTGTATGTATGTGTTGGGGGGATATCCTTACAAGACCCAGGAACAAAGTTCCAAGGGGCAACACTCCATTATCTTCTTTTCTTTATATTCATAGTCTACTTAATTCAGGTACAAAAACTGCTCTCTCACAGCAATGTTCTTTCCTAGCCCTGACACTATCCCCAAATACTGATAAAAGTTACCATCTTAGTTACCTGATTAAGATCATGTAGCTTCTATTACTAAGAACACTTTCATATAGAAGAAAACACTATCTGGATGCAAAGTTGTTATAACAAAATAGTTGTAGGAGGATAAAAGAAAAACTGAACAAATTCTTTTCTCTTAAAATTATTTACAAACATATGCTATAAAGTTAACATTAAGGAGGAATTAGATATTTAATAGTAAATCACTCCTCAGCTACCTGAAAGTAATTGAAATGTGCAATTCAGTAATAAATGGTTCACATACAGTACAAGTTATGAAATGTATTGGCAATTTCTTTTCTCTTATGCTAGACAGTGAGTATATGGGCTTTCTTAATTCATATTCTTTTTATGTCTGTAATATTTTTACAATATTATAATTTTTAAGTATTAAAAAAGGATACGATGTCATCCTCCTCCATGAGCCCTAGAAAGCATCCCATGCACTAAGCTTCATGTTTTTCTCTAAAATTACAGCAGTAATTCTATCAAATGCCATTGTTAAAATCTACAAACAGGTCAACTCTTTGGTTATGAAAAAAATTCTTGCTTCCTTATTAACTCTTGAAGGAAGTAGAGAAAAGGTAGTGAAAATGAGAAAGTCTCTAACTGGGAAACAGATCTGCTGATTAAGCTGCCAGTCTCCACATGCTCTGCCCTATAATTTCCTACTTGTTTATACAGAGAGATTTTTGTGCTATTTACTAAGATTAAGTTATCCATCTCCCAGATGAATTTTGCTGGCTAGATGTTAACTGCTGCAATTCTCCTTTTCTTGCCACAAGCAACTTGTCCTCAAAGAAAAGATATGTTTCTGAAATACTTATAAAATCGCTTTTAGTAGACAAATCATACTTTCTCATTGACTTAAACTGTAATTTCAGAGATTTATTCTTAAGGAAAAAGTATAGCTCCAAGGAAAATTTATGCTTATATCCAAAACATTCTTTCTGACAGAGAAAAAAAAAATTCCATCATAGTTCATCTCAACTGGGAAAAAAACCTCAAAGATGTGTGTTAGACAGCAGACAAGCTGTCTACCAGACATTAAGGAGACCAGGAGAAGGTCCTGGTTCCCAATCCTAAACCTCTTCCATTGGAAACTGGCCATGCTAAATGATGGCTAAGGGGAAGTTCCATCTGTATTAAATAAGCCATAGATCCTGTGCTCTAGGCTTGTGGTTTGTGGTTTTCTATCTTTACAAAGTAGATTTTAGACTTATACTTCAAAATTTCAGTAATAAAAATCACAGAATATTTGTAGGATTTTCCTAACATATGCATTTTTCAACTAAAGATTCTCTACGTTGCATATTCAATGTCTAGTTCTTTACACTGGAGTAAATATGGCTTACTAAACCACCAAAATACTGATTCTAGGTTAAAGCTTTGTAAGCAAAGCCACCAGCCCATCTGAGGTTCCTAAGTGGCTCAGGGTAGCAGTCCTCACTCCAGTATCTGTTAATATGTGTACCCTCCCTCCTAAGAACAAATAAGGATTTGAGAACACGTGTACTCATTGGGTTACAGCAAGGAAAACCACAGTTCATCAGGTTTCACGTTTAACAGAGGTGCCGGAACGAGAGCCTCTAAGCCGGTAACTAATCAAACGATCCATTTTTCAAAATAAAATCAAAACAAAAAGTCCTTAAAGTAAGTGGGCGGGCCAGGGGAGCAGCCAACAGATATTTTACTTTCACAGGAGTCTGATGCGTTCCACGGAAGAGGCAGAAGGCTTGAGACTCAAGTCAACTAAGGGAATGATGGCCATTCTTTAACCTCCTGGGTAGCATTCGGGAAAATGGGGAAGAAACAACAGATCCTGAGAGAAGAGAAAAAGTTAACAAATCCATTTCAGGGCCAGTGAGCTGAGGAGCTGTAGAGGGAGAAATCGTTCTGAAGTTATTATCGTAAACTGTAATTGTTTCCATTTTAAGGCTTAACCCCTGTAAGGAAAACTTGCGACAATTTGGCAAGAAGAGCTTGCCAACAGTTAGTCACTGGAGGGAAACAAAGGCACTCTAAGAACTGCAGAGAGCCCGAGGGGGCTTGTTTGCATTCTAATATCAAGCTGAACAGGGGTGGGAGGAAGCCATTTCTGTTTGGAAATGATGTGAGGCTATTGTTGTTACTGTCGCTGTTATTATTTTAACTTTTATTCTGACCTGTGGTCCTTACTTTTTATTACTCAGGCAGATGACACCTCAGGAAATCTAGGTTATAGGAAACTGAAAATGTTTATTTTTTTAAAGATTTTATGTATTTGAGAGAGAGCGTGCGCGTGTGTGTGCACAAAACGAGGGGGAGGGGGGGTGGCGAAGCAGACTCCCTGCTGAGCAGGGAGTGGATGACAGGGCTCATTCCAAGGACCCTGAGATCATGACCTGAGCCGAAGGCAGATGCTTAACCGCCCCCCAGGCGCCGCAGAGACGGAAAATGAGTGAGGCAGGGCTGGACCTGCGCATGTGGCTTACTGAAACGTAAGGTGCTGGCAAAGATCTGCCTGGGTACGTCCAGGAGTAACGTGGCGAAATTGCAAAACAAACAGAACAGAAACCCCAAACCCTGATTCCTAGACAAATGTTTGAGCTATAAATGCGAGAGGGCTTGACAAAAGGTTGCTGAGAACAATCTAGATGAGAAAAGAACCAGTAAGTCACGAGTGACAACTAAGAGATTGTGGATGCAAGTTCAAGACAATGTGAAATCGAGAAGGAATCTGGGCACCATCAACAAAACACTGAAGAAATTACAGACAGGTTAAACTCACATAAATTTGCTGAGTTTTTGTTTAGTAGCCGTCTAGTAATGGCCTAAAGAGATAAGTTATGTCAAGTTAGGGTAAGTAACGGCCACTGTATATATACTTTTGATGTGCCTGTCTTAAATCACTGATACCCCTGAATTCTCATTAAAATAAAGTAGTTTTATATCAAGCCAGCTAGCTGACTTTGAATTTGCCAAAAAGCCCAATTGTTAGAAGAAAGGTATCAGAGAGATCTAATGTACCATGGCCATGGCCCCAATGACACAGTATTTGAGGCGTCTTTCCAACACCAATTTATGCACCCATTCAATCTCAATACCTGAACAATCTTGTGATATCAGAGCTACAATAGGCCAGATTTCACCAAATTTTCAATGGATGAGCCACAGAGTTCCAGAGTCCTGGGGTATAAGTAATTATAAAATTCTATCAAGGTCAGCAAAGAATTATTTACAGTTTAAAAGAAAAAAGTCCCTGTTGATTCATATTATCTGCTCACTTATGAAGATTATGGTATGGGGTCCAATAATTTTAATGTGTTTCTTAAACAAAAATGGTGTGAAAAGGGTTTTGTTTTTAAAGAACAACAATCTTCACAAAAGTAGAGGACACGAACAGAAAATATAAGTTCTAAAAGAGTGGTGTTGATATGGATTGAAAAACATGAAAAAGAAAAAAAATTAATTCAATAAACATTTAGTGAGTGCCAATTGTGTGCCAGGCACTGTTGGGTTTCCACTAATTTAAGAGTTCATATTTCACTAATTGTGATTTTATTTATAACACTGTTTGTATAGTAATATGAACATATTTGAAATATTTCTTTAGCCTAAATATTCATCACTTTGTCTCCCAGGCCAAACACAGCTGAAACACTCAGGTATTTGGCAATTACTCTTATAAAAGTTGGCTAAGAAGTGAGACTCTTTCAACATTGTATCATGTATACATTCTACAAAGGGCTTGATCTCATGACCCTGAGATCATGAGCTAAGCCGAAATCAAGAGTTGGACACTTAACCCATCGAGCCACCCAGGTGCCCCTACATTCTGATTTTAAAAATAAGTTATAGGGGCGCCTAGGTGGCTCGGTGGGTTAAGCATCAGACTCTTGATCTCAGCTCAGGTCTTGACCTCAGGGTCATGAGTTCAAGCCCACACTGGGCTCCACGCTGGTCATGGAGCCTACTAAAAAAAAAAAAGGTTACATAAAGAGAGTCCAAGTATATTTATTATTTATAAATCAGTATATGTCTATGAGTCTGATATTTAAAATAAGATAAGTAATATTTTGAAAAAATTTTAATACAGAAAAAACAATTGTTTGGAAGGAGAATTAAGGAGACAAACATTTATTGAACACTTTGTGAATGACATGCTGGGTTCTTTATATAAAATTAAATACTCATAATCTAAAAGGAAAACACTGATGTTTCTATTTACTATCGAAAACAGAGAATGAAGAAGAGAAGATACTTGCCTAGGGTCACAAGTGGCAAAGCCAGATTAGAATCCAGGCCCACCAGATTACAAATACTACTTATTTGCTATTACAAACCATATTTAAAAAATTAATTTGTCCTTCTGTAGGAGTAATCTAGGAGTAACTTTAAGAAAATGGATTTTGATAAAATCAAAATCTTTACTTGGTCATATTGCCCCTAAATCCCTCACATAGTGTTTACTGCTTATACTTTTAGTGTTTGGGGGTTTCAAAAAGGTAATTTTAGCTTATGTCACTAATACTGTTCCCAAATCTAATCATATCGTCTAATCATGCATTTACATTGTTATTTTTAGGATTATTCTTCTAAATGTAAAATGAGAAAAGAACTGAGGCAATTTTCTGAAAGATCTAAGCAAATCCATTAATTCTTCCACTTATCCATGCATTTCAAAGGTAAGGGTTCATATTCAGAATTATTTAAATGTTTGCTAATGTTTATACTATATATTGGTTTTTCTTTTCAAAAGTAAGCCATATTTTGGAGAAAATTAAGTTCCAGAATAAAGTTCTGAACAAGATGTTAAAGGCCAAGAAGTTCTGCTATAAACAAGCCTTTATGACCCATTATTCCCTAAACTTACTTGACCACCGAACCCATTCTCAGGTAAGACCACTTGGGATCTTTAAGCACTACTGAACTTCACACGTTAGGGAACTAAATTATCCTTAATTGGTAGATGTTAAGTTAATAAGTGAGGAGACAAACTTAATGATTTGGAAATGAACAAAATATATGGGTATGTGCTTCATCTTTAGAACCTGGCAAAGAAATCCTTGTCGTCAGTCACTCTTCTTTTTCACTCTCCCAGTATTTCTCCATATTTTTCTTTAACAGACTTCAACTGATTATTGATTTATCTCTATTGAAGATCTATGAAGGTCTATGATTAGAGGTAAATGGGACCAAACACATAAGAGAAAATAGTGTAAAGTATAGTTCTGCCACGAAAATGTTATGATTATTCACAGACTAAATATGTGTTAGCAAATTAGTTTCAAAGATCACAGAGGACTTGCACATTTTTATTTTTATACATTCAAAATATTTTAAAAATATATTTATTATTTTTAAGTAATCTCTACACCCAATGTGGGGCTTGAACTTGCAACCCTGAGATCAAGAGTTGTGTTCTCCACCAACTGAGCCAGCCAGGGACCCCCAAAATATTTTTGATTAAAAAAGAAAACAGTTGATAGGATTCTGTAAAAGCAACACTTGTTTGTTTTTTCCCCACAGTAGCTATCTGTGAATGGCTTACAGCCCTCATCAATCTTCGTAATAGTCCAAGAAATAATCTTATTACTTTAGAAATCTTAAATGAACCTCCTATTATTACCATGGTAAAGTACTATACTAAAAATAAGTGGAAATAAATTGAGTGTGCATGTTGCCCAAGGTCACATAAGTGAGTCAGTATGTAAAAGTGGAATAGATTTCTTGAGTATTGTCACTTAGTCCTCATCTTTAACTGCTAACCCTCCCTTTTCATGAATATACAAGCTTAAGTATACACCCACCTCCTTCACATGTGCCAATCCTGGAAAATGGCATAGTGGGGGCAGTTCACAAAATAAAGATATTTCAGGAAAGCATCACATAATTGCAAGGCATTTGAAGGCACTAACCCTTTAGTAATCTCTTCCTAGTCCTCCCACCCCACAACATTGTTTTTCTAGAACTCTTTAAAATACCTTTTATACCTCAAATTCCCTATCTGACATTGACATTTACTAATAAACATGATTTTCCCCCAAGGAAATAAATTTGGTGATTTTATGCCTTTTCTTCAAATCTTTAAAAAACATATAATAATTGGTCGCATGCACAGTATGCAATTTTAATTTCCAGAATACCCTGAAGATTTGGCTGCCAAGTTTATCTATGATAAATATAAATCAAAATCATGTTCATTATGAAATAATAATTAATAGTTTAAGTACTATTTGATATTATGAGAACATAATATGGAAAAAATGCACAAAAACTTCCCTCTTTAACTTCATGGTTAAACATGAGCACTTGGATAACAAAAACAACCACAAAACATTTCCTAGCAATCACCATAATATGAGCTCAAGAGAAGTAAGAAGAGCCCAAAATGGCAAAACTATTATTATACTCCAGACACTTCCATAGCTACTTCAATAACTAAAAACAGAACAGATTCTAAATATGAATACTGTGTAACTGCAACATATTTCACAAAGTGTTGTCAATCTCATTTTATTTTTGGGTACTGTAAATGACCAATTATATTATAAAGCCAACTGATTTTTGAATCATCTATATAACAATATGTACATATACTATAACATATCCTCTCATTTTCTTTAAAAAATTCTTGCTTTTATGCTAAATGAGTCTTACCCACTACTTTCTAAGATAAAGTGTAGAAATG
The DNA here is from genome assembly GCF_017311325.1 of Ursus maritimus. Lineage (NCBI taxonomy): Eukaryota > Metazoa > Chordata > Mammalia > Carnivora > Ursidae > Ursus > Ursus maritimus. Next base: position 17,843,276 of record NW_024425119.1, on the reverse strand, counting down.
TAAAAGTAAAAATTATAATTTCACCAAAATACAAGAACAAAAAAGCTAAACGGTCCAGACAGAAATCCTGAGCTCCCTCAGCACAGGATTCTGCCAGCATTATTCAGCACCAATAAGCAAATGAAATTTGTGGACAACACGAAGGAGTATCATCGTAGCAATTTATAAACTTGTCACCTCGGAAATGTACTGAAAATATTTCAAAAGAGTGAGATCTGGACAGCAGAAACAATTTTCTCCCAATCTCAGCTAAGTTACTTGCTGCACAAAGCTTCAGCTTAGTACAAAACAAGCAGCAGAAATAAGATATAGCCTTGCTAGGAATTACAAAATAGAATAAAACAGCTAATTAACTCACCAAATAGCCTTTTGCTAAAAACCTGCATTCTTCTTTTTGTCTCAGGCTTCTGGTTTCCAAAGACAAATTACATGCCCTCTGACAGAATGATGACAAAAGGGCACACGGTGAGCTCTTTCCTGCTCTTCCCACTAGAAGAAAACTGAACCTCACTGCAGTCTTCAAGAGTAAGTACTTCATATGAGCATGCTCGGTATCTAATTTAAATGACTTGGTATTTCATCTCAGCATGTGATGGCCTACTTCCAAACAAACCCAGAGAGCTGCAAATTCAATCGAAGATCATTAACTGCAATAAACTAAACGGAACCGCCAAATGATAATTGATTTGTTTTTGACTTCATGATTTTTGTGGTTCATTTAACTTCATGTGCTTGGAAATAATTATTTCTATACTTTAACAAAAAAAACCCCAAATCCTTAGGTTTCAATATTTAATTAACTATGTCAACATAGGTATTTCCCAAAATACTGGAAATATCAAGACATGCATGATATGACCCCAAAAAGTAAATCTGACAGCTGATAAATTAGGCAAACTATAAGCCATTCATATTTCACTTTTTAACCTCTTATTCTATACTCTTGGCTATTCATCAAATAAAACAATCTGCAAACTCTCTAGTAGCATTTTAATTTTTCCTTTGGAAATATTAGTAAACATCAATAAACTGAAATGTTCAGTATCTTTATTAAATATGTCTGCTATCCTCAAAATATAGCAGTAAGGATTTTTTTCATCTACAGATTACACATTACGTAATAGATGATATGCTTATATAATAACAGACCTCACCCAAATGTTGATAAAGCTATAAGTAGGATTAATAATTTTTTTGCATTTTTAAGAACAATTTTTACAAAAATGCCACACACACAAATCATAAAATAGTTTGCATATGTATGCTTATGTAATCAAATAACTAATTTGCCTGGTATGTTGAGTAAGTTGCTGCAAAGGCATATAGTTTTGCATGATGGAAATATGGTCAAGAAGCTCACGATGACCATTTAAATCTTTCAGGAAAAAAAAATCTAGCACAGCAGATATAGCACCACCAAAAGCAAGCAGACAATTCTTATGAATTCACTTCCCGTTTTCACCTTGGGCAGACAGACAAAAATAGGAAGTGTTCATACAGTTGACACACACCAAGCTTGGGATAGCAAACCACAGGCAGAGTGGGGCTAGTACATCTTTACCTGGCTCCATACACCAATTTATGATTTTCCTTTCTTTACAACCAGTCTTGGTTACTTCTACATTTTCTCATCATTAAATACCTAACTTCCTCACACACAAACGTCTCATTTTATGAATAGTAGCCTTGCTTCCCCTTCCCTCCGGACCCCAAATTAATCTGGAAGACCTGGGAAAATAAGAAGGCACAAGAAACAGACAAACTCAATGGCAGTAGCTAAGATAAGGCGCCTTATAGATGGTGAGACAAGATCATTAAGAGGTTCAGAGAGGTTGTAAAAAATAAAATGTTAAAAAAGAACATGAGAACTGTTTATGGAACCGCACCTACCTAATTCCAATACCTTTCCAAAAAAAAAAAAAAGTGTTAGGTTCAAAGGAAGCTACCAACACATAATTTTCTTTAGCATTCTACCAAAGCAAAGCATCACTCCCACTGCCAGTGAGTGTTAGGCAGGTTTAATTCCAAGGTCTGTGGGCAGTGTGTGCTATATAAGCATTCTCTCTCTTAAAAAAAAAAAGTCCAGGAAAAGAAGAAACACAGAATAAAAGCAGATACCAAGAGTCATACACTGTATCAAACAAAAAGTGTCAACATGCATATGTTTTGTGTACTGCTAAGTCTAATAAGTTTTGTGCACAATATGTGTCAGGGTGAGGATTCCGTAAAAAGAATTTCTAGAAAACTATGCTCTCTGAAGCAGAAAGGAAAGTTCTTCAGTGAAAACAAATCTACTTCTGATCTATAAATATTTATTGAGAACATGTTACATATGAGGCATGGTGCAAGGCAATGCACAGTGGAAACAGCAAGGGGACTATCTCTGTCTTCAAAAGAGCTCACAGACCATGAGGCAAGAGTACACGACACTAATACAAGATGATCACAGCAAAGGAGACATAGATGGTCTGCTGCGCTGGGGAGTTTAGAGGGATGGGAGAACGCATTTTGATGAGGAAAATGTAGAGAAGATTCTGGGTGGGGGTGACCTTTATGAAATGCTGTAGATGAACACTGAGGATCTGCACCAGAAAGAAGAGGCAGGGAAGAGGAAACAGGTTGGAGGCAGACAAGTAGGGCAGGAGAGAACTGGGAAGTGGTGTGGAGACAAGAGTATTTGTGGTGCTGGTGTGAACAGCCGGAAGATGTGTAGGCTGTCAAAACTGGAAGGAGAGGAAAGAGAAAACACAAGCTAATATTCGGGGAGGATAGAATTTGGATGCAGATGGCAAGAACGGCTTTACATGCTGGATAATGGAGGAGCTAGGGTCATGTGCTAAACAGCTGAATGAAGGAGATAACTTTGGAAAGACAGGCAGATACAAAAAAAGGTAGAAGAGGCATTAATTCCAGCCACACTGGCATAGCATGTTCATTTTTTAACTCACGTTTTGAATTCTTCCGTATCATTTAATAGCTCTTTAACCTGAATTTTCTCTCTCTTAAACATTTAACTTTAGCATTCTGATTTAAAATTGAGGTCATCTTGTAATTACATTTACCTTTGATCTTAATTAGAGGTCCTATTTTTTTTTAATCTTTATCTCTCGCCACTTATTCTTTAATTTCCTTGCTTACTCTTTTTCTCTACCCACAAAATTTGATAAAATGTTTCCCAAATGCTACTCTGATAAGAATGAATGAATTTGTAAAAATTCAACAAAAGATATAATCTATTTCTATGATGAGTGAGTAATCCGTGAAGACTTTACACAGTTCTGGTGCATTGCTCTGCACGCAGACACGGGGGATAGATGGATCTCTCCAAGACTAAACATACTTGCCGTTTACTGGATACTGAACCACAGGGAGGGAACAGGAGGAAGGAGAGTGGAAAGTGAGTATGCAAGCCTTATATCGGAATTTGTCGTCATTTTGTTTTTTACCATAGTTCACAATAGAAACATTTGTGTGGCTGAAAAACAACTTAGGCACACACATTCAGGGTCCAGAAATCTTCCAATCTGACCAAGGTGGGGCCAGACATTATGAAGAAACTATCCACATGATTTTGAGGTTCTTCTGGGAAAGAGCTCCTGTTCTAGGCACTCTCTAGTGCATGGGGTGAGATGGACACAGAAAGAATGAAGTACTGATGCTACACAACTCGTTGGTAAAAGATGCCTATTTATTGTTTACTGCTTTCTCAGAGATCCTCAGAGGGTATTTTAAAAAGTGGAAGCACTTTGCTTTTTAAAAATATTCGATCTTAATATAATGAAATTAGGAATTCTTTTCAAATATATATAGCAGAAAGTGAGCTCCAGGAAGTGTATAATGACAAAGAAATAATAAGTAAAAAAGTCCCTACAAAATCTGGAGCATATATTTATAAGAATCTTGGGCAAAGGTATACATTTTGCATCATAATTTGTCTAAAAAAAAACACTGTAAATTTTAAAACATATTTTGTAAAATAAACTTAAATATCTTAGTGACTTTTACTGCAGTGATAAGCCCTTAGCATCTACTTTCTATGTGGCAAGATAATGAACAGACCTAATTATACATTATTTTGGCACTCAAATGGTCTTTTGCTATAGACAATGCTTAGACTCTAAGAAAATCTCTCAGGCTTTACTAGAAAAACAAAAGCAAACACAAAACAATTTTGCTTCTGAATAAAGATGTAAGAGAAGAGTATTTTTAAAATAGTGTATTGTGTACATGAAAAGAAAAAATGAGGGTGGGGCAGGACTATTTCCTGTTTTCTACTAAGGGACAGAACAGTATTTAATGCCTCTTCCCCAAAATCAGAATAGTCATATTTTTTTCCCCACTCAACCTAAGGATATTCTTAATCAGTTAGTTAAAATATTATATTAAGTATTATAGAAATTTGTAACTCTTAAAAAGCAATCTGTTCCCTTTTGTTATTTATTCATTCAGTCTACAAATATTTACGGAGCATCAAATTTATCAGACGCTGTTGTACCTATCAGGGATACAGTGGTACAAAGGTACAGACCTCTCACAGAGCTTACAGTCTCATGTGGGAAAAGACTCAGTAAACAATATATAAGATGGTGGGAAAGGGTTATGCGAAGAAGAAAGATGGGCTGAGTGACAGAGTGAATGATGGTCAAGAGAAGTCCTGAAGAGGCAGCTTAATTTAAGCATCAGCTTTAACACTGGCAGTTAGTCTAAGGGCTTTACCGCTAGCATATCTCAAAAGAAGGCAGGCCTCCAGTGACCACAGTGTGGTGGGGTGAGGGGTGAGTTAGATGAGGGCTGAGAGGCAGTGGGTCAACTAGTGTTGGATTTATAAGCCAGAGAAGGGACTTTGGGTTTTATTCTAAGCGCTATGGAAAGCCAGTGGAAGGCTGTGGTATGATCTGTTTTGCAGTTTTATATTTTCAGAAGATGCCTCTCGCTACAGTGTGGAGAAGGGATTCTAATGGGTCAAGGGTAAAAGCAGGGGAAAAGCTGAGAGGCTGCTGCTATTGTCTGGTGAGAGAGGACAGTGGCACAGATGATTTGGGGTATTATTTGAAAAGAGGAGGAGTCAACAGGGCCTGCTGATGGATGGGAGAGGAAGGAAGAAGGGTGAATGAAGGTGAGAGAGAAATTAAGGATGCCTGCAAGGTTTTTTGTTTTCTGATTATCTCTACTAGAAACTATGTGGAGAGGTCAGTGAGCAGAGACTTGGAAAAAGGTCTAGGCGGGAGATGTAGACTTATGCATGCGATGTGCAAAGAGCCTTGGAAGTCAACGAGGTGACCTTAAAGAGAACACAGGGCTAGATGCTACGCTTTCATCAATCAACAATGCCTACTATGTGTAAGGCCCTATGTTAGGTGTTTGGTCTATCTGTGGAAAAAAAACAAAAACAAACACAAAATCCAGATCCTTGCCCTCATGGAGCATATACTCTATCAGAGAAGATAAACAAACATAATAAATAAGTAAATTATGTAGTACGATAGAATGGGTAAATGCTATGGAAAAAAGAAAAAGTCAGGGATGTGGCTAGGATAATGTGGGTCAGGATAAGCCTCACTCAAAAGATGGGGTGTGAGTAAAAAGCCAGGCAGAGTGAAAAGGTCAGTGCTAAGGCCCTGAGGCGGGAGTAAGTAAGATCTTCCAAAGTAAATTTCACTGGCATATTTGAAGATGGAAGAGAGAGGAAAATGGCTACAGCAAATGAAAAAGAATCAGTAAAAGAGTAGCCACAAAAGCAGCAAGAAACCCAGAATTGCGTGACGTCATGGAAGCCAAGGAGGAAAAAGGTGTCAAAGACTAACTATGCTGAATGTTGCCAAGAAGCTGAGTAAGATCAGAACAAAGAGGTTCTTAACGTTGAAAGAGCAACATGGAATCAGCAGAGAAGAGAGCCATCTCTGCAGAAAGGCAGGGAAGGAGGTACATTTGGCAAGGGGTATAATCATTTCTAGAGGTAATAAGACAAGTTGGCTCTTAGGACTTGACTAAATTCTTGATTGATTGCAGCCAACAAAAAGGATTTAAAAATTTTCACCGTCAAAATCATCAATCAATTCTGGCATCCAAAAAGCCCATTCTGCTTATTTTCTCACCCCATTAACTATAAATCACCCCCAAAATCGCTACTCTAAGAGATTTTTATAAAATAAATAAAGAAAAGAAAGAAAATCACTGACAGAAGAAAAGCTAAAAACTCATAAACCAGAGCAGCAGCTTCAGCAGCAACATGATACCAACTACCATTTGTTGAGAATCACTGCAGGTATTGTGGATCTATGGCTGCTCTTCCTTTTGCACAAGAACAGTGTCAGATGGGTTTTGCTATTCACATTATATATGAGGAAAGGTGAAAACAGACAGAAGTTATCCAGGGTTGCACTGCCTGGAAACCAAAGGAAAGGATAAGAAAGAATGCATGCTTTTTCTACTCTGCCATATAGTGTCTCCCTTCTATTCATACTCGTCTAAAACCAGAGGGCAAATAGGAGCAGGTTTTCTTGCTTTGTTAGACATTCTTGCTCGCTAGGTATGTTCATGTTTATTCTTTACAGCTCTACTATAACCATTAATATTGTTGTACTAACAAATAGACAACTTCCATGATTTTTTGTCTCCTTCCTCTCTCCTATCCATCTATCCCTTCATTTCATAAATACTACTACTACATACAAGTAGACACTAGAAAACTAACTTTTCTAAAATAATATCCTCTAAAATAAGCATCACTGCTGTATAGAAACCATTAATTTACCAATATATCAACAATGATCGCAGAATTGTGTACTTTATTTAAATAAGTTACTAAAATGATACCAGGAATTAGGTTAAGTATCTTAACACTTTTTTTTAAAAAAAAGATTTTATTTATTTATTTATTTGAGAAAGAGAGAGAGAGAAGGGGAGGGAGAGGTAGAGGGAGAAGCAGGCTCCCCGCTGAGCAGGGAGCCCAATGTGGGATTTTATCCCAGGCCCCTGGGATCATGACATGAGCTGAAGGCAGATGCTTAACCAACTGAGCCACCCAGGTGTCCTGGTATCTTAACACGCTTTTGGAAAAACTACTTTCTGATAATTCACGGTTTGATTTTTTTCACTAGATATGTATAACTATACATAAGATTTACAGTCTAACGACCTATGAAGAGTCAACTTAAGTGACTTTTATGTGGTAATTTAAAACTTTTGATTGAGATAGCTCATCCCTCAATTTTTAAAAAATTATCACTAACATATAAATTATAATCTGCTGATAACTGAGAAAATAAAAAGGAGTTTAAGGGTCACAAGACCTCATGATACAGAAACAAAATCCCATTCAAGAAATTAGACTCAAAATATCATTACGGTCATGGGAAGAACATAACAACCATTGCTTTTTAAAAACTATCTAGATTGATAAATAAACTTCAGTCACCTCAATTAGTGTATTCAAGGCAAACACCAGACGCTCATTAGGCCAAGTTATATAAACAGCAACAAAGAGAAAACAAGATGCCAAAAATCAAGAGAATAATCAATAAGAAGAGCTGCATGAATTAACTTCTGTACTGTGGAGCAAGTCGTGCAGCTGTTAAAAAAATAACAGGAGAGAAAGAACTGTGTGTCCTGTCATGGGAAATATCTATGATGTGTGTATATTATCTTGGGTAAAGAAAGCAGGGAAGAGAACAGTAAATGTTAACAGTATGGGTAAAGGCTACTTTCGTTTTTTACTTTACACCACTATGTGTTAAATTGTTTTGATACCATGTATAGTTATGTAATTAACAAAAAAAAAAAAAAAAGGAAATGGGAAAGGGAAGAAGGGGTGGGAGGAAGGGAAAAGAAAATGGAAGGGAAATAATAGGAGTTGGGAACAAGATGACAGATTTATGGGCTGGCAGTGTGATGGGGAGACATCTGGAGTGAGATGTCCCCAGATTGGAGTCCTACTCCGACTACCGAATTTGGACAAGTTAAACTCTCCAAGGTTCAGTTTACTCATGTGTTGAGTGAGCAGAACACTATTTTTTACCCTATGGAGTTACTGAGAGCATTAAACGAGCCAATTTTTGAAATGCGCCTAGCACAAAGCCTGAAATGGTGTGAGTGCCCAATGAATGGCAGCAATCGCTATTTTCTAAAATTAAAATGCAAAAATAACTTCACCTCTAAATCTCTTCCTCTTGATACCATAATCTTAATGTATATTCCGTTTGGTATAAATTCTTCTCCTTAGTTTAGAAAACCAGGTTTTAAACAATGACCACAAAGTCACTCTGGCAGGGCAACATATGCTGGCAGTACTATCAGAAATATATTTCACCCGGGATTTCCTCATTCACCTGCACATCAGTATCTAGCTCCTTCTCCTTGCTCATACAGCCCTGAGCCCTAAACTTTGTGCTAATTATCTGGAAATTTCATTTCTCAATTTATCTGCAGCGTATCATTAAGACTGGTAAGTACCTGTCTCTCATCAAGTCATTCTGCAGAAGGATAGCAAGTCTCAAGATTGTACTTCCATGTTAACACAAAAAGGCAAAAACCCTAACCATAAGCCAGAACAGATTTCAAAGTAAATAATAAAATTCGTAACTTCTAATTCAGAGTAAGAAATAAATTAAAATGTTTAAATTGTTTTTCACAATAACCTAATTCAGTCAACATAATGTTCACATTTGCTTTTCAAATGCTGGCTTCATGGGTTCCCACATGGGCCCTATTCAAAGCTCATGAATTTTCTTAATAAGCAAAGTCTTGCCTAATGAAGCATTATTCTTGCAAATCTTATGATATTCTGTCCCTCCCTCTTCTAATTAATAGGACTTTTCTAAAAAATTAAAAACACTGTTAACATTGCACCCTCTTTTATGTTTAAAAGTTCACTTACACGCTACTGTCCTTAGATTTATGCATCTCATCAACACTCCAAAATCTAATCTTGTATTTAAAAGTCTAAAATCCAGAGCAAGCATCAATAAACTTATTCTTCAAATGACAGTAATATTTTAGACTTTGTGCACAGTCTTTGTCACAAAACTATTGCCTCTGCTACCGCAATGAGAAAGCAGTCACAGACAATGTGGAAACAGATGAATGTGGCTGTGTTCTAACAAAACTTTATTTATAAAAACAGGCAGCATGCTGGATTTGGTCCACAGGCCCCTGCTGCCAAATCCTAATCTAGAGCATTAAGTGGAATATTATGACAATCTTCTATCTACTCTTTAAAGGTTAAGTAACACATGTCTCTGCCCAACTGGTTTAATAGGTTGTTTTACTTGTTAATGATTAGCATTTGTCAATTTTACTGAGAGTAAATTATTTTCTATTCTTACTAATTTCATTTAGGGTCTTCCCAGTATTTAACTACTTTTTCACAGTTCTGTACTTAGCTAACTAAAAAGAACTTGCTTAATCATTCAGTATTTCATCAAGAATCCCATTTTCTGAAACTTAACATTTTTTATACCTTTAAACTCTCTCCAAAATTCCTGTGAAAAGTAGAACTGTCAATACTTCTCTGCAAATGCTTTATAAGATTCAAAAATAAAACAAGCAATTACATGTTTACTTTTTCCTTTCTTAAAAATTCAAGGCAACCATTAATGAAGATATCCATTCATGGTATATGGTAGCTAGTCTCTAAGATATCCCCCAAGGATCCTCACCTCCTGGTATTCACGCCCTTGTAGTCCCCTCCACGGCAGCTTCTGTCTCGGTCTCTTGGATAGCTCACTCTGGGCAAAGCCAGGTGCCAGGTCATGAGGGCACAGAACCCTGTGGAAAGGCCCACATGGAGAGAGACCAACTACCCAGCCCCAACATGCCAGCCATGTGATCCTCAAACTTTCAGAGACTGAAGCTCCAGCCAATATGGAACTAAAACCTCATGAGACACCCTAAGCCAGAACCACCCAACCAAGCGGCTCCAGAATTCTTGCCCCACAGGAACCGTGAATAATAAGAAATGATTACCGTACTAAGTTTAGGGGTGATTTGAGGACACAGTGGATCCTCCTCACCCGATTAGATTACGATTTAGCTTATATATAACTTAAGGAATATTTTGGTTCGTGGCAGCCCAAGCTGATAAACAAACATCCTGTCTTGCAATGAGATGAGTTCAGGGGACAAGACCGGTATTACCAATAACCATTTAGGCTGTACAGTAGTGATGACTGCTTGCTGTTTGCTCAACAGCATTCAATGTTAACTCGATGCTTGCTGTGTGGAAAGCTTTGTGCCAGGATATAAAGATAATTTCATTTCTCCATATGGGCAACATGACCCATGGTAACAGTTACCTGCAAAAAACAATCCTTACTTCACCTCCATCGGAGCCCATGTAAATCTCACTGTTGCACATGTCAGTACTTGTAAACCCTTGTCTAACCCATTAGAGGATAATGAAATGCAGTTAATGGGATGTTTTCTACCAGCATTTTAAAATAATGAAACAGAAGAGAAGATAAAGGTAATAACGGGGAAAAGTATTTTTTCATTTCAGTTTTTTAATTTATTTTTAAAGATTTTATCTATTATTTGACAGAGAGGCAGCGAGCGAGAGAGGGAACACAAGCAGGGGGAGTGGGAGAGGAAGAAGCAGGCTCCCAGCAGAGGAGCCTGATGCAGGGCTTGATCCCAAGACCCTAGGATCAGGCCCTGAGCGGAAGGCAGACGCTTAATGACTGAGCCACCCAGGTACCCCTCATTTCAGTTTTATATAAAAAAAAATTATTTGTATATTTGTATGTGGACAATACATCATGCAATAATATGTATTTCTTACCGTGGATCATGGTCAAAAAAGTTTAAAACCAGTGACATAAAATACGAATGGTAACATCCTTAGGAACTAAGGATGAGTCACCATGTTCCCAGTTCTCACCCATCATGTTCTTTTCTGACTTCTGCCTGCCTGCTAAATGCCTGGGCTTTACTGCTCATTTTATTTTCACGTTGAGATTTTAAAATCCCTGTGGAAGTTGGCTCTGGCCCAGCTGTTTTTTCCCTAATCTCAGTCCTGTCCACTTTGAAAATAGGGAAGTCCCTTCTCCTTGGGGATACCCCTTTTAAAACACACTTAGCGGCTGGCTCAAAAGAGTGAGGCAAGTAATAAGAGGAAGATCATACACGGAACTTCAAATGACCTGAGATCACTGAAATTTCTGACTAAATGAATCATATTCACTTCTCCAACATGCTAAAAATAGATATCCCTGACTTATAAGGTTGGTACTCTATAATGTTCCAGAAACAATTATATTTTCCCCTAGGTGGACTTTCAGATTGTTATGACTTATATGCAGTACATAAAGTTCGATGCTTTTATGACAAGGGCTGCGGACATAGGAAGTATCTTGAGTCCAAGAATAATCTCCCAGCTCTCTCTTCTGTAGCGCCTGGCACAGACTTTGCATTAAACTGATAAATGAACAAATATATATATTTTAAAGATTTTATTCATTTATTTGAGAGAGACAGAGAGCACGAGCAGGGGGAGGGGCAATAGGAGAGGGATAAGTAGACTCCCCGGCCAAGCAGGGAGGCCGATGTGGGGATCAATGTCAGGACCCTGAGAGCATGACCTGAGCCAAAGTCAGATGCTTAACCAACTGAGCCACCCAGGTGCCCCATGAACAAATATTTTTAAAAAGACATTTTGGGAAATTAAAAAAAAAATTATCCATTCAAGTGATAATTCATTTACTTATTTATAATGCTTTAAGAGAAAGGCACTGTTATCCATAATGAAGTTTTCCTAGCTTTAAACCAGTATTTCTACCACTGAAAATAAAAATACTAATAAATAGAGCTAAACACTTCTTTGAATTAATAGGAAGATTTCGAGATTACTCCAAAATGAGTCAGGATAAGCAAAAAGGTCAGGGTAATGATTCTATTGTGCACTGATGGTTTTCTTTTTACCAAAAAGGCACAATGAAGCTTCAGAGAAGCTATGGGAAAAATGATACTAAGACTCAGCTGATTAATAACTTCTAAAAAACAAGCTACAAAGAGGAAATGGGGAATCAACATGCTGTAACCAGACCTCAACATTTAATAAGGAAATGGATTGATGTCTTTGGAAAAGCACAGAAAAGCAAGTAATCAAATTCCTCTAGAATGAGATCAAGAAAAGAAGGGGGAGGCATTAAATCACAAAAAGCTCTAACGAAAAAAAAGTTCTGGCTTTTTCCAAAGTTCGTTTTCTAAGCAACATTCTGATTTTTATCAATTATTCAAAAACCAGTTGTTTTTCATGTCAATAAAATTTTAGCAGTTATGTCATCCTCATCGTATCATTGGTCTAAACAAGACTTAAGAACTTGTCCTCTAGTCTGTTCATTGGTCTAAATTGCAGAATACGTTGGCATTTGCCAAATTTATTTTTCTAGCCCACTCTGAGTTCCAGACTAATAAACCCAACTGCCTGCCTGAAATCCCTACTTGGGTTTTCCCACAACCATTTCAAACTTAACCTACCAAGAAGCGAATCTCTTGGCCTCCCCATCCTTGAATCCACAACTCTTTCTCATTCCCCACCTTGCCCCACCCTCCAAAAAAGAATATACCATTTTTTCATTTCAAAATATGGGACTTCCAACCCAGCTGCCAAAGTCACAAAGCTGAGAATTATTCTTCCTGTGTAATCCAAAAAAATCCTGTGTGTGTGACCCCTGAAATCTCTCTCCAATTAGTCTACTTTCCTGTATCTCTGCTGACACTCCCTTACTTCATGCACCACATTTTCTCATTTGGACAAATGCAATAGCTTCCTAACTATTCTCCTTTTTCTATTTTAAGACTCACATCATTTAATTCTCCACCCAGCAGCCAGACAGAGTAATATACAAAATACAACTCTTTTATCAAAAACCTTCAGTTTCCCACAGCACCTGAAATAAAGTGCTAAGACCTTAATTGGGCTGTAAGTCCTTGTGGTGTGGCCCCTGGCCCTGTCTCCAGCTGCAGACTGGGGGTGGGGGGGGGTGGGCTCACTCCCTCCTCCAGGGAATCCAGCTGCTTTCTTTACAGCCTACAAGGCTCTTCCTGAGCAAACTAACTCCCCTTACTTATCTGTCAGGGGTCAGCTTAAGTACTTAAAAATATACTTATATATTTACCTCTGTGGTTATTAGTCTAATGTCCATCCATTTCTCTTCTGTGCTGACAGCTGCAAAAATTCAGTGACAGTGCCTATTTTGTTCAACATGGACCCCAGAAGCCACCAGAGGCTTTGGTATATAATAGAAGCCCAGTAAATATTTGTTCAGTGAAAGGACTTTCCTTTAAATTTATCTTACCACTAAGATTACATCACGTCTTTATATAGAAATTATATATGTAAATAATCACAAGATAAAATAAGAAATGAATAAACTCATAAGAAAAGAACAGACAATTAAATACGTTCTAAAGAAAATAATCTCAACGTATAATGTATTATAAATCTATCCATTTGCCTTTCAGGATTAAAACTTATGAATACATTAATTTCATAAGTCAAATTTGCAAAATAAGACCTTAAAGATAAATAAGCTTTACAGACTATTATATAGTTATTCCATGGAAACATTTACTCTAGGTTGGCTCTTACCGGAAGCATCAATAAAACTGCAGAGCCAGGAACATCATTTCTAATATGATTTGTTCCTAAAATGGTACTGAAATGATTAGATGAAAAACAGATCAATACAATTTTAAATTGTTTATATTTTAAATTGTTTTAAATTTTTTATTTTAATATTTTAAATTGTTTATATCCTTCTATATTTTTCTTTCTCTCTTTTTTTAAATTTTTTTTTGTTATATTATGTTAGTCACCATACAGTACATCCCCGGTTTCTGATGTAAAGTTCGATGGTTCATTAGTTGCGTATAACACCCAGTGCACCATGCAATACGTGCCCTCCTTACTACCCATCACCAGTCTATCCCATTCCCCCACCCCCTCCCCTCTGAAGCCCTCAGTTTGTTTCTAAGAGTCCATAGTCTCTCATGCTTCATTCCCCCTTCTGATACCCCCCTTTCTTTATCCCTTTCTTCCCCTACCGATCTTCCTAGTTCTTATGTTCCATGGATGAGAGAAATCATATAATTGTCTTTCTCTGCTTGACTTATTTCACTTAGCATTATCTCCTCCAGTGCCGTCCATGTTGCAGCAAATGTTGAGAAATGGTTCTTTCTGATAGCTGAGTAATATACCATTGTATATATGGACCACAACTTCTTAATCCAGTCATCTGTTGAAGGGCATCTCGGTTCCTTTCATGATTTAGCTATTGTGGACAATGCTGCTATGAACATTGGGGTGCATATGGCCCTTCTCTTCACTACGTCTGTATCTTTGGGGTAAACACCCAGTAGTGCAATGGCTGGGTCATAGGGTAGCTCAATTTTTAACTTTTTAAGGGACCTCCACACTGTTTTCCAGAGTGGCTGTACCAACTTGCATTCCCACCAACAATGTAGGAGGGATCCCCTTTCTCCACATCCTCTCCAACAATTGTTGTTTCTTGCCTTGTCTATTTTTGCCATTCTAACTGGCGTAAGGTGGTATCTCAGTGTGGTTTTGATTTGAATTTCCTTGATGGCTAATGATTTTGAACATTTTTTCATGTGTCTGTTAGCCATTTGTATGTCTTCATTGGAAAAGTGTCTGTTCATATCTTCTGCCCATTTTTTGATTTGTTTATTTGTTTCTCGTGTATTGAGTTTGAGAAGTTCTTTGTAGATCTTGGATACCAGTCCTTTATCTGTAGTGTCATTTGCAAATATCTTCTCCCATTCCGTGGGCTGCCTCTTAGTTTTTCTGACTGTTTCCTTGGATGTGCAGAAACTTTTAATCTTGATGAAGTCCCATAAATTCATTTTATCTTTTGTTTCTCTTGCCTTTGGGGATGTGTCATGAAAAAGGTTGCTTTGGCTGATGTCGTAGAGGTTGCTGCCTATGTTCTCCTCTAGAATTTTGATGGATTCCTGTCTCACATCGAGGTCTTTCATCCATTTGGAGTTTATTTTTGTGTATGGTGTGAGATAGTGGTCAAGTTTCATTCTTTTGCATGTAGCTGTCCAATTTTCCCAGCACCATTTATTGAAGAGAGTGTCTTTTTTCCACTGGATGTTTTTTCCTGCTTTATCAAAGATTAGTTGCCCAAAGAGCCGAGGGTCCATTTCTGGGTTCTCTATTCTGTTCCATTCGTCTACGTGTCTGTTTCTGTGCCAGTACCATGCTGTCTTTGCGACCACAGCTTTGTAGTACAGCTCAAAATCCAGCATTGTGATGCCCCCAGCTTTGTTTTTCCTTTTCAACAGTTCCTTGGAGATTCGGGGTCTTTTCTGGTTCCATACAAATTTAAGGACTATTTGTTCCAGTTCTTTGAAAAATGTCATCAGTATTTTGATCGGGATAGCATTGAAAGTGTAGATTGCTCTGGGTAGCATGGACATTTTAACTATGTTAATTCTTCTGATCCATGAGCATGGAATATTTTTCCATCTTTTTGTGTCTTCCTCAATATCTTTCAAGAGTGATTTATAGTTTCTAGAATATAGATCCTTTATGTCTCTGGTTAAGTTAATTCCAAGATAACGTATGATTTTTGGTGCTATTGTAAATGGAATGGATTCCCTAATTTCTCTTTCTTCAGTCTCATTATTCATGTATAGAAATGCAACTGATTTCTGAGCATTGATTTTGTATCCCGCCACATTACTGAATTGCTCTATAACTTCTAATAGTTTGGGAGTGGCTTCTTTTGGGTTTTCCATATAGAGTATCATGTCATCTGCAAAGAGAGACATTTTGACTTCTTCTTTGCCGATTTGAATACCTTTGATCCCTTTTTGTCGTCTGATTGCTGTTGCAAGGACTTCTAGTACTATGTTGAATAATAGTGGCGAGAGTGGGCATCCTTGTCGTGTTCCTGATCTTAAGGGAAAGGCTTCCAGCTTTTCCCCATTGAGAATGATATTTGCTGTAGGCTTTTCATAGATGGTTTTTATGAGATTGAGGAATGTACCCTCTATCCCTACACTCTGAAGGGTTTTAATCAGGAAAGGATGCTGTATTTTGTCAAATGCTTTTTCGGCATCGATTGAGAGGATCATATGGTTCCTGAGTCTTTTCTTGTTGATATGATGTATCACGCTGATTGATTTGCGAATATTGAACCACGCTTGCATCCCAGGTATGAATCCCACTTGATCGTGATGGATAATCCTTTTAATGTACTGTTGGATTCTATTAGCAAGTATCTTGTTGAGGATTTTGGCGTCCATATTCATTAGGGAAATCGGTCTGTAATTCTCCTTTTTGAGGGGGTCTTTGCCTGGTTTGGGGATCAAGGTAATATTGGCCTCATAGAATGAGTTTGGTAGCTTTCCTTCTGTTTCTATTTTTTGAAATAGCTTTAGGAGAATAGGTATTATTTCTTCTTTGAATGTTTGGTAGAATTCCCCAGGAAAACCGTCCGGGCCTGGAGTTTTGTTATTTGGAAGGTTGTTTATCACTGACTCAATTTCTTCATAATTAATTGGCCTGTTTAAGGAATCAATTTCTTCCGGTTTCAATCTTGGTAGTTTATAGGTTTCCAGGAAGGATTCCATCTCTTCCAGATTGCTTAGTTTATTGGCATATAGCTGTTGATAAAAATTTCTAATAATCCTTCCAATTTCAATGGTGTTCGTCGTGACCTCTCCTTTTTCATTCATAATTTTAATAATCTGGGTCCTTTCTCTTTTCTTTTGGATAAGTCTTGCCAGTGGTCTGTCAATTTTATTGATTCTCTCAAAGAACCAGCTTCTAGTCCTGTTGATCTGCTCTACTGTACTTCTGGTTTCTGCTTGATTGATTTCAGCTCTAATTTTGGTCAACTGCTTCCTCGTGCGTGGATTAGGCCTGTCCCTCTGTTGCTGTTCCAGCTTCTTGAGGTGAGAATATAAAAACTGCATTTTAGATTTTTCTATTCTTTTGAGTGAGGCTTGGATGGCTATGTATTTCCCCCTTAGGACTGCCTTTGCAGTATCCCATAGGTTTTGGACTGTTGTATTTTCATTCTCATTGGTCTCCATAAATTGTTTAATTTGATTTTTGATTTCCTGGTTTATCGAGTCATTCCTGAGCAGGATGGTTCTTAGTCTCCAAGTGTTTGAGTTTCTTCCAAATTTTTCCTTGTGGTTGAGTTCCAATTTCAGAGCGTTGTGGTCTGAGAATATGCAGGGGATAATTTCAATCTTTTGGTATCGGTTGAGACCTGTTTTGTGTCCCAGAACATGGTCTATTCTTGAGAATGTTCCATGGGCATTAGAATAGAATGAGTATTCTTTGGTTCTGGGGTGTAGTGTTCTATATATATCTATGAGGTCCAACTCGTCGAGTATGGCATTCAAAGCCTTTGATTCTTTGCTTAGTTTTTGCCAGGGTGTTCTGTCTATTTCTGAGAGTGGAGTGTTGAGGTCCCCTACTATTAATGTATTTTTATTTATATGTCTCTTTATTCTGGTTAAGAGTTGGCTTGTGTATCTTGCTGCTCCCCTGTTGGGGGCATATATATTTATAATTGTCATATCCACTTGTTGAATACTTCCCTTAAGAATAATATAGTGCCCTTCTGCATCTCTAACTATAGTCTGTAGTTTAAAATCCAATTTATCTGATATGAGAATTGCTACCCCAGCTTTCTTTTGAGGTCCATTTGCGTGAAAGATGGTACTCCATCCCCTTACTCTCAGTCTGAATGCATCTTTGGGTTCGAAATGAGTCTCTTGTAGACAGCAAATGGATGGGTCATTTCTTTTTATCCAATCTGCAACCCTGTGGAGTTTTATGGGATGGTTCAAACCATTTACATTAAGACTGATTACTGAGAGATATGATTTTAATGTTGCCATGTTGCCAGTAAAGTCTTTGTTTGTATTGGCTGTGACTTTCTGTTCTGTATCACTCTTGGGGCCTTTTTACTTTTATAGAACCCCCCGTAATATCTCCTGTAGGGCTGGTTTCGTGGTTACAAAATTGGTTAGTGACTGGCGATTCTGAAATGTCTTTATTTCTCCATCAATTCTGAATGACAGCCTTGCTGGATAAAGGATCCTTGGCTGCATGTTTTTCTCTGAAAGAGCTTTAAATATGCTCCCCCAACCCTTTCTCTCATTCCAGGTCTGTGTAGACAGGTCTGATGTAATTCTGATGCCTTTGCCTTGGTACGTGAGAAATTTCTTTGCCCTGGCCGCTTTCAATACTGTATCCTTGAATCTAATATTTGCGAATTGCACTATGACGTGACGTGGCGTAGGTTTGTTGTGGTTGAGCTTGGGAGGGGTCCTTTCTGCCTCTTGGACACAAATGTTTATTTCCCTTGCTAGATTAGGGAAGTTTTCAGCTACAATTTGTTCAAATATCTCTTCTAGACCTCTGTTTTTCTCCACCCCCTCGGGGATGCCGATGATTCTAACATTGGATCGTTTCATTGAGTCAGTAATCTCCCGTAACCTACATTCGTGGGCGTGGATTTTTTTAAGACCATCTTCTATTTTCATTTTTTCCTCTATTAACCCATCCTCCAATTCACTAACCCGTTCCTCTGCTTCTGCGACCCTGGCCGTCAGAGCCTCTAGTTTTGCCTGCATTTGGCTCATAGAATTTTTAATTTCTGCCAGATTCGCTCTCATTTCTGTCCTTAGGGATTCTATATTCTCAGTAACCTTTTCGTTAATAGTTTTTTCAATTCTACTCATCATTTTGACCATCGTTACTCTGAATTCCATTTCTGATAATTTGGTTACATCCACATCCATTATTTCTGTGGCAGAGGCCACAGAATCACTGTCTTTTCTTTGCTGGGGGGGGCTTCTCCTTCTTGTCATTCTGATGAAGAGAGGTTGCGGGGTTTCCAGAGCCCAAATTATTGACTGGGTCCCAGGCCGTGCCCCTTGTTTTATAGGGATCTTAGGGATGTGGGCTTCTTCTTTAAAGATTTTATTTATTTATTTATGTGGCAGCCAACCAGCGAGAGAGGGAACAGAAGCAGGGGAGTGGGAGAGGAAGAAGCAGGCTCCCAGCGGAGGAGCCCGATGAGGGACTCCTTTCCGGAACGCCGGGATCACGCCCTAAGCCGAAGGCAGGCGCTCAATGACTGCGCCACCCAGGCGCCCGGGTTGTGGGCTTCTTGATTTTTCAGCCTGCCTTCTGGGGGAGGGGCCTGCCACGCCGATACTCAGGCAACCCTGTTTGGGTAGAGTCTCCGTGTCCCCTGCGAGGGGGGATGGGAATGGGCACAATGTGAGCTGGTATTTCCAGGCTTTTGTTCTCTGGCGGCTTTCCCTGGCGGTTTGCTGTGCCTCTTCTGAGAGTCAGAGCAGCAGTGGCTGAATCTCAGCCTGTCTCAGAACAGAGGTATCGCGGACTGTTCTCCACTGATGTTCTGGCCACTTTAACTGTTTCTGTTGGTGCTGCTCAACCCTGCAGCGTCCCAGGATGTGTGCCCCACACCCGGCGTCCCAGCCCTCAATTCCAGGGCCGGTGTCTCTGTCCTTTGTGTTTCTAACACTGCCAGCAGCGCCCCCCAGTCTCAGTCTGGTTCCAGTGAGCACACTGGAGCTCCGTTTCGGTCTGGTTGCACGCGTTCCCCAGACTGACCGTTCTCAGTCTGCTCTCTCGAGGGTGCTGGTCTGCGAGTCCACCCGCTCCCCTGTGCAGGTGGCTATTGCTTCCCGGCACCCGAACGCGGTAGCTCCCTCCCCTTTCCATTTATCTTCCGATATCGTGCGCGGTTTCACGGCTCCCCACTTCGTATCTCAATACTCAGCACTGGAGATGTTCATTTGTAGAGATCCAGATGTATCTTCCTGCATCTCAGGCTGATTCCGTGGATGTTCAGGCTGGTCTGGTACCTATCCAACTCGACTCAGGGGACCGGATGAAAAAGGGGTCTCCTACTCCTCTGCCATCTTAACTCCCCCTTCTATATTTTTCTTATACATTCACAATGCTGAAAGTATCACTGTTATGTTTTCAAAATGAACATACTATTCTGAAAACAGATGTTATTTATGAAAAAATATATTAAGACAGAAAACAGAGGAGGAAGTAACTTGGGGGGAAGGTAGCAGAGAAGAGTGACAACTTCAATTTTCCTCATTAACTTTACTTCAAAGACCTGATGTTCTTAATACTAAAGTAAAATTCTGGTTTAAACACTTTACTCTCAGTTCTGTTTATATCTGATCTTAATAACCCAGCAATGTTTAAACCTGCAAATGCATGAAGTGGCCACATTCTTCTTATCACCCAATCGACAGTATTATTCCCATTTTTCATCATGACATTCTGAGTTACGACAGGTTATAGACCCAGAATGGTGCTCACTGTTCAAATTAAAATATGCAAGTAACTTGACAAGGAAATCTTTGAAAAACAAGCAGTAGTTTCTATGAAATTTGGTCAGCCATTGCTAAGCATTCTCTCTGCAGAAATATTTCTCACCACTGAGTGGCACAGAAACGTAAATTGAAATAGATCACGTTAAAAAAAATTAAAATGTTATGTGTTCAGATAAGTATGTTCTCATAAAACTCATTTCTGTTACCATTCTTTTCCTATTTCCTTAGTGCTCCATTAAAAAATATTGGCTTGGGAACATGGAGACCTTATCAACATTCTCCCAGGGGAATGAAGAATGAAAATTATATTGACAATGAGCTGATTTTTCAACCCCATATTTCACTCTAAAATACTTCCATTTGAAGATTTTCTTGTGTCTTCTTCACACAGGCCCAAAGTCATTGACTACAGGGTTACAATATGTAGTAGCCAAAATACAAGGTGGCCCCTGGTGATTTTCACGTCCTAGTACTCAAGCCCTTATGCAGACCGCTTGATACATGAAATACACCTGATTGTTACATACAACAGGATACTGCAAAAATGACAAAAGCTTGACTTCTAAGGATAGGTCACTGAAAACACTGTGACTTCCCTCTTGCTCTCTCTTAAATCACTCATCCTGGGTAAAGCCAACCAGATCATCCAGGTCCTCCAGCCCCAGTGAAACCTTCAGGTGATGGCAACCCTGACCAATATCTTGACTGTAATCTCCTGTAAGACTCTGAGCCAGAACTACCCAGCTAAATCACTTCCATTATTCCTGACTCACAGAAACTCTGATATTAAATATTTGCTTGTTGTTTTAAGCTGCTAAGTTTTGAGGTGAATTGTTAGGCAGCAAGAGAACTAAACACCATACTTCATCATTTTTCACCCATCACATACATAACCAATTTGAAGCTCAGTAGGCCTAGAAATGTTACATGTAGACAGGAAACACTTTGTAACCTAAATACAGAATCCCAAAAGTCAGATTTAGACATACTGAAAGCATGCTTTTTGGAATTCCATTTGTAAGACCTCAACTATGTTAACTATTCCCACCAAAGGTCAGGATGCTACCACACCAGACAGGTACTGATGAAGACTGCCATAAAAGAAGATGCCCGCTACATGCCTGATAAATCTGTGAACCAATAAATGAATATCAGAGACAAATGATACCAAGGCTGGTATGATTCATAGCACACACCTTTATTACTTGTTTGCAATGTTTCTTTCAACCACCAGAGGGCAGGAATGGAACAGTTCTTCTTTGGCCTACTAGCACTTAACATAATGCCTAAAGCATAAAGCATTTAGTAGGAATAAAATAAAAATTCTACACAAATGGAGGAAGAGAGAAAAGGATGATGTTTGTTAATAAATGGGAAAAGATTAAGTCTTACTATGATGCCCAAAAAAGCTTCCCGGAGTGTAAACTGAGTTAGAATATAGGACTTCATATACTGAGATCAATTAGTACTAATTCATAAATTTCTTAACTCAATACTAATTCATTAAGGGTATTCTGGAAAGGGAATAAAGCAAAAAAGCACAGCGGAACCCATGACCAGGGCATAGGGAATGTGGACTGGAACTCAAATGCAAGCTGAACTTTTTACTCTTACTCCATTTGTTCTACCTAATTAGAAATTAGTTGGTATTGCTCTTTTCTGAAATGTCTGTTTCTAGGAAACAGTAAATTTAGTATATTAAATTCAGGCATATTCTCACACTAGCCACAAGTGATTGTAACTCAACTTTCTTGCTCTGTATAACCAAAACAGGCATCGTTATGTACCTAAGTAGGAGCTACCTCCAAAGCAGGTGCAGTGTCCAGAAAGAAATAATCACCCTCTCTGTGGCCAGACTCATTAACTCATACCTATTAAGTTACCACAGATGTCACAACGCTCTCTGAAATCTTATCATAGCAAGTACTTTCCAATTGCCCTATTATTTTTAATGTTGCCTTGCAGCAAATAGTTTTTATCAAATATATTTTCAAATATCCAGCATTTTCTATTGAATTGGAAGCTTACTCCTAATAACAAAATTAACAAAATAATTTTCCCTTTTCTTCAAGTTATTTAAGTTAACAAGAGTCAGGGATGACTTCCTATTTGTATTTTATGAGGCCTTTGGCGAATTATGTTGCTTTTATGGTTTATGGTCTGATTCCTAGACCTAAGAATTATGGTTGGCAAGAATATTTATAAGCGAATAGAGACAGATAGTGAATAAAATGGAATCCCAACATTTCGCAAAGGATATCCTTGCTGGAAGAACCTGAAGGAGATAAATGGGTTAACTTTTGATTAATTTAAAAGGCATTAATAAAAATATCCCATCCCTTCAACTATAATAAATAACAAGATGTTATAAGTATGTTTGTAATAAAGACCAAATTGTCCCAAGGATGACCATTAATTAGTTAATGATAACAATACTGAACCTGGATTTATGGAGAAAATCTTGTTGACAGGAATGTTGAACAGAATAAAGCAGAGGCATTTAATTTGGTTCAGGGGGCCTCTACAGATCTGTAAACCCGATTCTTGCATACTTTAAAATACATTAAGACATAAGGCATTCTCTAGGAGAACGAGACTCTTTCACCCTCAAATGACAGAAAATCAAATTCAAAATATCTTAAGGAAAAGAAGGGAATTCACTGGCTCAAATAATTGAAAAATCCAGACGTAGATTCCGTGACTCAACTCCTATGATAAACATGCATATCTGTCTCAGCTCCTTCCCTCCCTTGTGTGCACCGCCACCCCCCCGCCCCGCCGGGGTCTCGGAGATGCTCATCCCATGAGGGCAGCTCTAGGCTTAACCTCTACAGCTTCAATCCAACAGAAGAGATTCTTTTTCTCCAGAGCTTAAGGAAAGTCCCAGGATCAAGTCTCACTGGCCCAGTTACATCATGTACACACCCCTGAGGTCAGGTCTACAACAAATATTCATCCCTAAGACCAGGGCTGACAGTGAGGAAGGAGATACTATACAAGGAAAATATGGATTAGATTCTCGGAAGAAAGAAAGAATGATGGGCAGGAAACAAAATAAATGTAAGTCATCTATGTAAATCCAGTTTCAGAGAGATCCCCTAAAGTTAAAAACCAGTATACAAAGGTTTAAAGAAGAATAGGTACATTTCTCACATGTTACCTTAAACCTAACACTGCACTACATTGCTTATAGTTAAATAACTAATATCGTAATCAAATCCAATGCCTTACTTGGCTTCCTCGATTTAGAAGCATAGCATTTCCCTCCACTGGCTCTATAATGACCTCTTCTTGAAGTTCCGTCTTCTGACTTTGGCTTCCAGGCTATCCATCAGTCAGGGTTCTACAAACTCTCTTTTTCAGGCACTCATTCCCCATTTTCCTCCCTTCTTTTTCTATCTCATTCTATTAGTATTCTATCTTACCTGTCACTTTACTTCAAATGACGCTCAAGTATTCATCTCCAGACCAAAAAAATCCTTAAAAAACTCCCTCCCCATTCCCACATTTCTAAAAACCAAATATATTACCTCAAAGCCCAGGTGCCACACCCCAAATACTTCTCTTTAACAAAACTAGCCCTTCCTCCCTGTCAGTTATCTATCTGAGAAATGATCTGATCACTTCAGGATTCAGCTCAGACACATCTTCCAGGAAGCTTTCCTTCCTTCTCCTCTCCCCCCCAGGCTGAGGTATGTGCTCTCAAAGCACCCTGCAGGCCCCAAGCCCACTGGCACAGTACTCACACCACTTCGGCGTGATGACTGCTTCACTTCCTGAGTTCTTACACTAGACTACACGCTCGACACCAAGGACACAGTCGAGTCTTCCATCTGTAGCCAACGTGCCAAGCAGAGGGGATGGCACATACGAGGCTCGCAATGAATGTTTAATGGAAAAGGGGTAAAAACTTAATTCGGTTTTTTTTTTGAAAAAACTTAATTGTTATTAAAGATCTATAAATTTAAACTATTTACTACTTGCTAAAAAGGACTGGCAGGGGAAAAAAAAGATTTGTTTGATTTACCATTTGAACAGACTGTGCCTTGGTTAAGGTCTAGCCAACAAGACTGCTACCCAAATCTGTAAAATAAAAGTCAGGGAGAAGAATTAAAGTGAAAAATCACCACTTTCTTCTTTCCTTCTTGGTAAGCCCCCAGGTTTAAAAAAAAAATGACGGTAGACATGGAACACTAGGGAACTCTTCTTTCTCTCCAGGGACTAATAACAGCACTCCATCAACAGGCGCCAGACGTACTTGCTGTCGAGGCCTTCCACCTTCCCTTCCAGCTATCGAGCATCCCAGCTACTATCCCCTGACACACCGAGGGACAGCTGACTGCAAATGACTCAGTCCTTTTCACCAAAAGCCTTTGCTTCTTGGTGATATTCCTCCTAACTTTAAAGTGCCCTTAACCCTTATGACCTGAAGTCTGAGAACTCATCATTTGCTAGTTTCTATGACACTGACCACATTCCTTAATGTCTCATTTAAGAGATTAGGGATTGAATTAATCTGAATGTCTAAATTTTCATATCTTTAAAATGGGAATAACCCTAGCCACCCTGTGGGGTTGTTGACAAAGGTAAGTGAGGAAGCGGGAAAAGCACCTAGAGCCCAGGTGGTGTTTGTAAGAGAGGGAACCAAGATATGGTTCCAGCCACGCCCCGGCATTCATCAAGGACGTGGAGGTTTGCAGCCTTCAAGAACAGGGCGCGTCGTGCCACTTGGCAGCAGCCTTCTCCAACCTACTCCAGGGAGGCATTATTCATACTCATCTTGCTGCACATGTAATTTTAAAATAATCCATTCCTTCTCATGATTCCTAAGATTGTGTAAAATTTTACACATGCTCTGAACTCACCCTTGCTGATTCCCCCCTTGATTGTCCTTCAAGTCAATCAAGTTGTGAAGGCATTATTTTCATTAGCGTTTTTGTAGACTTTAATAAGCAACGATTGGCTCTGTTTCACTGCTATGCACAACTTATAAACCTCAACATTATTGTCTTTGGTTTTCTCCTTAGATTAATTCACATCAACACCAAGTAGCTGCAGTCTGTTCTGTTTTTGGCACCATTATACATAACCTTGGAAACCCTGGCCCACTCAACCTAGTCCTTGATAGCGATCACTACAAATAAAAAACTAAACATGCCATATTTCTGATATTTTATTTATAAGTGTTGGATTGTAGTCCGTTTGTTCGTTCATTATTTATTTATTTATTGGGATGTGTGTGTCTGTTTGAAAACAAAATACTTCTGGTATTTTATTTCCTTTCCACACTTCTGAATGATTTTAGTGGGGTTGCAAAGTGACGCTGATTCGGTATCAACTAGGCATCAGAAATCTGATGAGGAGAGGAGTCTAATCAGTGTCACTTCATCTTGCTATGAACAAATGGAGAGTACTAAAATTAGATTAAAAGTAAATTAAAAAAAAAGGGAAACTTCAGCTTCTATTATTAATTACAAGAAGAACTGCAAAACACGTAGATTTGTTTTCTTAAAACTACCTTTTTTCCACAGAAATTTTGTCATTTAAGTTTCCATATATAAAAACTTTGCACAAAACTGAAGCTTTTCCTTTTGGGGAAAGATCAACCTATAAGAATAAACACAATCAAAACATTAAAAATGTCAAAACTATTTCTCTCACTGGCAATAACAACAGAAAGTAAGTAACAGCTTGGATGGGAAAAAACAAATCTGCTTCTCAGCTCAAACCCCAGAAATGTAAAGAAAAAGTGCCCTCATCTGGCCAAACAAAAAACTTAACATCCTAGCCGCACATACTAACTTCCTCAAGCATAATTTTCAGGGCATTTAATTGGTATAGAAATAAATCTGAAGGTTTAAAAAAAAATAATTAGCAAATCCAACGGTATAAACTTTTTTGCTGTCTTCTACAAATATAACTATTTGCTATTAAAAAACAACTATTTAACTATAAAATATAAAGCAAATTATACAATACAGTCTCTCCCCAACTGGATATATTAGAAATAGAGGAGGAAGAATATATTTTGTTTACCAGTCCTCTTATTTGTAAATCATTCACCATAAAATGGCATAAATAACTTTATATCCTAATGACAAAGCTGATTTATGACTTTCATATGCTATTATCTGGAAAAAATACCTTTGTAAAACTTTAGAGTTCATAATTCTTTTCCTGAGTACTTTTTAAAACTAATCAGCCATTTAAAGTTAAATGTTGGTAAATTACTTCTATTCTCAGCTGACGTCTCTGCCAAACAGACCCAGTGGAGCCCTGAACAGAAATGCCATCTTCGGCAGCGCTGTGACACTAATGTTACAAGTGAAGTGCTACAGATGAGTAATCCTACCATTAACAGTAATGACGATGAGACAATACTAACATTAGAAATCACTCAAATGTTAGCTATTTGCCAGGCCCCGTAGGAGGTAGGCAGATTGCTGCCTCCCCCCGCAAGAAGTCCATGGCCTAATCCCCAGAACCTGTGATTAGGCTACCTTACTACCTCATATGAAAGAAAGGCTTTGCAAATGTGATCAAAATGAAGGAGAGAAGATGGAGAGACTTTTCTGCGTTATCTGGGTGGCCCAATGCAATCACAAGGGCCCTAAAGAGTGGAAGAGGGGGAGGCAGGAGAATCAGAGGGAGGTGTGACTATGGAAGAAGGATTGGATATGCAACATTCTCGCTTTGAAGATGGAGAAAGGAGATCATGAACCAAGGATGTAAGCAGGCTCTAGAAGCTGCAAAAGCAAGCAAATGGATTGCACCCTAACAGCCTCTAGAAAGGGACACAGCCCTGCAACACCTTGACTTCAGCTCAGTGAGTCCTGAGTCGGACACCTGACCTGCAGAACTGCAAGGTGATGAATCCGAGTTTCTGTTGTTTTAAGCCACAAAGTTTATGGCGATTTAACAGCAGCAACAGAAAACCAATACACGTGCTAAACTCAGTTATTCCTCATACTAGTGAGGTAGATACTATTATCAGTCCTACTTTATTTTTTTAGATTTATTTATTTATTTGAGAGAGGGAAGGAGGGAGGGAGAGAGAGTCTCAAGCAGACTCTGTGCTGAGTGTGGAGCCCGACATGGAGCTTGATGGATCCCAGGATCCCACAACACTGAGATCATGACCTGAGCCGAAACCAAGAGTCGGACACACTTAACTGATTGCACCACCCAAGCACCCCATTAACCCTACTTTAGAAAAAGGAAGCTCATACTTAAAAAAGAGAGGGGCACCTGGGTGGTTCAGTCAGTTAAGTGTCAGACTCCATCTCAGCTCAAGTTCTGATCTCAGGGTTGTGAGTTCAGGCCCTGCGTTGGGCTCCACACACAGTGTGGAGTCTACTTAAAGAAAAAAGGTAGAGAGAGAGAGAGAGAGAGAGAGAGAGATTAGGTTGACTTGTCTGAGGTCGTACAGTTAAATAAACTTCAGACCTGGACATGTCCATCTGCTACCAGTGTCACGAAAGGATGAGGCCCACCTTCTGTATCACTGTCTTCCACCTATAAACATGACACCACCGAGCTCTGGTATTGAAAATGTTCCACTAATTTCTCCTACCCTCAACACCCAATGAGATCTTCCAGTTACTGCTATTTGAAACTATTTACCTCATCTCTCTCCTTGTTCAACCAACATTTGGATCATCATTATCTTCTATGTATTTTCTACTTTCCACATCCACTGGGCCATATCAAAGTAGAACAAATCACTGAATAAAAATATTATTCTAACTCCCTCCCTATTACCAGTTCCAGTCACGCAATGTTCCATTCCAAAGCTTTCAACAGCTCTCCAGTATATAATCAAGTAAAACCTAATTTCTTTCAGGAGTCTGACTTCAGGAATCCTTTAGGGATCTCAAAAGGATCCCATCTTATCTTTTTCCATCTTCACATTATTGCTTCATACGTATTACAAGGCACATCCAAATGTAGTCCTCAAGCCCATATTTTGGCAATGTCTCACTTCTACACCCTTTGTTGTGCTATGATATTTATCTAGAATGTGCGTTTATCAAAAACCATACCCACCCCTTAAAAGTGGCACACCAGCCACAAACCCCTATAGAATTTTGCTTATACCACTCAACCCCATTTGGCTTCAGACATTAAGGACCCAGTTAGGCTAAAGGGGGTGGTATACCATTGTCAACTTTTAGATTAGACATCCTGGGTCCAAATCCAAGCTCTACCACTTTCTAGCTTTGTGATCTAGGGCAATGATTTAGCTTCAATGGTCTAGGTTTCCTTCTCTGAAAAGTGGGAAAAATAATAGTACCCTTCTCATATGGTTGCTCAAGAAATAAATGAATTATGACATGTAGCTGACACATAGATTTTACTATAATTCCCCTAAAGAAGTACCCTACTCCTTCCATCTCAGTCCACTTCACTGGTACACAAATGATGTATCTAACTCATGACCCCAAGATCAAGAGTTACATGCCCTCCCAACTGAGCCAGCCAGGTGCCCCACAAATGACGTATCTAATCATTACCTTCCCTTCTCCTAGAGATCTGGATCTTATGATCCATCCCACAGTGTCAAGCTATACCTCTACTTCCACCAGATGGATCCCAATTCCCTCCTGACTAATCCCCTCACTCCCAGATCAGACACTTAATATATTTTCTTAAGCAAAGATTTACTAATCAGCTTAGATACCGCGACTTTAATAACTGCCCACTATCAAGATTAGCTCTGTAGATGAGTTAGTCCTTTTAGCACCGGCTTCCCCAGAAAACCCCTTTTTCCTACTATTGCATCAACAAAAAAGGTCAACACGCTGTTATTGTTGTTATTGGTATATGTCTTATTCACCTACACAATTATAGGTTTCTTGAGAGCAAGGACTATGAAATAATCATCTCTGAATTTCCCAGACCTAAACACATTTTTATTTTTGATTAAGCTGACAGATGAAATGAGTCACATGTGACTCACAGCTGAGCACCAATCAGCAAAAATAGCTTTTTGTTTACCCCTTCCCCAACCACTGGCACTAAAATACAAACACACATACATTTATCCTTGCTTATAATTATAGTAAGTTTTAAAAATGAATGACACCACAATGTTTTCTCAGGTTTTCAGTGACGTATCTTGATTTTACCTTACCTTAATTATTTTAGATTAACGTACTAAAATCTGTTCTGTACAAAGCTTTTAGAAATCATTTTGAAATATCATAATAATAAGATAGGCACATTAATGTTTTCAGTATCACCTTTTATTATACCAAGTTAGGGTACCTTAAGCTTTCAGTCTATACTTCAACACTATGAAATTGTTGGGCTGCATTCAACAAGAGACTTCAAAAAATTGAACAGAGTACTTGGGGCACCTGCGTGGCTCAGCTGGTTGAGTGACAGACTCTTGATTTCAGCTTGGGTCGTGATCTTGGGGGTTGTGATCTCGGGGTCATGGGATCGAGTCCAACATTGGGCTCCGTCCTCAGTAGGGAGTCTGCTTGGGATTTTCTCTCTCCCTGTCTTGCTCCTCCCCTTCCCACACTCTCTTATGTGTACTGTCTCTCACTAAAATAAATGGATAGATTTTTTTTAAAAAGTACTATTTTTCTGCTTCATTTACTCACATGCTTCTCCTTTAACCTTAGCTTAGTGCTAAATTTAACTTGCTTGATACTCTAAGTCAAATTCATGTCTAACTCATGCTAATTTGGTCTGCAGCTATCAAATATTCTATTACCTTCTTCTATTTTATTATGCTTAGTTCAGGCCATCTCAAGTAAATAACAGAATTTTCTTAGAGAAGGAGGTGCTCATTTTAATCTGACATTTTCCACTAGATTAAAGAAGTAAAACTAGGGGTCCCTGGGTGGCCCAGCGAGTTAGGCCTTCGACTCTTGGTTTTGGCTCAGGTCCTGATCTCAGGGTCGTGAGATGGAGCCCATCTCAGGCTCCGCACTCAGCAGAGTCTGCTTCAGATTCTCTCTTCCTCTCCTTCTGCCCCTCCTGCTCTTGCATACACACTCTCTCTCAAATAAATAAATCTTCAAAAATAAAAAAAAAAAAGAAAACCTGATTTGTTTCTTTTTACAATTACTACACAATGACCATAAGATTTCTTTCGATTGCCTTTCCATGTGACACATACAAAACTTTAGAACAGTGGCTCAGAACCCTGACTGTACACATTATAATCATCTATAGAGATCTTTAAAAATAGATCCCCAGGCCCCACGCTAGAGGGGTCTGATCTGGTCCGTGTCTGGTCAGCCCAAGTTTAAATGTTGTTGCTGATGACTTTAGAGGAGCCAATAAGAAGCACAGCCTGAGGCATCCTTCCTTTCTTTAAAAGAAAACACTATATGTCGAATATCTATATAAGACATATGTAGACACATATTTAAAATACGTATGTGTCATCTATAATCAGTCATCTCATTGAAACAACTTATGTAACAAACATACTTTAAATCATCACTGTACTGCATATGTCTTTGAAAATATAACTGCAATAATCACTGTCAAATTTTTTCCCTCAAATGATCAGTCCTCACATTGGTGACTTTCTAAAATAAATTTCCAGGTATAATTTTTTGCACATGAAAAGTAATAACACAGCATATACTCTAAATATCTTTAATCCTCGGTATCTGGCCAAATCGTTCCCTATCTGCTTGTTGCCAATTTAAAATTCACTTTCTGGATTAGTCTACAAAACAAGTCCCCCTGTGTTTTATTATTTTTTTGCGTGTAGAGCACCCCAGATTTAGTATGCCTTAGCCCTGAAAATGACTGCCCCCCCCACCCCGCCCCCTTGGGCTGATAGAGGAGTTTTCTGCTGGGCCTGCAAACCAGTCTTGAGAATGAAAATGCCCTTGATGACTGTCAAATGACCTAGTCTTTCAGAGTAAATTTAAATCCCAAGGGTCATTTAAAGTCTATATTCAGCTGTTAAGCCCTTTTGGACTCAAATGGCAGACACACATAATAAATCTCAAAGCTGACAGTCTGAGATTTGCTTACTACCTCTGGCACTTCTAAACTCCTAAAAAAATCATCGGCATAACTGCACTCTGATACAAAGCATAAAATGAAGTATAACATTAACTATAGGGTAGAGGAGGGAGGCTCTGAAGACTTTTGCTTAAATAAATGCCAGATTTTCATATATATTTATCAAGATCCATTCTACCTCATTTGAATTATTTTTTATCTCTTTCACACCAAAAAAGAAAAAATAATATTTGGTTACAAATGAGAGGCTGAATTTCCACTCCCTTGAAATTAACTTGCCTGTTACTATTTCAACAAGCCCATTCCTCCCCCATACACCACGGAAAAACCTATATCCTAAAAATCTACATTTAACTAACACTTCATTCGTTTGCAGTTCCAATGGTTTTTCAGGTTCCCCTCCAGTCTTTAGCAAGATGCATAAATTTACAAAATTGTGATCATGGTTGTGTATCATAATTGTTTCTTCTGTTTCAGTATAAATATTGTTAATCAGAGGCCTTTAACAATAATGCATGAGATATTTAAAAAAAAGGAAAAGCATTCAAGAATAGTCAGTTTCACATTTAAAAAAAAATTTCCCAAAAAACTGATTTTATGCCAACAAATTAAATGTCTTCCTTTAACATGTAATGTAATCATCAGAGTCATAAGGATTTCTGAAGAAGGTAGTATGTGTCTAATTAAAAATTTTCCCTTTCCAGGGCACCTGGGTGGCTCAGTTGGTTAAGCATCTGCCTTCGGCTCAGGTCATGATCCCAGGGTTCTGGGACCGAGCCCCACCTTGGGCTCTCTGCTCAGTGGGGAGCCTGCTTCTCCCTCTCCCTTTGTCTCCTTGCTCCCCTACTTGTGCTCTCTCTGTCAAATAAATAAATAAAATTAAAAAAAAATTCCTTTTCTATTCCCAATCAGAATAAACTAAGATATGTAAGACAGATTTCTAGATTTCAACTAGATTAACATTTACCACCAGGCACTATAAATAGTTTAACTTCTTCTCCTTAAAAAAAAAAAGAAGGAATTAACGGACATTTTTAGCCCATACCTCCACCACAGAGATGAAGAAACTGACACCCAGTAGGGCAGATGCACGTGATGCTGCAGTGAAAGGCAAGAAGCTGAGTTCTACCACCTTCTGCCCAGCACGGACCTACATACACCCGAAATCCCTGGACCTATCTCCCCAAACAGAAGCGAGCAGTTTCCAAAAGCTACCGACTGCTACCATATTGCCTCTGTACAACATCATCACAATTTATTTCATTACATGGATTTTGTAACTTCAATTATGAAAACTAAGAATAAAATTAACTCCCACTTGGAAAATGTGCTCAAGCATTCTACCGCATGTCCCACGTCATGTAAACCACACCGTGGCAATCTGTCTCTCTGGGTCTTGATTTCCTTGTTTTTCCATAAATTGAGTACGGGGCCTAGCGTTCAATAATCCCCAAATATGCTATTGTCTTCGACTAACGATGGGATCAGTTTGACATTTTAGCTAATTCTATTGCACTGACTTGGGAATAATAACTTCTGAACAAAATGTGAAAATCAAACCAATTTCCGTTACACTTTTATAAATACCTGGTTTGCTACCAGTGCTTCTGCACACTTCCCTTCATGTCCCAGGCACACAAAGTCAATAATAATACTTGGGCAGCACACGCTCCTGGAACCTGATGGTGACATACCAGCTGTGGGCGCTGTGTGTTTAAGTATGAGATGATGACCCCAGCACGGACTCAACTGCCATAAAGAATGACTTGCTCACTTCTAAAGCCAGAGCCTGTATTTCCAGAGTTAACTCATAAAGCTATGCAATTAGTCACACACAAACTGATCACCAGCACTGGCTGAATCACTGAAAATATCATTGAAAATTAACAATGGCAGCAAAATATTCCGACCACCAGAAAGAGAAATCGAGCATTTTTGGGTAGGGAAATAATTTATTATTAATTATTCTTAGAATTACAAATGTGCCTATAAATTATAATTATAGATGTTTATGAATGTTTAGCACAGATCTGATTATTCTAAACCAGAAACTGGAAACAAGATATGGAGGGAACCATCACTTGGGCATCTCAGAGTTCAAACAGGCTCCAGATCACTCTCGGTGTGCTTTAAAACCATTACTATGGATTATATAAGCATTACTGCCAAAAGATGAGGCAGAACGTCCTCCTGAGAAACGACAGGGAGCCGTGAGGGTGCAGATGGGCTGGAGTGGGAGATGAAGGGCTTTGACACTGGGATTCAAAACAAAGCTCATCTACATGACAACTGTCTTACTGCCCTCACCCTTAGTTTCCTTTCCTACCAAAAAGAGCAAATACCATCTTCCTTATCGGGTTTCTCTGAGGATAAGAGATAATACAAGAAACCTGGTTTCTACCAAGTATATCTGGGACTCAAGAAGCATGACTGTAGCTACTTAACTATTTTATGTGCATTACTGTTTACTTAACTATAACTTACAATTCTTTTTACAAGAAGCTTCATAGTATCCATGTTTAATATATTTTTTTAAGATTTATTTATGTTAGAGAGAGAGCATGAGCAGGAGGGGGAGAGGGGGAGAGAATCTCAAGCACACTCCATGTGGACCCTGAGATCACGACTTGAGCCGAAACCAAGAGTCACACAACCAACTGCGCAACCCAGGCGCCCGTGTTCAATATTTTTAAAGGCCACATAATATTCTACCTTGTTATTTCACGGTTTATTCAACAGGAGTCAACTGCTAGACATTTGTATTACATTTATTTTCTACTATTATGAAAAGTTTATTTCCTTAGCATCTAGACGCAGAAATGGAACTACAGAGTCAAAAGATAAGATTACCTTTATGATTTATGCAAACATATTTCTTAGATATCTATCTTCCTAAATGGAAGACTGGGGTGTATGGTTAGAGTTGGGTAGAAGCCTATTGATTTTCAAAAGTTTGCTACTTGAATTTCAATCACTTTAATTGAATCTTAGAACTAAATATGCTTTTTTTTTTTTTTTGAAGGTTTATTTATTCATTTGAGAGAGCGAGAGAGCACACAGATGCGTGCAAGCGGGGGGAGGGGGGGCAAAGGGACAGAATCTTCAAGTAGACTTGGGGCTGAGCCTGGCATGGAGCTTGATCCCACAACCCATGAGATCATGACCTGAGCAGAAACAAAGAGCTGGACGCTCAACTGACTGAGCCACCCAGGTGCCCCTAAACATGTTTTAAAAGAGAAATTAAATTATAAAGAAATCAAGAACAGGCTTTTCAAAATTATTTCAAAATAAGGGAAGATTTCCTCAATTGCAATTACAAAGCAAAATCATTTTAATATTGAACAAACTTTACTGCTTAAATTAAAAAAAAAGATTTTATTTATTTATTTGAGAGAGAGAGAGAACACGAGTGGGGGGGGCAGAGGTAGAAGCAGACTCCCCACTGAGCAGGGAGCCCAACCATGTGGGGTTGGGTCCCAGCAGCTTGGGATCATGACCCCAGGGGAAGGCTGACACTCAACTGCTCAACAGACTAAGCCACCCAGGTGCCCCCTGTCTTAAAATTTTTAAACAAAAACAACATATGTGCATAGTCTATATATATTTTTCCTCACAAGATACAGAAGGATTTAAAGTGAAAAGGAAAGTATCGCTGCTCAATACTTCTTATCAAAACTCAATAAAACCCAGAAGTCATTAATATATCCTACTAGAATCTTTAAGTAGAAAAGCATAAATATGTATATTTCTACTAGGACACAAACTGTTCTAAAACTTAATTTTTTTTCCTCTTAGTAAATCTTGGATTTCAGGACATACAGATCTACTGCTATATATATTCTATTATTTTCTATGGTTCAATAATTTATATAACTAGTTCATTATTAAATAATACTTGAGTTTTTGTGTGTGTATAAAAACAAAATTTCAGCAACCAGCTTGTACATCATTATAAAACAGATGAAAATTCAACCTCATTAATTAATACTATGATATTTGTAGGACAAAGTTGCAATTATAGAATCGATGAGCACTTTACATTTCACTATTTTTTTTTTAAAGATTTTATTTATTTATTTGACAGAGATAGAGACAGCCAGCGAGAGAGGGAACACAAGCAGGGGGAGTGGGAGAGGAAGAAGCAGGCTCATAGCGGAGGAGCCTGATGTGGGGCTCGATCCCACAACGCCGGGATCACGCCCTGAGCCGAAGGCAGACGCTTAACCGCTGTGCCATCCAGGCGCCCCAACATTTCACTATTTTCACCAGTTTACATTCCTACCAGTAGTGAAGAGATTGACTATTCCCCTCTGCCTTCACTAATGGGAGGTATTACCACTTAAAACTTTGCCCATCTGGTAAGTAAGGTATCTCATTCTAGCTGGCTTTTTTGTCTTTCTACATTTCCTTTAGTATGAGTGGACTTCCCTTGTTTCCAGCTTTTATCCATTTTCTACTAACTTGCTCATTATTTTCTTACTGGGAATTAAATGTTTATTTAATTAGTTTATTTTAAAATTTTTATATAAATTTCTTTCCTTTTTGATTTAAATTAACTTACATAACTTTAAAAGCAATTGGGAATTGTGACATTAACCTCAATACATTCTGTATCTATAATCCTGGCACATCTTTTCAATTATTCTTCCCCCCCCCCACGATTCTTTGCTTGTTTTTCCTTAAAATTTTAAATTTGAGTATAGTTGACACAATGTGACATTAGTTTCAGGTGTACAACATAGTGATTCAACATCTCTGTACATATGCTATGCTCACAAGTGTAGCTACCGTCTGTCAACATATAACACTATTACAGTATCACCCACTATAGGGAATCAAATATTTTTAAATCCTATATATTCAACATCACTTAATAAAATTTCTCTCATTGCAAAAACAAATCTGAAAACTGGCTGTAGTTTCCTTGTGTTATTTGAATTGTTTAAGAATTCCTTCACTCCCTCTTATCCAACAGAGATGACTGCATATAGATTTGTTTTTACATGCATAAGTCCATTGTAAGGATCAATATATTTGGAAAAGGCTAATAAGGATACAGCATCATGCAGGTAGGTAAAAGGTCAACAGGCCAGGGTCCATCTAAATCTGGTCTCAACTCTGCCACAATAAGCTGAAATCCACAGGTGCCACCTCGGCCTCAAAGTATTAGCTCCTCAACCAATAAAATGAAAAAGTTGGACAGAATGATTCCTAAGATTGCTTTCACATATAAATCCCATATAATGAAACTTGATTATTATAACATAAAAATTAAATAATAAATACAATCAAAAACTATATTTTTAAAAAATAAAACTAAATTGGGGCGCCTGGGTGGCTCAGTCGTTAAGTGTCTGCCTTCGGCTCAGGGCGTGATCCCGGAGTTCTGGGATCAAGCCCTGCATTGGGCTCCTCCTCTGGGAGCCTGCTTCTTCCTCTCCCACTCCCCCTGCTTGTGTTCCCTCTTTCGCTGGCTGTCTCTCTCTCTGTCAAATAAATAAATAAAATCTTAAAAAAAAAAAAAAAAA